>NC_134534.1:75070833-75394166 GCF_050624435.1 Tenrec ecaudatus | reverse complement strand
CCTTCCTAACAAAATATCCCATTTCTTTTTAAGGCATAAGGTTCACTTATCAAAGTACAATCTAGTTAGAGTCAAAATATTAAATCAGTAAGGATTAAGGATAAAAAATCCTGAACCACCTTACTTGAAAGCAAGGATTAGCTATAAGAAATTGTGCCCCAGATCACAGAAAACTCCTTGAACTGATAAGGAAACATAGATGAACTTTGAGTTCCAGAACAAGAAACTACTCTCTAAACTACAAAAATTCTTTCTGCCGTAATGCCAATTCCGATGCATGGTGAGCCCACAGGGCAGAGTACAGCTGCCTCTGTGGGTTCTCAGAGACTACACATCTTTATGAGAATACAAAGCCTCATCATTCGCCTCTGCAGCAGCTGGTGGTTTCCAATGGTGGGGAACTTTCGGTTGGCAGGCCAACCGATAATGCAACTACACCACCAGGACTTCCTTATTCTCTAAAGAGAAATAGCAGATTAAAATTTTATTTTTAATAATTCATTATTAGAGTATCTCTTTTCATTCTAAATTAAATGAAAAATACTCTGATATGCCTATGTTTTGTAATCTTTTTAGTAAGACTGACCCTTGATTTGGGTTGAGATTTCAAATATCATTTGGATATACCTCAAAAAATCAGAAACTAATGCATTTTAAAATAAAAGATGAAAGTCAGTATAGATACCCTTCAGCTGGAGACAATTTCATTCTTGCAAATCCAATTCTGTGTATGACTATCACAGAACCCCAACCCCAAACCATCATGGAAAGCTTCTTAGGACTACTGCAGGCCCATCAACACCTTTCAGGTAGGCTGGTTTTGCTCTTGTCCATGAACTCTAATTAGGCCCTTCTGAGTGCTGTTCTGTCCTTCTGAGTCTACAAAGGAAAGACAACTTCTCGGATTATGGTAGATTCTGAGAAGAATTAAGAGAGGGAGAAATATTTGAAACAGAACTAAGTTGTAGAGAATGGATCTTAATAAACTGAAGTTAAAAATCTCAGAAATGAAGGGTTTAGAGGTGATTAAATGAGGTAGTAATAGGTCTACCCACTAGTCACCTGTTTAAGAACTCTGTGAGAACTTTGAAAAGGTGGCAAGTCCACCTAACAAAGACTGGAAACATATAAACCTTAATGATAAAGTTCCCATAAAGCACTTCTGCCCACAGCTAGAATGGAACGAATTGACTGGAGGAGAAGAGTTGCTCAGGCTAGAAAGGGGAGAGTGAGGCCCTAGAGTTAATGATTTTGCTTAACTACCAAGCAGGAGGTAGATGTAACGATAGAAGAACAGGAGATTGATTATGCACCCGATGTCACAGCCACTCTTAGGCTCACCTATCATAACAAGCCCAATATGTGTCCTTTTAAAGTGGACAGGGTCACGGTGAAGGCACAGGTACTCCTGCGTCTGCACACACATTCGGATATGCTGGGTAGACCAGAGGATGCCAAGTCCGTTGACCTTCAGCCAGTGCCATGTCCTTCAAATATTGATCCAGTTCTCTTCCTACTTTACTGAAATGAAGTATGTACTCTGTGCTACATTGAGGTCTGGACTGTGAAGGCACTTCTGTAAATTGAAATAATAAATTAAATACTTGTTCTTTTAGTTACAATTGGATATAAAGGTGGCTACTTTCCAGCAGAAGATACTAATTCTCTAGACACCTTCTCACTTTTTTCTTAAGCTGGAAAAGGGTGTAGGACATTTGAAAATGACTAACTTCATCCTTAAATTCTTAGGATTTGTAACCTTTTATCTGGATTTGTTCATTTGAAACTGGTGCACCCTCTACAGAACAGAGATGTTCTATTTCACTACCCGATTTGCTGCAAAGAGATGAGATATCTCGATGAAGTTTGTAAGGCTTTACCATGAGCTGCCATTAACTCAATGGCACTATGTTTGGATTTTTTTTAAATAAGTGACTTAAAAGAAAAAAACAAACAAACACCTTTTCCTCCTGTTCTAAACAGTGATTCTCAACCTTCTGAGTTCTGTGACCCTTTAATACAGTTCCTCATGTTGTGGTGACCCCCCAATCACAAAATTATTTTTGTTGCTACTTCATCATTGTCATTTTGCTACTGTTATGAATACCGGATATGCAGGATGTATTTTCATTGTTACAAATTGAACAGAATTAAAGCATAGTGATTAATCACAAAAACAATATGCAATTACATATTGTGAAATATTTATTTCTAATTACAAATAAATGAAATTCTGTCTTGAGGCATACTGAGCCATGGGTAACAGTCTTCACGCTGGATATTTGTAGGTGGGCAGATCTGCATGTGGGAGGACCACATGGAGATTGATAGAGGAGCGGTGTCTTGGTTCCTGTGACCATTGGAAATATGCATTTTCTGATTGTCTTAGGCGACCCCTGTGAAAGGGTCATTCGACCCCTCCCCCAAAGGGGTCACAACCAGCAGGTTGAGAACCACTGCTCTAGAGGCTTAATATTGTGTTTAGCCAGTTGTGTTAGTCCAGGTAGATTACAGAAACAAATCCATAGAAACTCATATGTGTATAAGAGAGAGTTTTATATAAAGGGTAATTGTACATTAAGAAAGCATCCCAACCCAGTCCAGGCCAAGCCAATAAGCCTATGTGTCTAAAACCAAACTATAAAGTCATCTTCAGACACATGCAATGGTGGCAAATGCAGGAATATCCCAGGCCAGTGGGTTGGAAGTGTTCTGGATCTAGTGTCATTTTAAGCATGTAAACACTGGCAGGTGTCTCTATATGGCTGCCGCAGTTCCCAGGGATGCATCAGGGTAGGTCCATGTGGCTTCTCCTCAGGGATGTCTCCCACGAAGTCAGCCTTGTGAGTAGATTGTCTCCAAGTGAGGGAGCAGAGAGAGAAAATGTCTCCTGCCTCCAGGAGGAAATACCAGGAGTTCCCAGAATTCTCAGGAGAAGGCCATGCCCACACAGAGGCCTCATTGACTGTACATTGAACGACAGGCTAGCCTCCACCCCTTGAATCTTAGTCCTCTTAAATTCCAAATTGGCACCAGATTATGTAACTACCACACGGGTAATAGAGGATGGAAGACACTTTTATACCCTAAGTAAATTCAAAATATTTTATTTAAGATTACCACCATCAATTGTCCTTGACCTTTATATCGAATTCATGGAATTGTGGGCTTCGCGAAGAAAGGAAAGAACACAAGAAAGGCTAATAGCTCTTAAAAGGAGTCCTAACACTAGAGCCCATCTCTGATGCTTTTTGTTGGCTTACTGCAAATTGAAAAGAAAAAAAAAGTGTGTCCTCTTAGAGTTAAAGTTACTGTCACCAGGTAATATCCACTACTATGATGTCATGCTTCTTCTATTTGTTTACTATGAATAAGTATATTCATAAAGTCGTAGCTCTATCATTTAAATGTTTTATTTTAATTTAAAACATGAAGATATAAAATGTTTAAAATTATTTTCTTGAATGTAAAAGCAGATTATGTCTCTAACTGTAATTTAATTCTTTCTTCTGAAGCTAGAAAGAGTAGATACAGGTATAACCTTACTTTCTAAGAAATGGTCAGAATCAAATACAAGGCCTCATGAGCCTTCCCCAGGCTGAGCTTTTCTAGTTTTCTAAAATCTCTCCCTCTTCTATGGTACTCTAATGACCCTCCTAGATGCGCTGCTGAGAAAGAGACACAGAAATCCTGACAGGGTAATATTCTTACAGTAACGCTGTTGCACTTCGATGCTCTTTGTTAATTCAGATCAGTTATCCTTGTCGTAAAAAAAAAAAAATGACACAGATACCTCCTTTCCCAAGCTTCTACTACAGTTTAAGAATCTTCCCTTTGAGAACATGTTATTCGTTATATATTTTGAACATATGAACAACAGTCAGTTCAGCTCGATAAAAATGAATAATTGCCAAACATTGTGTCGTAGGCACTAGTGATGCTAAGAAGAGAAGGGATGGATTTCCCAACAAACATTTTCAAGCAGATTTGTCAGTGCCACACAGAGGGGCATCCCAGGGGGTATGGAAAGTGAAGACGCAGAAGCATAATGAAAGAGTTCATGCCTCCTTTTTTCTCAAATAATCCGAGGAGTATGGGGCTTTAGTAAACCAGCTTGCCAGAAGTAGGAGACATGGGGGGAAGGAATGGGCAAAGTCTATAATGGGCTACTGAAGTGGAGTTTGTGAAATGATGCATAAATGGCTATTTCAAACAAAAATATATATTGTTGTTAGGGTTGGAATATAAATAGCAAACACACTGATACAATAGTTTCCACATGCACAAACCAGAATGTTTATTACATTCATTGAGTGGTCCAACCATGGACATTTTTAACCTAGACAACAGATACTTTTATTCATTAATCTGTGTTACATTGAAATATTATAACATCTGCGTTTCTTTCTCCCTCTGTCCAGAAAGTTTATAGATTTATAAAATGGAATTTAAAGGATAAGAAGATATACATGTGCACCAAGTATGTATTTATTTGGCATTTACACTTTATATAGTTCATCCATATAATTGTATAATTATTACTTGCAATAGTGGCTTTTTATTTCAACCTCCTTGAAAAAGTACGCTTGTGGATAAGGAGTTCTCTAACAACACTCATGTGAAGCTGCAGGACATAGGTGGTTAGGGACTCTTGTCTACAAAGTTGTCTTTGTCCTTTATGCAGTTCACTGAAGTTATCCTTACTTGGCTCCTTCACCACAGTTCAATACAATTTCTTCCTTGGATCAACTATTTTGAACTGCTGGCTTTTCACCTCCTGTCAAAATATGAATTTCCTTAAGTTTTTCCTCCTGCAATTTAAGAAAAGGGTTTCAAACCAAAGCTTTTCTTAGATGCAGCACATTTATGTCCTGGTTGTGATTTCCACTGGAATTCACATTGAGCTTTTATCTGAGGACCTCGAAGCCTTTGTGAATCTTGTGTGGCTTCCACACACCACTGCAAGGAGGTAGACGCTGGGCACTATTAGGACTCTGCGCACTGTCATTCCAAGCTCAAGGGATTTTCCCAGGGAACCAAAACCGGGAGGGCGACAAAAGAACAACCAAAAAGCCTGTCAGTAATTTTAGCTGTACCTACCTTGGGTTACAATCTTAATTATTCTTAACTTTCATCAGACAGAGGTACACTTGAAAACACCTGGCCTCTAAAATATCAATAATTTATTGGAAAGATTTTTTTGTCATTTGGGGAAAGTCAGTTCTAAAATAAGAGAACCCTCATTGCCTCTTTGACCACAGAAAAGGTGAGAAGAGCCACTTTCAATTGCTCAGCTCTTCACTTGCAGATAATATCTACGATTTTATTTTTGGCTTGAATTTTTGAAAACAAAAGTGGCTTCATTCTCCTGCAATATACTCAGTAATACATTTGAAGTGATGTATCTCCCGACTATAATTGCAAAACAATGAAAGCAGTTGGTGCTGTGATGGTGTTAATATATTCATGCAATTCATTGTTAGACATGTGGGGTTCCAGGTTTTCTCTGTGCGTGTGGTGTTTGGAAGGAAACTTCTATACATGCATTTTATGTACATAAAATACAGTGTCTGAATAAGGAACATTGGATGAGAACGGTATTTGTTAGCTCAGTGCTGTCAGCAAAGATGAGGTTTCACTGTGCAGTATTTTAGACTTCATTATATTGTCCCGTGGAGCAGTCCGAAAAAAGTTGCAGGTAAAAAATCAGGAGCATTGAAATGGAACAATGCTTGTGGGCTGAGGGATATTTTTTCCCCTTCAGATTGTCTCTATTGACAGAGTTGAGCTCACTTTACATTGAACTATGACAAGGTGATTATTTTTAAAACCCAAAATACTGTGCATAATACATTTTAGCCTGAAGCGAAAAGTGAAGGGTGAATATTCATTCATTTTTGTTCCTCCACCAAAAAATGTGGTCAGATAGCAAATAAAGTATTCCACTCAACCAATTATATGGAGTTAATGAGTGATATTTAAATGAATAATTTTAACAAAGGAAAGCTCCTCTTATCTTGACACTGATACTTTATTAAAGGAAAATCAGTTATTGTTTTATTCACAGTAACCTGAATATCACCTCATCAAGAAAAAATAGATAAATATAAGTTATATAAAGTTCATTGTGTTTATAAACAGAATACATACTCACATACAAACTTAAGTGTACTCTATCAATAGACCTAATAGGGCCGCAAACTTGTCTGAAGAATTTGAAGCTGTCCTTAAAAGAATTTTAAGGCCTAGACCTGTAAAGTGTTCCCTGATAGGAAACAAGTATAGTATGCTTTGATTTTAGTTTCACAAAGTGATCAGCATTACAGTTGATGGCGGTACTTAACCAAGATCAGGCAGTAAGTCAGGCCAGACCACCTCGCCTCCTGCTTTACAGTGTCATGTGTTATTCATCAGGAAGGGCCCAAGCCCAGACAAAATTTTGATATCAAGTAATCTTCCCAAGAAAAGTTAGTTCTCAAAGTTGTTTTGGGCAAATGAATTGTGCATTGTATCCACAGAAACTTACTGAAAAAAAAATCTAAACCAACGGCCATCAAGTCCATTCAGACTTTTAGTGACCCTCTGGGACAGAGTAGAGCGGCCCCCTTGGGATTTTCTAAGGCGGTGTAAAGCCTATCTTTCTTCTGAAAGACAGTTGGTGGAGTTGAACTGACGACATGCATGGTTAGCAGCCCAACGCATAATCGTGACACCACCAGGCCTCCACACTTAACCTACTTTCTTGTATTTTATTCTCAAAAGTATCTGGTAACTTTATAAATCTACAGACAGGAGCACATAAACACTCTTCACTTTTATCAATATTAAAGCAATATCCATATGCTTTTTTTCTTTTCACTGCAAAAGGAAGCTTTATTGTTTCTCTTCAGTCCATGGCTTGGCAGAGGGTCCCCAGGGCAGTGGCAGCAGATGGAAGAGCAGGTTCAAGTTGAGGGTGGCGCAGAGGGCCCCTCTCGCAGGTGGCAGGGAGCTTCAGGCTCCCAGGCGTGTTTGAGGGCAAGTCTCTCAAAGATGTGACGTCCAGTCCTGCTGGGGTCTGGCCAGCCTGTGGAGGTTGGTCAGGTGGTCATCCATCTTCTTGAGGAGTGTTACCTCCTTATCCAGAAAGTGGGTTGGCAAAGGAAAAGAAAGTCAGGCAGCAGATAAGGGATTGTATGCTTCCATCCATAGAACAAAACCACACTGTCAGATAGTGTTTCCAAAATTATGATGTATCTTTCTCTGAGGCACTTCAAATTCAACTGTTATACTTTCGTCACTAATCAGTGACAGTCCAAAGAATCTCTTTCGATGCTTAATCTTTTTTCGCTTCCGGGTTGGATCATAGGGATGTGCTTCATAATCATCCCCCCACCCCCTGCCCATAAGGAGTAAAATTACAACAAAATTCTAACATTTACATAAATATAAAGAAGAAGTGAATTGCCAGGCAAGGCTCTCTTTAAAGAATTTTTCTAGCAGTACTTACTTGACAATATGGTTCTTAAAATTGTTTTGTTGAGACTGTGGAAAGCAAACACATACCAATACATGTTAGCATGTACATTTAGTGACATGGATGACATACTTCCCTTGACTGTGCATGCCTGCTCATCTTCCTTTTTAGGCTTTCTTCTCCAGAAACATCAATTCACTGTTCTCATCTAATCTTTTGAGTTGTGTCATCAATTTTATCCCACGCAGATAGTACTTAAAATAATGCTTAATGCTCAAGGCAGACACGTTTCACTCCTTAAGTTAGGATTGGTCTTAAGAATATGTCAGGGAACCGTTTTGGATTTGAGTTTAAGTTTTAAAGACTACCAAGGCAATTTCCATGCCTTCGGGAAATCTGGAGTCCATGAGAATTTACAATGCTGTGCTCTATTTTGTCCCTTTAACTCAGGATTCTTCGAGAAAATCTTGGATCGAAAAACTTAGTAATGGCTGCCAGGCACGCTCGAGTTCTTCATTCTCGAGACGGAGTGGTCATTTGCTCATGGGAACATGACCCTCACCAACATTGGTTTTGTTTTTTGCTTCTTTCTTTTTCCCTTTTGGCATTAACCTTAGCTCTTCTCCTCGAGGTGCAATGGTATCTCATGGTTTTGAGTTGCCTTTTCTGATGACTGTTGATGCAAAGCATCTTTTCATGTTTGGGTCCATCATTTGATTGTCTTCTTTAATCTCTTTTTGAAATTTTTAAAACAATTTCATCATACCAGCATAAGTCACAAGGCATTAGTACAAAATCATATAAACCTTTATTAAACAAAAATATCAAGATGTGAATCTATTTCTTCTGAACATAGCTTCCATCTACACTCTATAGTTCTGAAGTTTTGTTTTCATTTTCCTAACCCTTCTCTGAAGAATTCTGTACTCTTTGATTGGAAACACATTTTAAAAATGCAGTTAGGGCATCCTTGACAAATTCAAATGACTTTCCTTTCTAGGGTTCTGTGAATTGGGGGAAAAAATGAAGTGTGGAGAGCCCATAGTGATAGGGTGTAGTTTCTCTCCCCACATTTCATAGCACAGCCCTTCTTACTGTCAAAGAACAAACAGGTGTATTGCTATGATGGAAAAATATTCCTGGGCTCCATGTTCTTGGCCCTTTTTTCACCAATGAAGTTTTCAATTTTCTTAAAACTTAATGACAAAAGTCCCAGTGATGATCCTGTGTTTTCTAAGAAAATCTATCAAGATTACCCTTTGGGGATTCTAAAAAATAGTTTTCATAATCATAAGAGCATTGGTCTCTCTGCCTTGGAATTAACTGGACCAGCATTGCCCCTTAGAAATCACTGTTTTAATCGCATCTTGTGACAATTACATAATCTGTCAGCTTGCAAAGGCGTGGAGTATAGCCTGTCAATCAGGTCACAGCCAATAAGACCTCTGTGTGGGCATGGCCATCTCCTGTGAATTTTGAGAATGCCTGTCTTCCTCCCTGCAGGTGGAATACAGACTCTGCTTCATCTTCCTGCTGACAAGAGCCTTAGAGTTGGAAAATCCAGGTGGAGACCCACGCCATCACTGAGATGCTTCCACCACAACTGGATCCACCAGACTTTCCACCCACTGGCCTGTAATCATCCTGCATTCGTTGTCATTGTTGAATGAGTCTGAAGAGGAACCTGTAGACTGGTATCAGACATATGGGCTAATATTGGATTAATAGACTTGATCTGGACTGGGTTGGGATGTTTTCTTAATTATGCAATACTCTTTGATATAAAATTCTCTCTTATACACATTTCTGTGTCTATGAATTTGTTGCTCTAGTTCCTAGACTAACACACATCTTTTTTTGAAGTACCCTAACCAAATTAGGCATGTGAATTACTGATCTAGCTTGTCTACACTCATCAATGGGTTTCCATAAATCCGTGCATGTGTGAACTAGAACCTTAATAGCTATACTTTGGGGGATTGTCCTTGTATTCTCTGTTCTCCATTCATCATCTCTATGGCTTCTAAGACCTGGAAATCACCGTGATTAAAAAATATATAGAGAAAAATAAATAAATATATATTTAAAGATATAAAGCATCTAGCAAATTCAATATGTTCCTCTTTCCATCTTCCCTCTCCAAATGAGTGGCAACTCCATCTATTTACTTCCTTAGATAAAGGGCCAGGAGATGAGCATTGCTTCTGACACCTTGTCATCCACCATTTATCCTGGCTCCAGCATGAATGACACATGCTTCCAGCTTTGGGTCTTCTCACTGTTGACACCAATAGTCACCGTTGCTGCCCAAAACTTTCTGGTTTTCATGAAATATTAAACACTTCCAAGTGGGGAATATCAAACAGCCATGAGGGCCTGCGCATTACCCAATATCATATGAGTTCATGTTATTTGAGTGGTGAATCTTCTCCTTTTTTCATGCTATCAATATCCCCTTTTAAACACCATTTATTTGATCAACCTCTCCCACCCACCTGTTCCCCTATTGTTTATATCAATGTATGACTTTAGCTAAAATCCTTAGTACTACAAATAGTTAATGGGCTTGCCTCCTCACAAAAGGTCAAAGATTTGTTTCTACATAAAAGTGCCTTGGATGAAAGACTTAGAGATCTACTTCCCCCAAAACTCAGTCATTGAAAACTCGTTGGAGCTTAATTCTACTCTGACACAGATGGGATCATGATGAGGCAGCGTTCATTAGAGGGTAACTGGTTTATCATAAGATTTGCCTTTCTCTAGCCTGCTGACCTGCACAGTGGCTCATTACTTAAACTTATACACACAGAATATAATGTTCAGTCTCCAAATTCACCACCATCGAGGCTATGTGACTTTTAGCAAGCTTAAAGGAGAGGGTAAAACTGCCCCTGTGGGTTTCTGAGACTGTAACTCTTTACAGGAATAGGAAGCCCAGTCTTTCTCTACATAGCCTGTGGTTTGATCTGCCAACATCTCAGTTAGCAGCCAAATGCATAACTGCTATGCCACAAGAGCTCCAATGTCCATTCTAGAAGACCTGAATTGGACATAGATTCCTTCTCAAAGCCAGTCCAAGAAGCCACAGAAACATAATGGGTTTTCTCCTAAGTTTTAAGTCCACCAACATACTGTAAAACTCTGCACCTGTGAGCTCTAAACTAAATAGACCATAGTCTCCCTCGAGAGACAAAGTTCTCACAATCGTGTATAGCTACAGCCTTAACTAAAACACAGAGTTTCCCACTGACCTGAGGAGGATCCGGACAAGCTTCGCATCACTAGCTGGCCAGAAAGAGGCCTGCAATGACTTTAAGTGGATGAGAAAAATTAACAAGTGATAACAGCCCCAGTAAAGCATGAGCATATTTACTGTCTGCAATGAACGCTTTGGATTTGCACTAGTACCTTACGTTTCCTTCTGAAAACACCCTTGTGTGAGACTCTCATATAATTTCAAAATGGCCCCTGATGTGCAATTTGAGGAAGAAAACAAAGTGAAGCCACCTACCCTATTTGAGGAAAAAACTAATTAGGTTGATCTCATTAGCACAGACCTCTAACCAAGTAGGTTAATTTAATTGCAAACTATACAGGGGGATAGAGAATCACATTGACCATTTTGTAAGTCTAAGTCCAAGACAGAGTATAAAACTGAATTAATATAAATTGAAATAAAAAGGAACGTAAAAGCAGATAGCAATGAAGGCAGGCTTTGCCACTCACTTGTACAATGAATATAAGGTTTGTATTATATGCTTTCTCAACTATTCGGGCCATTGTAAGAAACAGAGTGTTATAAAAATTACTCTAATCATTACTTTGAGTGTTTCAAGGAAATGTGAGCTTTTAAACAAAAACAGTTCTTTTCACCCTATTGGTATCCTTCTTATATTTTAAACATTATTTCACGGAAATGTAGAAACCAACTATCTTCGACACTCTAGTCATCACAGAGTGACAAATCCAGCTGTGTATGCCCGTGCATTTTCCTCTGATCTGCTTATGCAGAGGTCATCCCATTCTAAGCATGTACCCATTAATGTCTTTAATTACATTATTCACCACCTTGAGAGGGGAAAATACCTTATGTCTATTTTTATCTTTAGTACGTGTAACATAACACCTTGCTCACGGTAAATTTATAAAATATAGATGTGTATAATACATCAGAAAGAAATATATGACAAGAAAGTAGCTAAAACAAGTGAGTGAAATAAAACTCTAGAGCAGTAATTATCAAACTTAAATATCATATGGATACCTTTTTAAAAACATTACTCTGGTCGTACCCAGGACAATGCAGTCAGAAATCCTGGTGTAGATCCCAAGTAGCTCTAGTTTCCAGAACTTCCTGTTTAATTCCATTTGCAGTCAAGTTTGAGAACAGTTCTCTTAAAGAAGTAGCTTTTCAACACAGTGATCAACAGTGACATCGGGAGGGACAGGTTTAAAAATGTATACACATTACAATGTACCACCCATTGACATTCTGATTGAACAAGTCAAAGTTGGGAGGTGCCCTGGTGATGTAGTGGGTACATGCTGGGCTATGATCTGCACGGTCAGCAGTTCAAAACCATCCACAGCCCTGCAGGAGAAATATTGGACCTCCTACTATCTCGGACACCCACAGGGGGGTCACTAACTATGAGTCAGCATGGATAACCTGGCAGTGAGTTTAATTCTTTGAAAGTAGGGCTGGAAAGTAACTCTGCATTAAGAAAACAATAACAACAAAGCCCCCAGAGATAAGTCTAATAGGTAACTGGATCTGAGAATGTTCGCCAGAATTTGGTCTCCAAATAAGAATCAGCAACATGGCCTTGGAATTTGAGGGACATGAAAGTTCTTGGTCCCAGCCCCAGACCTCCTGAATCAGAAACTATGACTCAGTAACCTGTTTTAATGAGACATCTAGGAAATAGTGATGCCCACTGAAATATGAGGGGAAGGAAGGCATGGACCCCTTCCCTGCCGAGGATCAACGAAGAGTAGGAAGAAGTTCTAATATCAAGAAGAATGACAGTGAGTGGATATTAAAGTTATGGGGGGCCATTGCATTGGTGCCACACATCTGGAGATCCCTTCTCCATTTGCCAACACAAATAATTCAAATTGGTTTTGGTAATTTAGGTTGGTCGGCTAAGATAAATACACTTAACTGTCTTCTATAGTTAAACAACAAGCAATAAAATCTTCCTTTGCCACCACCTCCATATGTGACTTCCACATTATCCAGATATTCCCTTTAATCCACCCTCCCAAAGAAGGTGTGTTCACTAGCCATCTCTGTTTCTTCCCCATTAACCCCATCATCTGCAATGCCCAGCAATCTGATCACTAAAATAATTCTCATGATTGGGTTATCAAATCCATTCATTCCAATATTTACTGAAAGCCATCTACTATATGCTAGGCACTATTATAAGTACAGCAGTGAACTAAACAAAGTTTATAGTGTGAACAACAATCAATGAAGAAATATAGATACAGAGGGGAAAGTACCTGCCATTGGGGAAGGTTTCAGAGAGAAAGAGACATTTGTATATATATCAAAAGAAAAACAGGAGCTGATCTCACGGGCTCAATGGAAAGTAAATGTCTAGGAAAGAGCAATGGCAATATATGTACTAATAGGTCAGATACCATTGATGTATGGATTGTAACAAGAGTTACAAGAGCCCCCAATAAAGTGATCCAAAAAACTAGTGAAAGGGCAGAAATTGAATAGAAAAGGGAGCCCAGGAAATATAATATGCATCTGTTATAATGTGAAAAGCTTAAATAAAAGGAAGTGCGATATTCTTTAAAAAAGAAGGTCTCAAGACAGACTCCACTGTGAGCATCAGGAGAAGGGTATGAGCGAGGAAGTCCTGGCAAGGAGAAGGGCTCGGCATGTTAGTAATGGCAATTCCATCCGTGCGCCGGCCAAAGGCAACGAGAGGCCATGAGGTCAGGAGCAGCCAGATTGTCTGAGCTACAATCTTTTACTTCTTTGGATGGCTGAATCGTGGTAAGTGAAGTAAAATCTCTATTTGGCAGCTTTTAGTAGAAAATTGGTTCTATTTTATTCAATAGAATTTAGTTATATTTTGTTTGGGTAAAAAAATTCTGTTTGGTTAAAGAATCCAACCGCAATGGACAAAAATATGAAAATTTTTAAAACCTAGTTTAAAATGCTTTTAATATATAACCAATGAATTTCTAATTTGATCCCTCAAAAAGTACATTCAGTACTGCAAACCAGTTCAAAGAGATGGCGAGACAGATTTATGTCTCATTTGGTGGTTAGAATATTCAATTCTATTGAAATCAATTCTCCCCAAGTTGTTCCACATATTAATTTAATTTCAATAAAAGTCTCAGCAGCTACTATGGAGCAATTGATGTGTTGATTCTAAGATTTAAATGGAAATAGAAAAGTTTTAGAGTAGATAAGATTATTTTTGAACAATTTGGAAGTCTTACACTATGACAATTAAATATTTAATGAAAAGATATTATCATAAAAGTGAAATGAATATAAATAGATCAATGGGACAAAATAGAGCCCCCCCCCCCCAAATAAAGTCCAACACATTGACATGATGAATTTCACAAAAACTTCTGGTACTACAAAGGCAGAATGATGTTATATAACCTCTTTTGTAAGCAATTTATATTTGACAGGTCCTTATAAAGTTAATGGTGCACGCTCTATTTCTCAGCAAAAGTTATATTTTCCTCTATTTTGATTAGTTGGGATTTAATACACATATCACTCCATAGTTCAATCTTGTCAAGCAGAATTGTACAGTTGCTACCACAATCCGTTTCCAAATATTCTTTTTCTACATGAACGTCTTAAATCGTCTATTTTTACCCATGGCAACCTCCTCACCCCAAACCTCTTATTCTACTTGCGGTATATGAAATCCTGGGTTTTATATACTGGGAAATGGAAAGACATACAACAGCGTCAAGAGGGTGGCCTGCATGGCATATAGCCTCTGAGATATACTTCAAAATGAGCAAACAAAATCTTAACAAAGCAACACAACCCCAAAATACACAAAATTTTGGAACCCACATCAGATTCAGCCTACATCCTAGAAGGGATCTACTGACAAAGTTTAATTGTTCAGTTCAGCTTTACGCCTTGGACCTTCTCTACTCCTCTCTCGCTCACTCTCTGTGTAGTGCCCACTTTCTTCCCATCCTCCATTCTACACAGGGGGCCTTCTCCGGAGGCTTATTTTCTCTGCAGTTCCACAATTGAATCTTGGACGCCCACTGTCATCCATCGCCTTCTGCACACTGGATTCTCACAATGTAGACTCTGATGCTGTTCTCTCCTTTGACTCTGGATTATATGAATTCCAATCCTTCAGTGACTGATGATGGTGTTTTTCTTCCACGTGAACTCACTTGACATCTCACTTAGATGCCTGCTTGTTTAGAAACAACCTTTAAGGGCCCAGATGTTATTTTATCTGAATGCCAGGCATCTAATTTCTGATGGCAGGGCATCATCCAAATTCTTTGCCACATTTTCCTATAGTGTCCATATCTTTTGTGTTCTCTTCCTGAGGGTAAGTATCGAACAGAGTCATGATGTAAGAACTAATTGTTCTTAAATTGAATCTAGAATTCAATGAGGGCTCAAAACCCATTTCTGAATTTATACTGCTTTTTTTTCCCCTTTCTCTTAATTTGCTGGGAGTTGAGACACAGGTCATATCATTCCATAGTTCAATCTTGTCCAAAAGGATTGTACAAGCACTTCCATCATCGGTCTCCAAACACACTTTCCATTCCTGGGTTCCTTGACATCATCTCCCTTTTATCTTCCCCCTGAAATCCTTGTTCTATTTGCTTTCCCTATTGGCTCAACATCCCTGGGTTTCATTTACTAGAAAATAGAGAAAGAAATAACACGATTTCAAGAGGGTGACCCCTCAGTGGTGGTGCACCTCTGAGATACACCCTAATATGAAGAAACTTAAGCAAAACAAAACAAAATGTCCATCAAAATTGCTGGAATAATACACATCTTAATACACCATATAGGGCATTGATGTACCAAGATCTTGCTTTTCCACCAACCAACGGTACACTCCTCTTGGTTTAACTGTCTTCTGTTTCCTCAGACACCATGCATTTTCCAACAGAAGTCTTCAGGTTACAATCGTGTCTGAAGTACAACCCAGTTCACCCAGTGGAGTTCCTGCATGGGGTCTCACCAATGTAGGCTCTGGAGCATGCTGTGCACATGGAGATCCAGGATTCAGTATGCCAGAATTCCACAGCACTGGCCTGTGTTCCCGGGGTACCCCAGACCCAAGTTCAGTGTTGCCCACCAGTTGTAGGTCACAAAACTCACTCGCCACCTAAGGTGCCCCAATGTAACCTCAGTCTCTCCTATCCCACCTGGAGGTCAACCCTCCCTCCCGTCCTATCAACACACATGCACCTATGTTCCCCCAAATGTGACCATTCTCTCTCCCCTTTATTGGGCTTCCCTTCCCATCACTGTACCTCATCCACTGACAGGGCCACCTCCCTCTCTAGGGGACCTCACCTGAGATCCACATGGCTACCCCTCAGCACAGGGCACCCCTGTCCTCCCCTGACCATTTGAGCCCAGCTGTCCTGAGGTGCCCTCCAGCCAAGTTACCCATATTTACTTGCCTGGAGCAGATGATGTGCGGTTCATTGGCCCTGGTCCTGCTCCCTACCAGGTTGTCTAGTCCAAAACCAGAGGACTGGATGCCCAACAAACGAGCTTGTGCCATTCTTCTGCGTGTTCCTAACGCAGTGCACTTATACAGTATGTGTGAGTCTGGGTACTTTAGAGAAACCAATCCACAGAAACTCGTGTATGAGAGTTTTAGAGAAACATGGGGGAGCAAACTGCTGTGCACAATCTGTTTCTTATATCTTTGGTGTGTATGCCCAGTAATGGTATTGCTGAATCATATGGCAGTTCAATTGGCATCTGTTTTAGGTATCACCACATCACCTTCCACAGGGGCTGTCCATATTTACAAGTCCATGAGCAGTGGATAAGAGTCCCTATATCACCACACCCTCTCTGACATTTGTTGTTCTCAATTTTTTTATTGGGCCACAATTATGGGCATTAGATGGTATCTCATTGTCGTTTTGACTTATGTTTCCTGGATAGCTAGTGACTGGGAGCATATCTTCATATGTTTATTAGTCAATCAACTGTCATCCTTTGTTAATAGTCTGTCCAGGTCCTTTGTCCACCTTCTCAGAGGGTTATTAGGTTTTTTTTCTTGTTATAGGTTTGAAGAATTCTTTAGATTAATTAGTTCTTTGTCTGTTATGTCATTACTAAGTATCTTTTCCCAGTCTGTGGGCTCTCTTTTTACTCTTAAAATGAAGTGTTTCATGCACACAAGTGCTTTATTTTTAATAGGTCCCACTCATGCATTTTTTCCATGGAGTGTGTTTCCTTTGTATTTCTGATAGACCATGTATTCCCTGCACTGAGGATCCTAGCTTTGTCCCAGTTTTTTTCATTGCCAAGCCTGATAGCTTTGGGTTTTGCATTTAGGTCTTTGGTCCACCTTGACGTTGGTTTTGTGCATGGAGTGAGATATGGGTCTTGTTTCATTCTTCAAGTGGATAACCAACTTTTCCAACACCATTTATGCTGTTGGAAAAGAGGTCATCTGCTTCCCATTTAATGTTTTTGGAGCGTTTGCAAAAATCAGTTTTCTATATGTGGATGCTTTTTTCCTGTTTCTTTTTTCCTTCCCTGATCCATTGCTCTGAGTATCTATCATCGTACCAGTACCAGGCTGTTTTGACAATTGTAGCTGTAAAGTGGGTGTTATGGGCAGCTCGTGCAAAGTAGTCACCTACTTTGTTCTTCTTGAGGAGTTATTTGCCTATCCTGCCTTTCTTCTCTTTATATATGAAGTTAGTAATCAATTTTTCCATTAGTTTGAAAAAATGTGCTGCGATTTGGATCAGGATTCCATTGAATGTATAGATTTCTTTTGGTAGTATTGACATTTCAAATTATTGTGTCTTCCAATCCATGAACACAGGATATTCTTCCATTTGTGTAGATACCTTTTGATTTCTTGTAGTAATGTTCTGTAGTTTTCTCCCTACAGGTCTTTGGGGTATGCTTAATTCTAGGTATTTCAGCTTTTACATGGCTATTAGGGAAGGTACTTATTCATTTTTAATCTTTTCATGTCATTGGGGTCTGCTGTGACTTCCCCTGTTCCCTCTTTAATTCCAGATATTGAGATCTGCTTCTTTTTTCCTTTGTTAACTTTGCTAGGTGTGTATCTATTTTCTTGTTCCTTTCAAAGAACCAACTTTTTGGTTTGTTGATTTTATTTTCACCATTAACCTTCAAAAGTTATTGTTTTAACTCAAGAGAAAAGAAAACAAGTTTCTGGAAAGGCCTGAGCATGTAGACAGAGCCTCTACACCACCATTCCACTATCCCCACCCCACTACACACACACACACACTCTCTCTAAGCAAGGATTAAAACAAACAACAGCGAGGAGGGGGAAGATGGCCGACAGGGACACCCGCATACTCTGAGAGCTCCTCCAAACAAAGCGGGATTGGCGACCAGGTAGCTGAATAGTAAGAGTCTGGTGAGTGAAATATCCCCCTGGGACAGCACCCCAGTCCTACCCCACGTATTTGTCCGGAGCAGGGGTCTAGGTGAAAGAGGACCGGACTAGTGGGACATCTCTGGCCACTAAGCTGCCGTGAGCTCACTGGCGACCGGCTTAGGCTCCATCCCCAAACCCGACGCCAGCCCAGAGCCGCTTGCCTGCCCTGCCTACTCCAGCGGCCCACTCCCCACTCCCTATCGCGGATCACCACTGGGAGAGAAGCTTTCCTCTCCCGCAGTTCCCCTCTCCCCACAGGGCAGCGATCTGCCCTCGGGCCCACGTCCCTCCCTCCATTCATCCAAGCTCAGGGGAGCGGACCCGCGGGTTGTCTGGCAACCCCCCACGGGGGGACCATCCACCCGCACCGCTGCCGCGGACCTCTCCACCTGCCCTCCGTGCGCTGGCCTCCCACCCCCGCCCACCCTCGCCAGCCCCTGGCAGCCTAGCGCCAGCTCCACTCCTGGCGGGGACCCTGCGCTGAGCACTTCCCGCCAACAGGAGCCATAGCCCAACCCGCGCCTGTCCCGGACCCTGAGCTTCCGCGGAGCGCCGCGCCCCACGCTGCTGAGTCTGCCCACCAAGGGCCCCCCCCTGCGCAAGGCACAAGAGTAGGTGCCCTCCCCAGGGTGCTGCGGGGACCCCGGCGGCCACGACTCTGAGCCTGAGCAGAGGAAGGGCGCCATTGCCCCCTGCGGTTTCGCGCCAAGCCTCCTTTGCTGGCGCCATTACCCCCTGCGGTTTCGCGCCAAAAGGGCGGAGAGCGATCACCATTGTTCCCTGCAGTGTCCCGCAGCTGCCTGCGCAGCTATCCAAGGGGCCTCCCCGCGCCCGCTCACAGCCCGGGCAGATCAAACACTCCACCTGCAGTGGAACCTGGGTCTCGGCTTTGCAGTCCCTGAGGAGCCGTCAGTGAGCTCCAGCCAGCTCTCACCACCTGGGGCCCTGTTGGGTCCCCAGTGCCAGCCCTAAGCCTGCCGCAGCCCGCCCCAGCCACCCCAGGAGACGGCACAGTGGCCTGAGCCTCCACACAATAAGGTTACTCCTGTCTCCCAGAAGCATGGGGCCTATTAAAGGATCAAGGAAAAATCAACAGACCACATCACTCCCAACAAAAAAATCAGAAAAACGAGGCACTTTAACAGACCTAACGTCACTCATAGAAGAAACAGATATAGATCAGCCACAAAAGGAAATCTTCAGAACTCTGCTTGCAGTAATACAGGAGCTAAGAGAAGCAAACCAAAATAAGGATGCAACGATAGAAGGGATGAAATGCACAATAGAGGGGATGAAGTCCACAATAGAGGGGATGAATACTATCCACCAAAAGGAACTGCAGAAACTAACAGAGGAGGTAGCAGAGGCCACACAAAAGGTCACAGAAGCTATATCTAGGCTTGAGGAGGCTGAGAACCGTATCAGTGAACTCGAGGACGCTCAAACCAAAGGAAGCAAGCGAGAAAAACAATCAGATAGGAAAATTAAAGAAACAGAAGACAGCCTGAGATCAATGACAGATGCTATGAAGAGGAATAATATTCGAATAATCGGTCTCCCGGAACACAACATAACACACAAATCGACCGCCAAGATAGCAAAGGAATTCCTGGAAGAAAATTTCCCCAACCTAACAAAGGAGAATCCGACTCTCATACAGGAAGCAGAGAGGACGCCGGCTAAGCTAAACACCAAGAAGAACACGCCAAGGCATATAATTGTAAAATTATCCAACTTAGAGGAAAAAGAGAAAATTCTACGAGCATCAAGAGAAAGGAAGACAGTCACATACAAAGGAGCGCAGGTAAGGTTATGCTCAGACTTATCAGCAGAAACCATGAAGAGGAGGAGAGAATGGAGCAACATCTTCCAAAAACTGAAAGATGAAAATGCCTCCCCCAGAATCCTATACCCTGCCAAGTTATCCATTAAGATAGAGGGTAAGATAAGGGTCTTCCAGGACAAGGAAGAACTCAAAAAATATACTGAAAGTCACCCGACCCTGCAGAACATACTGGCTGACTCACTATGGCCAGAAGATCAAGCTCCAACTAGAACCACCAGGAGACCACCATATAGCCCATCTCCATCTAGAAGCCAACATGCCAGCAACACGTACCAGGACAACACGGTCTCAGATGGAAAAGAGGACAGGATAGAAACCCTCCACTCAAACGCTGTACACTGATATGAAGGAAGATAGGCAAAGACCCAAAACACAAAACAGAATATGGCAACCATGAAGCCAGAGATTGTAATAATCACTTTGAATACAAATGGGCTCAATTCATATGTTAAAAGAAAGAGGCTGGAGGATTGGATTAGAAAACATAACCCATCAATCTGCTGCCTGCAAGAGACACACCTTAAGCAAGCAGACAAGCATATGCTGAGAATAAAGGGCTGGCAGAAAGTTTACCAAGCAAATGGTAACTCCAAGAAGGCAGGAGTGGCTATCTTAATCTCCAACAGAATGGATCTCAAGATCCAAAACATAAAAAGAGACAAAGAGGGACATTACATAATGCTCAAAGGCTCAATAAACCAGGAAGCAATAAGCATACTGAATATTTACGCACCTAATAATGGTGCGGCAAATTTCGTCAAACAAACTATTAAAAAAATGACAGAAGAAATCACGGAAACAACAATAATAGTGGGGGACTTCAACACTCCACTATCAGAGAAAGACAGGTCACAGGGAAAGAAGCTCAGCAAAGAGGCCAGAGAGCTAAACAATGTAATTAGGCAACAGGGCCTGATAGACATCTATAGAGCCTTTCATCCAAAAGCAAAAGGTTTCACATTCTTCTCCAATCCACACGGATCTTTCTCAAGAATAGATCACATGCTGGGGCACAAGGCCAGCCTGAGTAAATTCAAACACATAGATATTATCCAGACGTCTTTCTCAGACCACCATGCCATAAAGCTGGAGATTAATAGAAGGGCACCCAGAAAAGCAAGGGCCACCAATTGGAGAATAAACAACGATCTCCTGCGACATGAATGGGTTAAGGTCCAGATCAGAGAGGATATCAGGAAATTTCTAGAAACTAATGAGAACGAGCATACAACATATCAAAACTTATGGGACACTGCAAAGGCAGTTATCAGAGGTAGCTTGATATCACTGAATGCATACATGAAAAAAGAAGAAAGGCGTATGACAGATATGTTAACACAAAATCTCCAACAACTAGAACAGAGTCAACAGAACTACCCCTCCAATAGCAAGAGAAAAGAAATAATAAAAATCAGGGCGGAGTTAAACCAGTGGGAAGACAAAAGAACAATGCAAAGGATTAATGCAACTAGAAGCTGGTTTTATGAACGAATTAATAAAATTGACACTCCCCTGGCAAAGCTTACCAAAGATAGAAAGGAACAATCATCAATAGCCAGGATGAGGGATGAATCGGGGGCAATAACAACAGACCCCAATGAGATAAAAAGGATAATCACAAAGTACTATGAAGGTTTGTATTCTAATGAATTCAGAAACCTGGAAGACATGGATAAATATTTAGAAAAACAATCTATCCCTAGATTATCTGAGACAGAGATCAAGAACCTCAACAAATCCATAGCGAAGGAAGAAATAGAGAGTGTCATCAAAAACCTACCAAGGAAAAAGGCCCCAGGGCCAGATGGCTACACAGCAGAATTTTACCAAACATTCAGGGAAGAGCTGACACCGATCCTCCACAAAGTATTCCATAACATAGAAAAGAACGGCAAGCTCCCAAACTCATTTTACGAAGCCAGCATTACTTTGATACCCAAACAGGGAAAAGACCCCACAAGTGTAGAGAATTATAGACCAATATCTCTAATGAACATAGATGCAAAAATCCTTAACAAAATATTGGCCAATAGAATACAAAGGAACATCAAACATATCATTCACCACGACCAAGTAGGATTCATCCCAGCGATGCAGGGATGGTTTAACATCCGAAAATCCATCAATATCATACACCACATCGAGAAGAAAAAGGATAAAAACCATATGATAATATCCATAGATGCAGAAAAAGCATTTGACAACATCCAGCATCCATTCCTAATCAAAACACTCATGAAGATAGGATTGGAAGGTAAGTTCCTCAAGCTCATACAAGCTATCTATGAAAGACCAACAGCCAACATCATAGTCAATGGAGAAAAGACAAGAACAATACCACTGAAAAAGGGTACAAGACAAGGATGCCCCCTGTCCCCTCTTCTATTCAATATCGTTTTGGAGGTTCTGGCTAACAACATAAGACAGCGGAAGGACATCAAAGGGATCCAGTTGGGAGAGGAGGAGGTGAAACTATCGTTATTTGCAGATGACATGATCCTATACATTGAAGACCCCCAAAACTCCACAGTTGGAATACTTACAGCAATAGAGGAATACGGAAGAGTAGCAGGATACAAGATCAATAAACAGAAGTCGGTAGGGTTTCTATACACATCGGACAGGGCCATGGAAGAGGCGATTAAGAGGGAAGTACCCTTCACAGTAGCCAAGAACAAACTGAAATACCTAGGAATATACTTAACAAAAAATACTAAAGACCTATATAAGCATAATTATAAAACCCTATTACAGGAAACCAAAAGTGACCTTCACAAATGGATGAAGCTCCCCTGCTCATGGTTAGGTAGGCTGAACATAGTAAAGATGACAGTTCTTCCTAAAGCACTCTACAAGTTCAATGCTATACCAATCCAATTACCATCAACCTTCTTCAAAGAATTGGAAAAACTGACCACCAACTTCATATGGAGAGGGAAGAAACCCAGAATTAGCAGAGAACTCCTCAAGAAGAAGGACACAATTGGAGGACTCGCCCTACCTGATTTTAATGCCTACTACACAGCTACAGTGGTCAAAACAGCATGGTACTGGCACAATGATAGACACTCAGACCAGTGGAAAAGAATAGAAAGCCCAGGAGTAAAATCATCAGCATATAGACAACTGATCTTCGACAAGGGTCCCAAAATCGTCAAGTGGGAAGCAGATGCCCTCTTTAATAAGTGGTGCTGGAAACAATGGATATCCACATGTAGAAAGTTGAAACAAGACGTCTACCTCACCCCATGCACAAGAATACACTCAAGGTGGATCACAGATCTAGAAGTCAAACCCCAAACCATCAGGACCATTAAGGAGGGAATTGGGACTAATCTCAGAGCACTGGCCCAGGGAGCACATAGGCTCACTGCAACAGGGAAGGGGACACACACAGGTGATCTGGAAATCGACAAATGGGATCTAATAAGAATAAAACACCTGTGCACCTCGAAAGACTTTGCCAAGAGGGTGACAAGGCAACCCACAGACTGGGAGAAGATTTTTAGTAATGACACGTCAGACAAAGGGCTCATTACTAAAATCTACAACACCATCATGACCTGCAAAAAGAGGAAAACAGTTAACCCCCTAAGGAAGTGGGCAAAAGAAATGAGAAGAACTTTCACTACAGAGGAGATCAATATGGCCAATAAATATATGAGAAAGTGCTCGAAGTCCCTTGCCATAAGAGAAATGCAAATCAAAACAACCATGAGATACCACCTAACACCTCTCAGGCTAGCTCAGATCAGTAAATCAGAGAGCAACAAGTGTTGGAGGGGCTGTGGTGAAATAGGAACCCTCCTCCACTGCTGGTGGTCGTGCAGATTTGTACAGACACTGTGGAAAGCAATCTGGCGATACCTAAAGAAAATGGAAATTGATCTACCTTACGACCCAGCCATCCCTCTACTGGGCATATACCCGGTTGAAGCAGCAAATAAAACACGACCAGTCATATGCGCTCCAATGTTTATTGCGGCACAATTCACAATAGCAAAGACTTGGAAACAGCCTAAGTTTCCATCGATAGACGAGTGGATTAGCAAACTTTGGCACATACAATGGAGTATTATGCAGCATTAAAAAGCACCGATGAGCACATGAAACACGTTATTTCATGGGAAGAGCTGGAAGGAATTATGTTAAGCGAGGTAAGCCAGACCCAAAGGGACAGGTACAACATGAGTCCCCTGAGGTAAGTACAATCAGCATGACAGAAATGGGGCATTAATCCACCCAAGGGGAGGGTATGGTTTATATCTCCACAGGGAAAGTGGGACCAGACTTCAACCCAGTGTCGCAAGGTGTGAATGCAATATCCCGGCGTGGAGGACGGAACCGGTGGAGAGGTCTGGGAGGCTGGCCCCAGCACCATAAATTAAGTGGATTCCTGCCCCTCCCCCGAAAAGAACTTGTTCCAAAGGACGACATTGACCCTGCAGCTATGGGAGATGGACATATTTGATCAGAGCACACGGGAGCAGATGAAGGGGCAGGAGGAGAGAGTGGAGCACAGCCTGGCCCACCAGGCCGTGATGATGATGTTCCTGAGTAGAGCAGCCAGTCCACAGAGAGAACAACATGGCTGGCCCTACTATGAGACATGATGCCCCTCAGTGACTAAGGGCGATACAGGGGACAGCACCGGAGACACAGTGTGGGAATTGCACCTGACCTGATCCCACCACACCGAGGCAAATCACTGGGGGAGTGCCGCGGAACAGCAAGGGAATGGAGTGGCAAGGTCCCCAGGGAATGCTGAAAGTGGACTTTGGGGCCAGGGCGTGGTGCCCCAACAGACTGGACTGGAAAACGCTCCTAAGGACCAGCAAAGATCCCTGAACTAACTACAAGCTTTTCTCTTGTGAACTGTTTTGTTCTGTTCTTTTTCAGTGGTTTGTTTTGGTTGTTTTGCTGTCTGGTTGTATACTGTTGCTTTGTGTTCCTCTGTCTAGTTTTCGTGCATATTAGTGACTCCACAGGTCTGTCTGAATAGGACAGGCTGGATGAACTATCTGGATGAAAAACAACGGGACCGACAGTTCCGGGGGGACTTGGGGTGGGGGGTAGGGGGGGTAAGGAAGTGGTGTTAACAAACCCAGGGACAAGGGAAAAACATGGGACCCCAAAGGGTAGAGAAGGGGGAGTGGCAGGCCTGATGGGAAATGATCAAGGGTAAGGTTGCTTAGAGAAGAGGTATACTCTAGCCCAGGTGGCGATGAAGCATGGTAGTAGGGCAGGAGGAAGGTCAAGGGAGATGGAGGAAAGAGCTAGGAGTCAAAGGGCATTCATGGAGGTCTAGACAAAGACATGTACATGCAAATATATATAGGAGGTTGGGGAAATAGATCTTGGTGTCGATATTTATAGGTCAAGTATTAAGGTGGCGGAAGGACCTTGGGCCTCTACTCAAACACTCCCTCTATGCATGAATACCTTCTTTTATTAAATTGGAACTCTATGATGCTCACTCTCCCGACACAACGGCTGGAGCCAAAGTGGGTGAACAAGTAAATGTGGTGAAGAAAGCTGATGGTGCCCGGCTATCAAAAGAGATAGTGACTGGGGTCTTAAAGGCTTGAAGATAAACAAGCGGCCATCTAGCTCAGAAGCAACAAAGTCCACATGGAAGAACACACCAGCCTGTGTGATCGAGTGGTCCCAAAGGGATCAGTTACCAGGCATCAAAGAACAAAAAATCATATCATTGACTGCACACCTCCATGATAGGATCGCTGAAGACAAATGGGTGCACAAGCAAATGTGGTGAAGAAAGCTGATGGTGCCCGGCTATCAAAAGAGATAGTGTCTGGGGTCTTAAAGGCTTGAAGGTGAACAAGCGGCCATCTCGCTCAGAAACAAATAAGCCCACATGGAAGAAGCACACCGGCCAGTGCGATCACGAGGTGCCCAAGGGACCAGATATAAGGCATCATGCAAAAAAAAAAAAAAAAGATATAAGTGTGTGTATGTATGTGTATATATGTGTATATGTATATATGTATGTGTATATATATATTATATTAAATGAAGGGGGAAGTGCAGAGTGGAGACCCAAGGCCCAAGTGTCGGCCAATGGAGATCCCCTCATAGAGGGGCTTAGGAGAGGAGATGGGTTAATTAGGGTGTGAGGTAGTATCGATGAAGAACACAGCTTTCCCCCAGATTCTGGATGCTCCCTCCCCCCAACTACCATGATCCGAATTCTACCTTGCAGGGCTGGATAGGACAGAGGCTGTACATGGGTGCATATGAGGGTTGGAGGTACAGGGAATCCAGGGTGGATGATACCTTCAGGACCAAGGGCGTGAGGGACGATGCTGGGAGAGTGGAGGGTGAGTGGGTTGGAAAGGGGGAACTGATTACAAGGAGCCACATGTGACCTCTTCCCTGGGAGAGGGACAGCAGAGAAGGGGGGAAGGGAGACCCCGAATAGGGCAAGATATGACAAAATAACGAGGTATAAATTACCAAGGGCATATGAGGGAGGGGGGAAGGGGAGGGAGGGGGGGGAAAAAAAGAGGACCTGATGCAAGGGGCTTAAGTGGAGAGCAAATGCCTTGAGAATGATTGGGGCAGGGAATGTATGGATGTGCTTTATACAATTGATGTATGTATATGTATGGATTGTGGTAAGAGTTGTTGGAGTCCCTAATAAAATGTAAAAGAAGAAAAGAGAAAAAAAAATGATTAGGGCAAAGACTGTACAGATGTGCTTTATACAATTGATGTATGTATATGTATGAACTGTGAAAAGAATTGTATGAGCCCCAATAAATTGTTAAAAAAAAAAAGAAATATGTTAAGCAAATGAGCATACATACTGTCTTAAATCAGCTATATATAAATCGCTTATTGTGTATGAAACAAAAAAAAAACAACAGCAAAAACCTTGAGTTCTAAACCTTCTAGATAGGACATATTCCTGGGTCAGACACTGACTAGCAATTTTGAGGGGAGGAGGTCAGGCAGGGATATCTCAAAAAGTAGCATATTCTCTGCAGGTCAAAAGAGGCTATGAAAAGGAGAGGTGAACGAATCTCTAATGCCGCAAACCAGAATGGAGATAGATATGTGAACTGCTCTGGTTTCCCTGTAGTCATGAGGCAGGGATCAGACAAGCTTCCCACTCCATCCTTCCTTACCTGTACTGACACCAATTGCTCCTCCCATGCCACTTTACATCTAGGTTGGGTTTTATAATCTGTTTCAAGGGCCACACAGAACACACAGGCAATAGTCCCAATTAAGGGGGAGAGGGCTGTTCAGGGAAGTTAATAGGTCACCTTGAATCAGGGTCAGCAAACAATAAAGATGCAGTCATTGGTCCATAGCACATCTGCCTTCCGTCAACAGTCAAATATCAGGATCAGCAAACAGTAAGGGTACAGTCATTGGTCCATAGCACATCTGTCTTCTGTCAGCAGTCAAGTATCTCTCTAGTCTTCAGTCTCCCAGCTATGTAGTTCCTTGCCAAAAAAGCCAGGCCGCCTGCCATTCTGTCTCACCGTTCCATAGTCTTGAGCCAGATGAGGAGAACATTCCCCATAGTCTCATTGCTACTAGGACCCCTTGGTGGTATGGTTGGGCTGCTAACTGAAATGTTAACAGTTTGAAACCACAGCCACTCCAAGGGAGAAAAACAAAGCTTTCTACACTTGTAAAGAGTTTGTCATGGAAAACCCAGAAGGGTTCTTCTACCATGCCCTACATGGTAGCTATAAGTCAGAATCAATTAGTTGGCAGTGAGGTTTTTTGTAGTGTTTTAGGTCTCAGCACTGCTCCTCTTAGCCTCTGCACCACAGTCTCTGGTGTGTCTCATCTTGGCAGCCTCTGTCATTTCAGACAGGGATCTTATACATGTTCTTCCAAATAGTCCTTGGGTTTTCTCTGTGTGTCCCTGATGGTCTTATATACTGAGGAATGGCTTTGATGGAGGTGTGGTTTGTCCTTTAGTGGAGCATACACTCAAAGAGAGTGAAGAATGGCTTCTAAAGTCACACCCTTTAGTAAATTAGAAATATGTCTCCAAGTTGGGGGGGTGGGGCATTATAGGTGTGAGTTGATTCACATCCTTCTAAACCACATAAAAATGGAAATCATTTTGAATTAACTCAGAATTTTCAATACAAATGATGCAGGCTAGAAGATCATGGAACCATATATACAAAACCATGAGAGAGGGGGGAAAAAACCCCCAAACCAGAAATTTTCTACCAAGAATTTAATATCCACAAAAATTATCTCTCAAGAAATAAAGACATTTACAAAGAAAAAAACACCTTAAAGGTATTTGTAAAATAAAACTTGCAAAAATACCAAAAAGAATTCTTTGGAGAGAAAATTTACAATAGACATCAACCTGAGATCAATATACAAGACAACACCGTTGTGAAGTTTTCCCACTTAGTACACAAAGTGAGGGGGTGGGGGGAACCCTACAATATTGAAAACAGGGAATCAAAGACAATATTTACATTAAACTAAAGAATAACGTACTACTGGAAACAGAGTACATATATTTTAACAGTCAAATACAGAAGTCCACTAGTTATCAATAGAAATCAAATTGCCTTGCACAGGAAAGGGAAAATTTGAAAATAACTAAACCCAAAGAAACCCTCAGCAAAACAAAAAAAGAAGAAAGCCATAAAAGGCTAATAAGCAGTAAAACAAAAATAAGAAATGCCCAGGGAAAATGGCAAGAAATCCAACCAAAAGAAGTGCACTTAGCTGATTCCAGAAACCCAAGTGGAAGGCGAATTTTGAGAATGTTGAGGGCAATGAATGTATGTGTACTTTATACAATTAATGTGTGTATGGATTGTGATAAGAGTTGTATGAGCCCAATAAAATGATTTAAAAAAAAGAAGTGCACTCAGCAAAAAAAAATAAGATGAAGGAACAAAATAATAACGTGATAAAAAATCAGCAAAATGACAGCAAGCAATTCACACATATTAACAGCAACACTGAATATGAATACAATAACTCACCAGGGAGACAAGCGGAATAAAAAAAATAGAACCCATCAAGATGCACTTTACAAGAAGCATACCTAAACACAAGTACAAAAGAAAAGACTAAAATTTAAAAGGTGGGAATATATATATATATATATATATATATATATATATATATATATAATAGTAACTTAAAAGGTACAAATAGCATTATTAAATTTTTATCATATAGATTTCAAATTAAAAATCATCATGAGGGACTAAGAAAACCATTATATAATGATTAAAGCCACATGGAACAAGAAGATATAAGCATAATAAACTCTGTTCATATAATGAAGAACCAGCAAAATTCATTCATCCAAGTCTAATACATTTACAGAGACAAATAGCCAATACTACAATAATAGTAGAAGACTTTAATAAACCAATCTCAAGGAAGGACAGATCAATTGGAAAGAAAATAAAAAATGATACAGAAAAATTAAACAATACAATTGATAAACAGGATCTCACAGATATATAAAGAACACTTCACTCAATGATAATGCAGTATACATTCTTCTCAAGTATACATAGAACATACTCTAGAATAGATCATATGTTAAGTCACAAAGCAAGAATCAATGCACTTTAAAATATTGAGGTTGCACAAACATTTTTTCATAGGACAGTACTAAGAAGAGCAAGAAAAAATGATCAAATTAATTGGAAATGAACAACACTTTGAATAAGAACCACTGGATAATTGAAGAACTAAGGAGTGGAATGAAAAATTCCTCAAAATAAATAAAAACAAAAATACTACATAGCAAAATTTCTAGACCCAGCAAAAGCAGTACCCAGAGGACAATTTATAACAATAAACACACACATAAGAGAAAAAAGAATCAAAATCAAAACTTTAATCCAAGAACCACAACATTCGAAATAAGAAAAGCAAAACAAACCCATGGCAAAAAGAAGAAAATAAATAGTAAAATTTAGAGCAGAAACAAATCAATTAAAAAAGTAGAAAAAAATCAAGAAGACAAGAAATTGGATCCTTGAAATGATGGACAAAATTGACAAGAAACTGGCAAAAGTAAAAATTGAAAATAAGGAGATGTAAATGTTACAAATAAATGAAATGGGCAACATCACAACAGGCAAAATTATGCAATGTTCTAAAGGCGTGTACCCAAAGTTTTTTAAACCTAGAAGAAATGGACAAATTTCTAGACAGATTTACCCACTTAAATTAGCATAGACTAAGAAATTCAATCAATACAATTATTATTTAAATTTATGCACCAACCACAAAAGCTAATGATAAGGAAATTGAAGAATTCTACCAATGCCTTCAGACTGAAATTAATCAAACATGTAATCAAGGTGCATTGATAATTTTGGGTGATTGGAAATGCGAAAGTTGGAAACAAGTGGAACAGTCATTGGAAAATATGAACTTGGTGATAGAAATGAATCTAGAGATTGCATGATAGAATCTTGAAAACCAACAACTTGTTCATTGAAAATATCCTTTGTTGTTGTTCTTTTAACACAAAAGGACTATACACATTAACTTTGTCAGATGGAATAGACAGAAATCAAAATGACTGCACTTGTGGGAGGACATGATGGAGAAGCTCAATATCGGCAGCTAAATTCAGACCAGGGGACAACTATAGAACAGGCCATCAATTGCTCATATGTAAGTTCAGGTTAAAGATAAAGAAAGCTTAAAACAAGTCCATGAGAGACAAATACAATGTTGAGTCTATCCCACCTGAATTTTGAGAACATTTCAGGAACAGATTTTATATGTAGAACATTAATGAGCAAAGACCCAATGAGCTTTGGGGGTACATTAAGACCATAACTCATGAAGAAAGGACAAGGTCATTAAAAAGATCGGAAAGTATGAAAAGATCAAAGTGGCTATCAGGAAAAAAATCCTGAAATTGCTTTTAATCGTAGAATAGCTAAAGTGAATGGAAGAAAGGAGAGAGTCAAAGACCAAAATGTAAATTTTCAAAGGTAGCAAGAGAATCCAAAGTCAAACACTATAATGAAATGTACAAAGGCCTACAGTTAGAAAATCAGAAGAACACACTGGGTGCTACATCTTGAATACTGAAAGAAATTAAGAAAAAATTCCAGCCTTGAATTGGAATATTGAGATATTCTATGGGCAAAATATTGACATGCAGGAAACATTAACAAAACATGGAAAGAATACAGAGTCACTGTACCAAAAAGAAGTAATTAATATTCTACCATTTTAAGAGGTATTATATAAGTAAGCACTAATTAATGGTGCTGAATAAAGAAGTTTAAACTGTTCTGAATGCATTAGCCAAAACCAAGGCTCTAGGAATTGATGAAATTCCTATCAAAATGTTTCAGCAAGCTGAAGCACTGTCTATGCCAGGAAATTTGGAAGACAGCTACTTGGCCAACGGACTGGAAGAGATCTCTATTTGAACATAAGCCCCAAAAAAGATGACCAAGCAGAATGCTCAAACTATGGAACAATATCACGGATATTCCATGCAAGTAAAATCGTCCATGAGAACATTTGGTCTTACTTGCTTCCACAATCAATGCTCATGATAGCAGCCATCAAGAGATCGAAAGAGGCATTCCATTAGGTATATCTGCTTTATAAGACCTCTTTAGAGTGCTGAAGAGCAAGAATAATACTTTGAGGACAAAGGCATGCCTTACCCAAACCTTGTAGGCATGTGAAAGTTGGACATTGAATAAGGAAGACAGAGAATCAATGCATTTGGATTGTGGTGTTGGAAAAGAATATGGACTATGGACTATGGAAAAGGATATACTAAAAGGACACACTGATCTGTGTTGGAATAAGTGAGGCCAGAAAGCTCCTTACAGTCAATGGTGGCAAGGTTGGAAAGGTGGTTTTGATAGACCAGTCACTGGAGAATTGCACCAGGCTTGGTAAGGTGGGGGGACACAGTAAAGGAGGGGAAGGTCCTCAACGAGACTGAGTGACACCCCAGCCACATCAACGGGATCAGTCATAAGAACAATTTTGGGACTGGCACAGGACTTTGCGTTATTTCCTTCTGACAAGCTTAGGGTCGCTATGGGTCAGAGCTTCCTCGATGATACATAATGACAAAAACAGTATAGAAAATATTAACAAACCTACAACACAAGAAGAAATTGGTCAAGTCATTAAAAAATATCAACAAAAGTGCTAGAGCAGATGGTTTTACGTAGGAATTCTATCAAATGTTCAGAGAAGAATTAACAACAGCTATACATATACATTCCAGAATACAAATACAGTAAAAGACAGGAAATCCTAGAACATATTTTTGAAGCAAGCATATCCCTGAAGCCCTAAACCAGGCAAGGGCATTAACAGAATAGAAAACTATGGACCAATATCCATTATGAGCATTGATGCAAATATCTCAACAAAATTCCATCCAATAGAATTCAACAAACCATTCAGAAAAAACACAACATTATTGGTGGGATTTATGTCTGGTGCTCAATAAGGGTTCACTATTAAATAAAAAATAATAATAATGTAATCCATCATATAAGTAACACAAAAGAAAATAAACATGGTTATATGAATTGGTTTATAAAAGGCATTCAGCAAAATATTACCTCCATTTTTATTTCAAAAGGTAATAAAATAAGAATAGAAATGAAATTCCTCAGTATAATAAAGGTCATATACATGAAACCAACGACCAGCATTTTCTTCAATGGAAAGAGAAAGTATGCCTCTTTGGAATGAGAACTAGATAGGGATGTCCTTTATTGCCACTCCTACATTGTGGTGAAAAATAAATTAAAGGCACCTATATTGGCAAAGGAGAAGTTAAACTCTATTTGCAGATGATATGATTCTTTTAATTTAAAAAATCATTTGATTGGGGGCTCTTACAGCTCTTAACACTCCATGCATCCATCCATCCATTTTTTTCAAGCACTTTTGTACATGTATTGCCAACATCATTTTTGACATATTTTCTTTCTACTGGAGCCCTTGGTATCAGCTCCTCATTTACTTCCCTTCTTCCCACCCCAACCCTCCCTCATGAACCCTGATAAATTATAATATATTATCATTTTAATATATAACATGGTCCACTGTCTCCCTTTACCCAATTTTATGTTGTCCATATTCTGGTGGGGGTGGGATTGGGGTTATATGTCATCATTGTGATCAGTTCACTCTTTCTTCCCCCACCTTCCCCCATCCTCCTGGTATCGCTACTCTCAATTATTGGTCCTGAGAGGTTTATTTGCCCTGGATTCCCTGTGTTGTGAGCCCCTATCTATACCAGTATACATGCTCTGGTATCGCTGGATTTGTACGGTAGAATTGGGGTCATGGCAGCAGGTAGGGAGCAAACAAAGAACTAGAGCAGTGGTTCTCAACCTGTGGGTTGTGACCCCCTTGGGGATCAAAGGACACTTTTACAGGGTTTGCCCAACTCATAACAGTAGCAAAATTACAATTATGAAGTCGCAAAAAATAATTTTATGGTTGGGGGGGTCACCATAACATGAGGAATTGTATTAAGGATCATGGGATTATGAAGGTTGAGAGTCACTAAACTAGAGGAAAGTTGTATATTTTTTTGATGTTATACTGCTCCCTGACTGGCTTGTCTCCTCCCCACAACCCTTCTATAAAGGAATGTCTAGCTGTGTAGATGGGCTTTCATTCACATGGATATGGTTTTTTGTTCTGGGTCTTTGATGCCTGATACCTGATCCCATTGACACATCATGATCACACAGGCTGGTGTGCTTTTTCTACTTGGGCTTAGTTGCTTCTGAGCTAGATGGTGGCTTATTTAACTTCAAGTCTTTAAGACCCCAGACGCTATATCTTTTGATAGCCAGACGCCATCAGCTTTCTTCACCACATTTGCTTCCGCACCAATTTTGTCTTCAGTAATTTTGTTGGGAAGGTGAGCATCACAGAATGCCGGCTCATTAGAACAAAGTGTTTTTGCCTTTATGGAGTACTTGAGTAGAGGCCCAATGTCCATCTGCTGCCTTAATACTTCACATATAAGTATATGCACATAGATCTATTTTCCGTTTGATATATATAAATATATTTACATATGTACATGCCTGTATTTAGACCTTTACAAATTTCCTTTTCCTCCTAGTTTTTTTCCTTTTAATTTCCTCTTGTCCCACTATAATGTCAGCCTTCATTTAGGTTTCAGTAATTTTTCTAGGCTACATTGCCATTGATCAAGCCACACCAGACATTCTATACCCTCCTCACCATTTATTTTAGATCACTTATTGTTTCATTATCCCTGGGTTTGTATAGAGAAAATCCCAAAGACATGATACCAAAATTGGTGAAACTAATTGAAAAAAAAATGGCAACTTGGTAAGACATAAGATCAACATACAAAGATCAATAACATTCCTGTATACTCATATTGAAGATAAGAACTCTGAATAGGAAATGTTCAGATAAGAGGTAAGAGGAATTCTCACCATCCTGGGCTCTAAGGAGCGCTCTGGCCATATACCGCATGGCTTAATATTGGAAAAGTATATACGAGGATTGTAGAAATACCATTTACAATAACCACACAACAGATCAAACATACAGGACTAACCTTAACCAGAGACTCATCCAATGGCAGCCTCGAACCAAAACTACAGGAAACCAAAAGAGGCCTACTTAAAAAGAAAAAGATTCAGAGCCAGAAAACTTAATATTGTGAAAATATCAATATTACCTAAAGCGATCTGTAACTATAATGCAAGCCCAATCCAAGTCATAGCACTATTTTTCAAAGATATGGGAAAACTAATCATTAATTTCACGTGGAAAAGAAGAAAACCAAGGATAAACAAAACTACGAAAGAAATAAAAACAAACTAGAAGGCTTCTCACTCCTTGATCCAAAGCTTATTCTGTAGAGACAGAAGCCAAAACAGCTGATGCCAGTACAGCACTAGACATGTGGCCCACCAACGGATCAGAAAACAGAATCCGTAACTAAAATCCAGCAACTACAGACGTAATTTTTGATAAAGTGCTGAAGCACATTATAAATCTGAAAGAAATAGTATTTTCAACAAATAATGCTAGAAAATAAATAATGATCCAGGGCCCATACCTCTCACCATATACAAAAATAACATACTCAGGATAGATTAAAGACCTAAATATAAAGCCTGTATCCAAGCCAGACTCAGAAGAAGGTATAGAATGAGAGTCCTCATAGCTGACAACAGATAGCCCTTGACTGACAATATTGAATATCAGAAAGATGTTTACTTTTATATTCCAGGTAAAGGAAGTCAACTATATAGACCCCAAAACAACAACCACAACAAAAAACTGTGGATAGAATTGCAAAGAATGGGAAATCCAGAACACTTAATTGTGCTCCTAAAGAAGCAAGTGTTTGAACAGCACAAGGGTGTACAGTTGTTGCTTTTATTATTGTTAAGGGATATTGAGTCAGTTCCGACCCATAACCACCCTCTGCACAACAGAGCAAAACACTGTCCAGTCCTGCACCATCCTCACTGTTGTTCCCATGCTCGAGCCCATTGTTTCAGCCACTATGTCAGTCCATCTCATTGAGGGATTTCTTCTTTTATTCCGCCTCTCTTCTTTACCGTCATAATGTGCTTCTCCAGAGACTGGTCTCTCCTGACAACCTGTCTGAAGTAGGTAAGAGGAAGTCTCATGATCCTGGGCTTTAAGGAGCGCTCTGGCCATATACCGCATGGCTTGAAATTTTGAAAGTCTGTATCAGGATTGTACCATTACTATATTCATTTAATCTATGGGCTAAGCAAATAATCTGAGTGGTTGGACGATATGTAGAAGAATCTGGCATCAGGATGGGGGAAGACTCAGTAACGAACAACAATATGCAGATAACACAACCTGGTTTGCTGAAAATAATGACTGATGAAGATCAAACACTACCTCCGTCTGTGTGGATGATGACTATCGGTAAGGAAAAGCAACATCTCCATTACTGAACAGATAGACATTATGATAAGTGGAGAATATGCCGAAGTATTCAAGGGTTTAATTTTACTTGGATCCACAACCAAGGCTCATGAAACAAGCCATCAAGAAATAAATGTTTTATTGAACTGGATAAATCTGTATTTTTTCAAATATTTAAAGCCAAATATGTCACTTTCAGGACTAAGTCAAGCTTACAATGCATGGTATTTTCAATCACCTCACACGCATATGAAAGCAGGACCATGAATAAGGAGCACTGAAGAATTGACACATTTGAATCAGAGTACTGGTGAAGAATATTGGAAGTACGGTAAACTGCCAGAACAAACAAAGCTGTTCAGGAGGAAGTGCACTCTGAATGGTCCTTGGAGGACGGAAGGTGAGATTTTAACTCATGTACTTTGGACAGCTTATCAGAGAGACCAGTCCTTGGAAAAGGAATACCAACGAATAGAGCTGATTCGATAGTACCTACCAAACTCCCCAACATGAAGCAGCCTGACGCTGGAATGTATAGTATCACCATGAGTATGAATACTCTCCACTCCAAAGGTGAGTTTTACTTTTGATCTTACCAAGGCAAAGGCAGAATGCCAGGTCTTTCTTCCAAGACTCCTCTAGATGATGTAGAACTGGTACATTTTTGCATTTTGTTTTTCAACAGTTTTATTGGCACATAATTAATATATCATAGAATTGAATAGCTCAATCGTTCAAACATATCAAGTGGGAATTGTACAAACACAACCATATCCATCCTAAAACATTGACCAACCCCATTGGTTGATTAGCCCCCAAAGTGAACTGTGCAAACGTGATCACCTCCATACTCCCCCCCCTCCCACCTTTGCTATTTACTCCCATACTTCCCTTCATCTCCCTATCACCCATCCCCCTCTCTATGTGTCTAAAGAGGTCAACTGGCCAATGACCAAGTTCTGCCCAGAATAATCAAGATGACAATGGTCTCTGCCTGCTAGGAGGGCTGTTCTGGACTCTCGTTTTGGCTATAGGGGATCGGCCAGTGGCTTGGTCTGGCTATGCAATTTGCATATGGGTTTGGGGCTCCCACTGTCTGCCATAGCCTTCTGCAAATTGGGTTTTCATAATTTTAGTTTCGATACTTTTCTCTTCGCCATATTTGAATTCTGTAATTGTCATCGTTGGATCACAGTGGTTGTGTGCTTCTTTCTTCCGTGTGGACTCAGTAGATTCCTCACTTAGGTACTTGCTTATTTAAATACAAGTCTTTAAGACCCCCGTCACTATTTCAATTGATAGCTGGGCACCATTTGCTCTTTTTCCACAAGTCTCTGTAGCATCCTTCTCTTCATGTTCAGCATGAAGGTGAACATAGAGAAGAACCATTCTCCAAGAACTAATTGTTCTTAAGTTTGAGCTAGGATTTAGTGTGAGCCCCAAACTCCATCCTTGATCTATGGTGGTTTTTTTAATTAATCTGCTGTAGCTTGGGCCTTAGGGCATATGTTATATCATCCCATAGTTTAATCATAACAAACATAATTTTATGATTGGTTCCATGATTAGTCTCTGAACATATTTTTCCTTCCTAGACTTTTTATCTCTCCCACCCCTCTATACATCTCTCCCATATTTTTTCCTTCCTAGACTTTTTATCTCTCCCACCCCTCTATACATCCCTCCCCACAACCCCTTGTGATGTTTTTTCCCCTCTAGGTTCCGCACCCCTGGATCTCACTTACCAAAAAACAGAGAAACAAATAACACAGTTTCAAGAGGGTGGCCACCAATGGCAGGGCACTTCTGAGACACACCCCATCATACACAAGCATATGCAAAATATAGCAGAATGGCTGCCACATGAACCCCACAAACGTATGCATCACAATACAGGGCTCTGCATAACACACAGTCGTTCTTGTCCACCAACCAACAGCACCACTGCCAGCACAGGCATCCTCTGCCTCCTCAGATACCATGTGTTTTCCGACTCAAGTCCTCAGGCCCTAAGTGAGTCTGAGGTAGAGTCTAGTTCACCCAGAAGGATTCTCCCCAATTCAGCCTCCAAAGCATGCTACCCATCTCTAAGATACAGGGCTCAGTGTCCCAGTGCGCTGCCTACCTGCTGCACACCACCAGTGACCATCCCCAACTACTGCTCCCATGAGGATCCCCAGTCTCTCCTCCCTCCATCTGCAGGGTTCCCCTGCCTCATCACTTTTCAGCCAACATGAACCCATGTTTCCCAGAAACTTGATCTTTCCCTCTCCACTCCTGCGCTGCCCCTCCAACCAAGGCCACCTCAGCATTTCCCCCACACCTGTCCATTCGATCCCAGCTATCCTGTGGGGCCCGCTAGCTAAGTGACCTATGCTATCCTGACCTACGGCAGATGATGTATGGTTCATTGGTACTAGTCCAGCTCTCTAACAGGCTGTCTGGCTCCGGGTCAGAACGCTGGTGCCCTGGAAGCCTGAGCTTTTGCCTGTTCACTGCTTGTTCCTACCGCAGTGGACTCATACAGTGGTTGACATTTTGTGTATGACGAACTTCACTTGACATAATGTTTTCCAGATCCCTCCACCAGTTGAGGTGTTTCATCACTGATTTTTAGGGATGTGTAGTATTCTACCAGAATCTTTTTTATCTACTCTTCTACTGATGGGAATTTAAACTGTCTCCAGCTTCTTGCTATTGTGAACTGAGCTGTGATGAATATGGGGGTTGGGGGGCAACGTCTGCTTGTGATGTGCTTCTACTGTTGGGGGTACATGCCTAGTAATGCTATTGATTGATCATACGGTAGCTCAATAGCCACGGGTGTAGGAATCACCATATTGCGTTCCACAGTGCCTGCACATACAGTATTTTCAAGTTCACCAGCAGTGAATTAGAATACCTAGCTCACCACAACCCCTTCAAGATTTGTTGTTCTACTTTTTTTCAACTGAGCTACAGTAATGGGCATTAGGTGGTATTATCTCACAGTTTTTTATTGCATTTCCTGGATGGCTAATGGCCCTGGACCATTTCCTCATATGTTTATCAGGCATTAGAGTGCCATCCCTTGAAACTGCCTGTTTAGGTCCTTTGCCCACCTTGTCAGAGGGCTATTAGTTTTTGTTTTGTTTTTTCTTATTGCAAGCTTGTAAAATTTTGAATATTTTAGTAATTAGATTTTTGTGTGTTATATCATTCACAGTCTGTGGGCTCTCTTTTTACTTTTATAATGAAGTGTTTCCATGTACACAAGTGTTTTATTTTTTATAGGTCGCACTCATCCATTTTATTTTCCATGGAGTGTGTTTCCTTTGCTATTTCTGATAGACCATGTACTCCCTGCAGGGAGGTTCCCAGCTTTGTTTGAATTTTCTCATTGATGATCCTGATGGCTTGGGTTTTACATTTAGGTCTTTGGTTCACCTTGAGCTTCTTTTTGAGCATGGAGTGAGAATGGACCTTGTTTCATTCTTCTGAAAGTGGATAACCAGCTTTTGCAACATTAATTGAAGAGGTCATCCCCTTACCATTCAATGTTCTCTGGGCCTTTGTCAAAAATCATTTGTCTATATGCGGATGCTTGATCTCTGGATTCTCTGTTCTGATCCATTGCTCTGAGTGTCTATCATTGTACCAGTATCAGGCAGGTTGACAACAGTGGCTGTATGGTACTCTTTGGGGTCAGGAAGAGCAAGACCACCTATTTGTTCTTCTTTTGGAGAAAGAACTAGTATAGTTTTTGTTTGTAGCCAATTGTTTAACTGTGCCAAGATTTTTAACTTAAAATAGGTGCATATAATATATTGTGTGTAAAATATAGCATAATCACTTTGATTTAAACATCCAATAGCTTATTTATTAGTATATTTTACTAATCAAAAGGACTTCAACGTATGCATGAAAAGGTGGACTTGAAGAAAATTGATTTTTTTTCCCACAACCTCATTGAAAAAGCACATATAAGGCATTTCTATAATGACTTGGTAGGACTACATATTGGTTTTATTAAGATTGAAAGAGAAGAAAGAAAGAAATGTATTAATTCACATTACTCCAACTACAAAAAGACAAATATTACTGTACTTATTTATAAATGAATACTGTTAGTTCAAACGAGTTGTATTTTGTTCAATGTTTTGGAACATTGAAAATAATATTATGTTTGTTGTTTTAAGCAAGACTCAGTCATCTGTTTGATTATCTATTATGTGTACTTCCTTTGTTTGTTTGTTTGTTTGCTTGTTTTGATAGTGTGTTCATCCCCTGCAATTAGGCCCGTACATTTGTCTCAGTTTTCTCATTGATGATCTTTATAATTCTGGTATTTACATTTAGGTCTTTGATCCATCTTGTGTACATTATTGCACATGCGATGAGGTATAAGTCCTTTTTCATCCTTCTACAGATGGAAATTCAATTATGTCAACACCATTTGTCGAAGAGAGTATATTTATCCAATTTAATGTGATTTGGTCCTTTATTGAAGATCAGTTGTTTTCAGGCAGTTATATTTATTTCTCAGTTATCTATTCTGTTCCATTTTTCTAAGTATCTATCATTTTATCAATACCAGGCTGTTAGTTACTGTGATTTTTGTGGTTGGGAAATGAGAGATTCCTATTTTGTTCTTCTTAATATGTTATTTTCTTATTCTGGCTCTCTCTCATCTCCATATGAAATTCATAATTATTTTATTTTTCTATTTCTGTAAAGAATAAAGTTGGAATCTGAATAGGAGTTAGGTAGTGATTATTTATTATTTTATGTAATATTAGCATTTTCACAATAGTAAGCCTTCCTATTCATGAACATTGCATAGTTTTCATTGATGTATCTCTCTTTTGGCTTCTTGCATGGTGCTCTGTAGTCAAATGCTCATGATAACTAGCCATCTGGGAGATGCAAATAAATGTAAGAATAAGATACCACCTTACACCAACAGTAACAAACAAGTTTTGTTTTAAAAAACTTAAGAGTAAATGAAAAATTTCTGAAGAGGGTGCAGAGACATGGAAATCCCCTCCTCTCTCTCTCTCTCTCTCTCTCTCTCTCTCTCTCTCTCTCTCTCTCTCTCTATATATATATATATATATATATATATATATATATATATATATATAAAATTATTATGTGAGGCCACTGTGGAAAGCAATGTAGTGTTACCTCTAACAACTGGCAAAGAAATTTCATAAGACCCAAAATACTTCTGTTGAGTATATGTCTTCTGGAAGTAAGAGTTACGTGGACAGACATATGCACACTCATATCCATCACAGCTTTGTTCACAATAACAAGAAGATGGAAGCAGCCTACATTTCCACCAGTAGAAGAATGAATAAAGCATCTTTGGTATAAACACACGGTGCAATACCACGAATCACTAAAAAACTATGACAAAACAGGAAACACTGGAGAGCATTATGCTGAGTGACAGTAGCCAATCACAAAAGGACAAATACGTGAGACATTGCTATGGAGCAGTGGTTCTCAACCTTTCTAATGCTGTGACCCTTTAATACAGTTCCTCGTGTTGCGGTGACCCCCAACTTTAAAATTATCTCCATTGCTACTTCATAACTGTAATTTTGCTCCTGTTATAAATCAGGTGACCTCTGTGAAAGGGTCATTCGACCCCCAAAGGGGTCGCGACCCACAGGTTGAGAACTGCTGCTATAGAGAGGAAAATATAAAGTCTTATTCTAAAGGGAGCTGACTTTGGAGTCTACCAGGGGTAGGATGGTGGAAGAAGATGAGTGATAAAGCAGAGGACTACACTGTCTACTGGTCTTAACTTGGGTGAAATGGAAGATAGTAGAAATCAGGGAGTGAGTAAGTGATAAATTATTGAGTGGTTTGTTCAGTAGTTTAAATATTGAATACAAATACAAAAAATGTTGAATACAAGGTTGATGATCTGATATGCTTTGGAAATCCCCCGAAGTGAGTTGGATTTTACCTTAAACATACCTGTTACAAAGTAATGGAACTGAACTACTCCCTTGGATGTAAAGCTGAAACACTCTAGGGTGAGAAGAAACAGATGGCTGCCAACCCAACTTTGAAATCATTGGAAATTGAAATTGATTGCTTTCAATATTGCCCAATGATTGTCATCTTAAAAGCAGCATATATTCATTATATTCATACTGTGACAACATGTCTTAGCTATACAGGCATAGTTGTGCCTTAGTGAATGAGAGTTATAAAAATGTTTGCCTTGTGTCTAATCCTCACTATTTTCTTTTTCTTTTAACCCTCATTATTTTCTTATGAAATGCTGTTACTTGTTTTAATCTGAACAAATGAATGGTCCATGTATTTTACTTCAATAAGCTTTATTATATATATAATTTTTCCCTTTCTCCCTAGTATTTTAAACTCTAAACAATGCATAGATTAATGATATCATTGTTAGAATTATCAAATTCCCCCTCAGGTTATCTACTTATCTATTTTATTTCACAAGAAATGGATAATACTGCATCTATAATAAACCAAGAATATATATATTATATATATATATATATATATATATATATATATATATATATATATATTTAAGTACATGAATGTAATTTGAACTCACTTCTAACTATAAGGCTTAAATGAAGAACAATTCATTCATATTGACCTTCAAGTGATCATTGAAGATATGAGTGCAATCCTAAAGTGTGTTAAAGAAACCCGATTTTACAAGGCTATCAGAAAGAATAGTGTCTAGTGTGTCAGTTGGAAGATATTTTATGTTTTAAAGTGAATATTATTGGATTTATAGTAAAAATGCAGTAGCTGGAAAGAGAATCAAAGCACTTCAGTAGATGCAAACAATTTATATCTGATGGAATTTTTCATTTTAATTTTTATACCCATTCATATCTTAAAGGCAGTATTCCAAGGCGGCATTTGTGTAGGCTTTGTGTAACATTAAATATTGGATGTTAACCATTGATTGAAGTTGCCAAGACCTAATTGAAAAGTTATGAGTTCAAAATGTGACATTTATTATAATAGTATGTATCTTTACTGAGGAAAATTGAATGAAAATAAATGTCAATGAGTCCAAAAGGTAAATTATCTAGGATACAGCATAAAAATAAGAGATAGGAATTTGTTCTAGTTTTCAACGCGTCCCGCTTTCTTTTCAATTAAGGTTTTTATCTATTTTACTTTGTTGTTTTTGTTAGGTTTTTTTTTTTGTTGTTAGTTTTTTTGTTGCTGGTTTGTTTTTAATGTTTTCCTGTGTGGGAAATGGTAAATATATGGAGATGGTTAACTGGATTAATGATTCCTGGAGGTTATGGGACAGGAGGTGGCTGGGCATTGTGGAGCTAATAAGGATGAGAACATGACTGTAGCAAACGTTCTAAAAAGGATTGTGGTGGTGATTCTATAACCTTCGTGATGTGATTGAACTTTGAATTCAATGATATGTGAGTTAAATGCCAATGAAGCTGTTAGGGGTGGGGGAGGGGAGAGCAAGCAGCCATCTAAGTGAATGGCAGCTAAATCAACACAGAAAGAGCATGCCATCCCATGTAATCCTAGGGCTGAAAGTAATAAAATCCAGAACCAGAGGAGGGAATGATAGTCGAGCTGAAACTCCGAGCACCCAGACTGGAGACGGCTGTGGATGACAGTGAAAGCCTAATATCCATTCAGAGACTTTATGTGGATCAAGCATCCTCTGAACTCCCTCAGGAGCCCTGGTGGGGTAGTGATTACAGATTAGTCAGCTAATCACAAGTTTGGCAGTGTGAAACCACCAGCCCCTCTGCAGAAGAAAGACCCACTCTCTATGCCTATAAAGGTTGCAGTCTCTGTGTTTCACAGGGGTAGTTCTACCCTGCAGGGTTGTGAGTTCCCAGTGAGTGAGAACTCCTTCAGCCCATTGACCTGGGTTGTGAATAAATCTTGCCTCAGAGTGCAGTAAATTACTGCAGATAGAGTTAGGTTACAATTCAACATCTTACCATTTGTTTTCCTTTTGGACACAATTATAACTTGTGTCCAGTTTCTGTTATTTTACATTTGCTTTTAGATTGAGGTTTCCTTTTGTTTAATGTGTAGTTTTTAATATGATTTTCTTTATATAAAATCCAAGAAAGGTAAATCTGTAGATTAATAGTTGCTTAGGAAAGGGTTAGTGTTAGGTTAGGGTTATGGGATATTGGGGTGAAATAGGGAGCTAATAATAATGGATACAAGCATCAAGAAAATGATCTAAAATTGATTGCAATGATGAATGCCTTACTCTTAATATATTTAAATAATTTAATTGTATAATATTTAAATTATATTTTAAGAAAATGTTTTGTTTTAAAGATCAAAGATTTCAATATGTTTAATAATACAGCATATATTTCTTCTTACCAGATGCTGGTTTGAAGTTTTAGCCAAAAAGTAATTTCAGATTTCAGTGATAATTTTAAAATAAAAATTAAAAAGTTATTTGCCTTGTTCACGATTAAAAAACGCCAAAAGCAAAAACAAAATTCATAATCAGAAATGTAAACTCCCACTTAATTTACAATTTAATATTACTATTATAAGTGAACCCTCCGGGATATTTTATCTATCCGTTTTATATGAAGTGAAGCTACAGTTGCTCCGCCAGGCAGATAGCTTAGACAGGATTGGATTTGTTCTCCCTGGACAGTAAAAACTATGGCTTTGGAAGCATACTCCAACTTGTCACATAACAAGAGTGTGCGTGCTGCATTTTAAAATGGGTAGGGCAACCAAACATTATCCTGTCATGAGATCATTATTTTTTAAATAGCCACATTTGGACTGCATTTCCTAAATCATTGGATTAAGGTATAATTTCTTTGCGGCCCGATGTCCACTAAATGAGTATTGTGTGGTTAGTAGCATGATAGGCTGACTGGATGACATGAAGCATCCCAGATGACTTATGCAAAGATAAAACTGAGACGATCAAAGTATCAGCTTTCCAAAAATATATACTCTTCAAATTCAATCTGATGCCTATCAATTTCATATTATGCCCATCAACAATCTTTATATTTAAGTGTAGTTCAGAGCCCATAAAGCACACACTTAAGAAGTCCTGGTAGCGTAAACCAGTTAAGTGCTGACTACTAGCCAAAGGCTGGTGGTGTGAGCCTATTCAGGGGCCCATGTCAAAAGATCACAGCCTTGAAAACAGTATGGAACAGTTCTTCTCTGCACAAATGGGCCGGCCATAAGTCAGTATTCACACATAGCAAGAACAAAGACAACAACAACAAAAAGCGCAAATTTCCCAATTACTTTAAACAAAACTTTATCAACATGAATGAAGGACAGCAGAATCCCGGCACTCAACTGCATCAGTCCTCAGCATAATCGGATTTCCACATGAAATGTCAAAACATTTTTGCATCAGAACTCAAGCAAAACATCGGACACTGACCCGATGCACGTGATTTTTTAAACGATAGGGTTCCGGTGTCAGTCACTTGTCGTTAGTTGGCTCTGTTTAAGCCTTTTGCAGCTGTGATCCAAGCATTGTGCTATAATTTTCTTAGTTTTTATGGCTTTTTGTGCTTATTTAGATAAAAAACATGGGTGCTAAGAAAGTTTTTTGAATAGACTCATCATGATAAGGAACTGGATAGTCATGTTGTCAATATTGTTGATCATAATTTAGCAAACCCTTTTACTAAACAATTGAGCAAACACAAACAGCAGAGCACATCAGACAGACTGTGATTTTAGAGCAGGCCAGCCAGGTCCTAGTGAAAAAAGGCAGAGAAGGGAAAATAATCCCGAAAAGCAGCTAGCAGTGGATTTGATGGAAGGGGATTCCCCTTCCAAACAATGCCTCTCTCTCCATGCCTCCTCTCCGCATCCATGTCTGCAGATCCATCCTCATCAATTGCAAAATATGGGTCATACTGTAGTTGTTCAAAATGTTTTTAATGTTGTGTTTCTTGTTTCAATTATATTATTTAACTCTGAATTTGTTTACTTTGAAATTTCTATATAATGTTTTGTATAAAAAGGCAAGGTTAGGGTAAAAACTTGGTGCTAGAGAATGGATTAATCCTTTTTCAGTTATTTCTTATGGGAAAACTTGATTCGGAACTCGAGTGTATCACATCTTGACACTCTCTAGAATGGATTAGCGTCAAAATCCAGGGTTCTATTGATTATCTTTTTTAAAATTTTAAAGCATTACCTTTAAGATCTATAAATGGTATAAGTATTTTCACCATATGTTGCTAATGATCAATAAATAGAAAAGAAAAAACACAGAGACCAATTCTTCTATTTTATCTTTCTCCTAGTCTGTCTGATAAATATGGGTTTCCTTCAACAATCTATTCTTAGATCTCTTCACTGTTCATGAGACACAAACATGCTCTCTTTTGTGTCTCACAGAGAATGTGCTTTTTATAAATGTGTTTTTCCAACGGCATATGCTCACTCCATGGCTCCATCTCACATATTGGTAATTCTCACAATAGTTCAATTTTTTTTTCTTAATGCTATTGCATACTTAATAAAATATATGTAGTGAACACATAACTTTTATATGCACTGGGAAAACAAATGATCTATACAACTCCCTTTACTGAGACATGTGCTTTGTTGCAATAGTGTGGAGCCAAACTTTCCATATCGCTGAGGTATGCCCATGCTTCATCCATGCTTTTTGTTTTCACAACCCACTATATGTCAGTGTTTCTTCAATTCTTCCTCAAACCTCATTCATTCACCCACTTCAGTCTTTTATGTCTACCATCAGTTTTTTTACAAACAAATTTTACCTTGAAAGGCAAAGGGATGATGGTGTCCTGGAGGTACACTGTGTCCAATAGCTGTACAATACTGGCAAGAAAAATTAAATGGCAGATATACAGATGGCCATCCTGAAACTCTGAGCATCAAAGAGAAAGGGAAGACTTAGATCATAAAGGGAGACAAAGCAAATGTAAAGCTGGAAGAGGGCACTGAGGACATGCTTCTCTGAGCCATTTGGGGACACAGAGGGTGGCACACTTGAGTAATGAGATGCCAACTTAAACCCCGTGGGAAGAGAAACACGATAAAGAACCTGGATTTAATAAGTTGAGTTGAACAAGAGCTGGAGACACTGAGAAAAGTGCAAGAATGTAGGTGAGAATTTGTGCAGGACAAGCCACTTGAGAGTGAGGAGAGAGCTAGTCAAAGGAGATGAAGCACCTTACACTTATGGCACCCTCTCCTTTGGGGTTGAGCACCCACAGTAGGGAAAGACCAGTGAGGTGGTAGTTGTAGCACTGGACATCCATGGATTGATGGGACCTGAGCAGGAACTGGGTAATTGACACTTCTGGGTAGGGGCTTGTACAATTGAACTGAAATCTGTGAAGTGCATTCTTTTACTTTCTCAACCACACCCCCTCAGTGATCAGAGATGAGGTAGACACCACCTCCACCATCTCTATCAAAACAGTGGCTACAGACACCCCTACCACCACCAGCAGCTATCCAACAGATATCTGTTTCCAAGCAGACCACGTCAAAATGTTCAAAAACAACGTGATTTGATAGGTCATGCCATCAGGGCACTCATGAGTCCATGGCCTCATAAGTCAGAGGTTCATACAAGCACTGAAAGGATTCCAGACTCCTGTGCCCCTTGAGGGCCCAGACTCACATGGATTACCTAAAGGTGGCATTATTGTAACACGCTTTCTGCCAGATGAGGCTTTCTGCTCTTGTAAAGATAGACAATCTCAGAAACCCTCAGGGAAAGTTCTACTCTGTACTATTGGATCACTATGATTAGGATTAGGAACATCATATATATATGATGTTCTTGATGTCATTTCACAGATCATCAAGTTTTCTGTCATTAGTGTTCAATGTATCAAATCAGTTCTTGAGGTGTTCTCAGATTTCAAGTGGGATAGACTCAAGGTCATTTTGGGCTCTCTTGTACTTGTTTCAATTTCATTATCTTCAACCTGAAATGATATAGGGGCAATAGATAGTCTGTTCCATAGTCAGCCCCTCACCTAGGCAGAGCTGCTGAAGCTGTAAATCTTTATGGGAGCAGGCAGCCTCGTCTTTCTCTGGTAGAATGACTAGTGGGTTGAACTGCAGACTTTGTAGACAAACACTTACCGTATATACTTGTGAATAAGCTGAGTTTTTCAGGACATTTTTAATGCAGTTTTTGTGGTAAAGTTAGGTCCTTGGCTAATATTCAGGTCAGTGTAATCCTAAAAATGTGCGGAACAAAGGACTCATAAGCACCATGATGAAAAACACAAAATAATGACAGTAACAAATCCATGCTTGTAAATCACACTGAATGTAAACAGATTATATGCACCAGTAAATGGAAAAAAAGAGTGGTCAAATAGATATGACAATAAAACCCAACAACATGCTGACTAAAAGAGAATTGTTATAGACACAGGGATAAAAATAAATTTAAAAACAAAAAGATAGGAAAAATTATCAGGCTAACTGTAACCAACGGAGAACAGGAGGGACAATATTACTTTATGATAAAATGGACTTTGAGGGGGGGAAAAGAATGAGGGACAGAGGGGTATTACAAATGATGGAAAGGCCAATTCAGCAAGAAGACATACCACAATAAATATCTATGTACACAAGGAAAGAACCACACGAAGCAAAATTAGCTGTAGTGAAAACAGAAATAGATAATTCCACAATAATAGTAGCACATTTTAACAAACTACGTTCAGTGAAGAATGGAATAACTAGAAAGACAACAATGACAACCACAAAGATACAGAAGACTTTGACAGTACAATCAACCCAACTTTGTCTTATAGACATGTACACAATACTAAATACCCCTAAAAGAGAATTCACATTTTGTTCCTGAATATATTAATCATTATTCAGGACTGACCATATATTGGGCCACAAAGTAAATAAATAGTGAATAATACAAAACATTGTCTCATATCCTAATGTTATAAAATTAGAAATCAATAGTAGAGAAGATTTGGGGGACATCAAATGTATGAAAATTGAATAACACCTCATTTAAAAATGGTTGGATAATAGAAGATATATACTGGGGATCAAAAACCCTAACTGCAAACTGGAATGACTAGAGAGCATTAAAATGCTGGGGACACAGCAAAAGCAGTGCGCAGAAGTCATTGTACAGCAATAAACACATACCAAAAAAGAATAAAGAACCAAAGTGAACATGTTACCTCAAGAATTAGAAAAGAGAAGAAATAAGGCTTACAGTCTCCAGGAGAAGTGAAATAAATATTTGAGTATAAATACATGAGATAGAAACACAATAGAAAGAATAAACAAGATCAGAAGTTGAGTCTTGTAAAAGATTAATAAAGTTGACAGGCCACTGGTAAATTGAACAAAGAAAAAGAGTAGAACATGCACGTATTACTAATAAAAATCAAGTGGGCAGTACCACAACAGACCAATGGAAATAAAAAGAGTAACAACAAGATTCTGAGGAACTGCAATCCAACAAATTTTAAAACATAAAGAAATGGATAGATTTATACAAATACATGACCTACTTAAAGCCATACAGAATGAGGTAGAAAACTTGATTAGACGCAAAAGAAGAATAAATTAAGCAACATTGAAGAAAAAGGGTTAACAAGATTCCTAATCCAGACTTCTATCAAGTATTCAGAAAAGAGCTGGCACAAATTCTTCTCAACCTATTCAATAACATAGACAATTATAGAACACTTCTAAATTCATAGTATGATGTAGCGTAAGCCTCATAGCAAAAACACGAAGGAACTGCACTAAAAAGAACAGCATAGAACAATATCCCTCATGAACATAGATGCAAAAGTCCTCAACAATACCCTAGCCAATGGAATCCAATGATGTCATGACAAGTGGGATTCATAACAGGTCTGTAAGAATGAATAAAAAGAATCTCTCCAGGACAGTTCAATAAAACAGAAAGAAATAAATGTTGTCAAGGGGGTGAAGAGATTCGAAGTCACATACAGTACTGCTGGGCTTATAAAATGACGCTGCAACCGTAGGAAATGGCAGGGCACTTCCTTCAGAAACAGGAAGAAATATCCTATAACCTGAACCCAAATCACTGCCACTGAGTTGATTTTGACCCATAGCAGCCCGAAAAGAAACGTAGAACAGTCCCTCTGGGTTTTTCATGCAAATTTGTATGAGAAAAGAGGCCTCATCTTTCTCCCATGCAGTGAGTTGTGGGATAGAAACGCTGACCTTGTGCTTAGCAGCCCCACTCCAAAAGCACCGCAGTACCGTGTTTTCAGTAAACCTACTACTGTGCATACATACTAAAGAAATAAGAGCTAGGACACAATCAATATATCTGCAATCAGGATACACACATCATTATTCAAAATTACAAACAGATACAAAGAACCCCAGTGCCTAACAACGAATGAATGGATAAATTATGGTATAGTCACACAATGGAATATTTTACAATGTTAAACAATACTGAAGAATCTGAAAATTGTTCATAACCTGGAAGACATTATGCTGAGTGAAATAATTCAATCATAAGGGACACATATTATATTATTGACTATCATAAAAAGTCAAAGAAAGTTTATACACAGAAAAAAACAATTAGACAACCATTACCAGGGATGAGTGGAGAGAAGATGGAAAATCACAAGCTAGATGATATGCGCAGGTTAGTTTGTGTGACGAGTAAGGCAATACATAGTAGAGGATAATCAGCATAATAATACTAACCAACTGCATATTTAAAACAGAAATCATGTAACTAGCAATGAGAATTCAGAAGATGAGTTTAGCAGTATAGAATCTACCAAATACTTGCAGATAAATAAAAGCAATAGTTTTCATTAGTAAAGCAACACCAACAGAAATATTAAAGAGAGGTCTTAAAGGAGAAAGTAGATGATGTCAGAAGAAGTATGATAATGCAGAAGAGAATAAAGTGCAGTGGAACTAAAAAATATTTGAGAAAATATAAATTAATATTGACTAAACAATGCTCGAGGCCCTTGTTTTAAGAAGTAAGTACTTAGCTGCTAAGAAAAAGTTGACAGGTCCACCTTGCCAGCTACTCAGTAGAAGGAGGAGGTGACAATTTGCTTCCAGAGAGATTACAACCTGAAACTCCCTTTGAGGCAGTTAGTTTGGCTCTGTTTTATAGGGTGATGATGAATTAAATCACCTTAATGAGTTTATACGGAATATTGAATTCAACATATAATATGATCCATTTCTCTAAGCCCTGCAACAGGGGACGCTATTCTATGACTTAGAAGAATCCTAGCAGTGGTTGCCTTTTGTTGGGACTGGTGAAATGAAAGGGCTTAATTAAAGCATATATATTTTTTAGAAGTATGAACTACTCAGGTGCATGACCAAACTGTATAAGATATATTGCATGTTAAATTTTACTCAAATATATTTTTTCATAAAATGATTCTATTCGATCTACCCAGTTAAAATAGAAAGGGTCACATTACAGATGACATTTGTTGTGGGCCTTGAGGATAAAAACAAATTGCCAGCTGGATAAATTATTGGGAAATATGAAAGTGTAGTCGAGGTATACCACACGTGGTGGTCAGTTTGAAGAGACCACAGTTCTAGAGGCAACAAGAAGAAGGAAGTATTAAGTGTCATATCTGGAAAGATAAACTGATGTCTGCTAAGTGCAAGATCAGCATTTCAAAACCACCAGCTGCTCCACTGGAGAAACATGGGCCCTCCTCCCCTAGTAAAGAGTTATAGTCTTCAAAACTCATGGGGGCAGCTCTACCCTTTCCAACATGAGGAGCCATGAGAATGCATGGGCATCGGTTCAATGACGGTGAATCTTGAGAACTGGGAAAGGAACTTCATACCATCTTAAGTAGCATGGATCAGCTGTAAAAACCCTGAGGAATATCCCAAATTTTAAATGGGGACAATTATGGTGAGAATAATGTTTTTGTAGAACTATTTGGTAATTATGTGAGATGTGAAGATAGACTGGACTATAGACTGACAGGTGGCAAAGCAATTGATTAGAAGGCATATATAATTTTTGATGTAGGAGATACAAAGAGCTTCAAAAGCAAGGATATTGCTTTGAGGACTAATGTGCACCTGACCCAAGGCATGGTGTTTTTAATGGCCTCATCTGCATGTGAAAGTTTGACACTGTATGAGGAAGACCAAAGAAGAACCAATGCATTTGAATTATGGTGCTGGCGGAGAATACAGAAAGTACCGGGAACTGCCAAAAGAACAAACAAATCTGTCCTGGATGTGGTACAACCAGAATGCTCCTTCGAGGCAAGGATGGTGAGACTTCATCTCATGTACTTTGGAAATGTTATCAGGAGAGACTAGTCCCTGGAAAATGACAACATGCTTAGTTAAATAGCAGGGCAGTGAGAAAGAGAAAGGCCTGTGACCAGATGGATTAGCACAGTGGCTGCAACAATGGGCTCAAACAACAATTGGGAGGATGGCACAGAAACTGGTGGTCTGTTCGTGGAACACAGGATTGCTGTGAGTTAAAACAGACTCAAGGGCAGCCAACAACAACAAGAGTTTGAAAAGCTGGAAGTGTGAGTAAAGACAAACATTTTGAAACAATCTTTTGGTTGTTATTTGAGTGAACATTGATAGAGCAGATTGGTTTTTCATTCACCATTCCATACACAGTTTGTTTTGTAACTTTGATTGCATCCCCCACCGTGTAATCACATTCTTCCCAGTCCAACCCGTTATCATTTCCTTTCAGTCATCTTCCTGTCCGTTCCTGCCTTTTGAGCTTTATGCTTAGGCAAACATTGTCTTCTTTGCATCATGTGACTAAGAAGTAGCTACTTCCCTCATATTATTGTTCATATTATACGCCTGTCTTGTTTGGCTGAAAGCTGAGCCATGAGGGTGAGTTCATTTCTAGGGCTAAGTGTGTAATGTTTTAATATCCTATTGATTCTTTTGTACAGATTTATTCTCATGAAATTCTTCATCATGTCAACAATTTTCTGTAACATAATATTTTCATCTTATATTTCATAATTCGAATATCTGGATTCCCAGATTCATGTCTATTATTGTTTACCACTCCACACTTGTTTCTCTTTTTGACTATCGAACCACCTTGCCAAATGTTCAAGTCTTATCACACACACCTCAGCCTGACTTCCAGCTGCTGGCCCAGCCATTTCTTGGCTTGAGTGCTTTCTATGAAAGAATCTTTGTAGAGCTAGCCCTTTCAGTGCTTGCATTTAGTTTGCTTATTTTGGTTTGTTGTTTCTTTCTTTCTTTGTTTTAGCAGTTCTAATTATTTTTTGTAAAAGTACTGATTTGTGATCAGGAACTCAATCAGAGTAAGAAGGATATTCATAGCTAAAAGATAAAATATAAAAGAGCATCAACAATTTCATAGGGAAAAAATCCATTATCTTTTGATTATACTTTCCCTTGAGTTTGGAAGCTCCCTGATATAATAATTAAATTGAGTTATATATTTTATTGTATTGAGAGTAAGATAACTCTAAAAATAAGAGACTGAGAAAATGGTCCCGGTGTTTGTTATTAAGACAATGGGGAGAAATGAGCATTTATGGATTTAAAATTCTCGGTGTGCTCAGGCCACACTCAACATTGTCCTGCAGGAGACATGGCGGCAGAGCACAGGCTAGCATTACACTGCTTGATATGGGGACCAGGGTTTGGTCCTGGCTCTTCCAGCTGCTGCATTTCTGATAACCATCAAGGTTATGCAGTTCTCTGGCTCTCAATTGCATCAACAAAAAGTCAGGATTGGACATCACTATTGGTAATATTTCTCTAGTACTCCTTTGCATTATGAAAACTCCAAACCAAACTCACTGGTATCGAGTCATTTCTGACTCAGAGTGACCCTGTAGGACAGCACAGAACTGCCCCTGTGAGTTTCTGAGAATGGCACTCTTTACAGGAGTAGAAAGATGTGTTTTTCTCCCTTGGAGAAGCTGGTAGTTTCTAACTATTAACCTTGCAGTCACCAGCCCAACACATAAGCACTAAGCCACCAGGGCTCCTTCTTTGAGTAATAAAGCCGATGAAACCACGGACAAAGTCCATCTTATTCAAGGCTTCAGCTCCACATGTCTAAAAGAATTCTAGCCCCTCAGTTAATAGAATGGACTAAGTTAAGGAATTTTTAATGGATATATTCGATGTATGCTATATTAATGTGACATAATTACTAAACTATTTATATGTATACCTTACCTCTAGACTAATGAGTTATTTGATTTTGTATATTTTTGCATACATCTAATTTTTCCCTTTCTTTAAAACTGGGTGTTGCTGCTATTGTTAGGTGCCTTCCAGTATGTAGATGAGTTCAACAGTATAGACTCACATTGACCCTCTATAGAGGTGCAAGAAATAGAGCCGTATCCTGTCAAGGGTTGTTATGTTTGAACTCAATAGTGCATTCACCGTGTCTTTCCATCTCATTGAAGTTCTTACTCTTTTGTTGCTATCTTCTACTTACCAAGCATATTGTCCTTTTCCTGGGACTAGTCTCTCTTGACAAATGTCCTGAAGTAGCTTATTTTATCATCCTTATAACTACTGTTTTTTGTCTTAAATTTCATATCTATATTTACTGAACTATAAATAATCAAATTTCTCAGTCACTTTTCAGGAAATGGAATTCTGAAAATATCCTTAAATGATAGCAAGTCTTTCATAAGAAGTTTTTAAGTATTAAAATTTAGAATTAACATACTTTATGTACAGTTTATTTCCAATTTATGTACAAACTTGACAAAAGCAGCACTTTTAAAATCAGTCTGGTTCTTAGCTTCAAAAGAACTGCCTAGCACCTATATTCCAACCAGCTGCTATAAAAGAAATAAGTATTAATGGACCTACCACACCTTCAGCCTCTTGTCTCCAGTCACTGTGCTGAGCTGCAGGATTCCCATTAACATTAATGGGAGTTCCATGCACATATCACCTGGAGAACAGACCCCTCGATGTTTGATCATTATCTCTCTAGACAGGTAGGAATGGCATCAATCAGCTACCCAGCCTAGTTTCACAGTATGTGCTCTTCAAGGCATCAGGGCAATAAAAACACAGCTTTCTAACATTGTCTTTATAAAACAGTAAGAACGTGCAGAACAACCAAAGGAGATTTTAAAAGCATGAAAGGAATATATGGCTCTCCTACATATCTTTTTATAATTGCAAATGACCTAAAACTGAAGCATACACATTATTTCTTTTCTAAGACAGCCATAATGGGATAATAAAGACAAGCTTCATTACATAAAATGGATTAGATTTACTATAAAATAGCCAAATAATGAAGAGAGAGTGGAGTTCATATAAAAACTACTTGATCTGTTTTCCTTTTATCCCTTTTATATTTCCCATTAATAAATTAAACACTCCTTTGCAGTTAGAAAGAAAGAAAACAATACACGTGATTAGTATTAGATGTGAGCTCTATCGGGTTGGAAGGAATGAAAATGAAGGCCTATTTGGAATTCAAACTTTGTAGAAAACCAAAAATCAAACCAATCACTATGGAGTGGCTGCCAACTCGTGGAGATGCCATGTGCTATGAAGTAGAACTGCGCTGCACAGGGTTTCGAAGCTGCAACCTTTGAGGTGCAGTTTTGCCAGGGGTCTCTTCCAAGGAGACACTGAATAGGTACAAACCTGCAACTTTGCCTTAGAATCAAGTCTTGCTCACCCACAGTCTCACGGGGATTGCAGAGACCGACATCCTTCGTGCTGAGCACAATACTGTGAAAAAGACAGAAGGAAAAGCAACGTGTGCAGGATTGGGAATAAAATGTCTGTGATTATAGCTTTGCTTTGGATTGAGATTTTATCAGCTGGGTAATCTTGGATAAGTGATATACTTTCTGGAATTTTGGGGTTACAGTTGTAGTAGGAGTCTAAAAACATCTGTATTTCAACCTAAATAAAAGGTATATCTGAGGCATGAAACATAATTTAGGACAATTAGTAAAAACTTAGCAAAATAGAACTATTAATCTCTATGTTTATGTGGAGTAATTAATGATAAAATATATAATCCATTATAAAACAAACATAGCTGATATGTAATTACATGTTAGCCACAAAATATTCTTGCCACCAAAAGCAAATTGTATTTCTGTAGCAAATTGTATTTCTGTTTTCTAAATTATAATCATATATAATTTAGAAAACAGAAATATATAATGTCTTCTGGCCCTTCCAAATATTCTTTCCACCTATTTCAAATGGATTCCTGGATAGCTACTATGTACAGCTTGGGTTTATAGTCTCAAGAAAATCCATTTTGCTGCGGATCCCTTTTGTATTCTCAGCCTCCCTTTTTTTTCATGTTAATATTCAAATCTAGCTCAGAACTCTCTCAGCTATTGTAGCACTTTTTATTTGAACATTTATAACACATCACTACTTGTCTGTCAGTTTGTCAAAATTTGGTAGTTATCCTGTTCCTGTGATACAGGAAATTATTCTACTAGTATTTCAAATATTGCAAGGTCTCTTAGAGTGAACAGATTTCAGAGACATGTATAGATTAAAGAAAGACTAGGGAGAAGTAAACAGTCTGGATTACCCATAGAAAATCATATTGATAGCAGTAGCATATGTCTGATATCGTGCCGGATGTTGAGTCCCTCAGGTTGCAAAGCATTCAAAATATGACGGAATGGTTGCATCCTCAAAGTAGACTCTACCTTAATGATATAGATGGAACAAATCTTTCAGGACCTTTAACTGATAGGACACAGCTGAAAGTAAGAAGAAACAACTGCAAGCAACCATTAATAATCAAACCATGGGAGGGGAATGGCAAAATGGTGACCAGAGAGGCAGCTCACCGGGAGCTCGACTGAGATCAGTGAGTAGAGAGTGTTGGGGACCAATTAGGGCTTCCAAGGCTGTCAGTTAATTCCAATGACAGCCCAGAGTGCTTCCCAGAACCAGGCGCTGAATTTCACCCCATAACCTGCACCCACATCATAAGCTTGCAGACAAAAAATAGGCTAAAATAAAAGGCTGGTAGAAAATATACCGGGCAAATGGCAACTTAAAAAAACGCAGGGGTTACGATCCTAATTTCCAACAAAATTAACCTCAAGGTACAAACCATAATAAGAGCCAAGGTGTAAACCATAACAAGAGAAAAGGAGGGGCACTATATATTGCTCAAAGGATCAGGAAACCAGGAACAAGTGAGCATAATAAGTATATATGTACCTAATGAGAGACCCACTGAATTATTCAAAATTGTGCAAAAGATGAAAAAAGAAATCAAAGACTCAACAATCATAGTTGGTGATGTTAATGCACCACTATCAGAGAAAGATCACTGGGAAAGAAGCTCAGCAAGGAGGCTACAGAGTAAACAATTAGGCACCTGGGCCTGATAGACAATTATAGAGCTGCAATCCAATCCAAATGCAAAAAAAATCACATTCTTTTCAAGTGCACATGGCTCATTTTGAAAATAGACCACATGCTGGGACACAAGTTGAGCCTGAGTTAATTCAAACACAAAGAGATTACTTAGATGTCCTTCTCAGATCACCATGCCATAAATCTGGAGATCAATTAAAGGATGACTAGAAAAACAACAGCAAACATTTGGGGTGGAGGAGTAACAATCTTCTGTGACATGAATGGTTACTGGCCCAGATTAGAGAGGAGTTTAGGACATTTCTAGAAACTAATGAGAATGAGACTACAACATATCAAAACTGATGGGATACTGCAAAAGCAGTTACCAGGGGTAGCGTGACAGCAATAAGTGCATATATGAAAAAGGGAGAGAGACTAATGACTGATACGCATCACAAAACCTCCACCAACTAGAACAGAGTCAACAGAACAACCCCTCCAATAGCAAAAGAAAAGAAATAATAAAAATGAGGGCAGAGTTAAACCAGTGGTACGACAAGGGAACAATGCAAAAAAAAATCCTATACAGCAAAAAGCTGGTTCTTTGAAAGGAACAACAGAATCAACAGACCACTGGCAAGTCTAATCATGGAAAGGAAGGAGCAAACATCAATAGCCAGGATGAGGGATGAAACAGGAGAGATCACAACAGACCCCAATGAGAGTAAAAGGATAATCACAAGGTACTAGTAAAGTCCATAGTTTAATGAATTCAACAACGTGGAAGACATGAACAAATACTTGGAAAACAATTACTTCCTAGACTATCCCAGATAGAGGTCAAGAACCTCAACAGATCCATAGAAAACGAAATAAATATGGTTATCAAGAAACTACTGATGGAAAAAAAACCCGGCCTGACGGCTTCAGAAAAGAATTCTACCAAGCATTCGGGGAAGAGCTGCCATGGATCCTTGACAAATTATTCCAGCACACAGAAAAGGGTGGAAAACTCCAAAACTCATTCTATGAAGCCATTATAACTCTGATGCCCATAGACAGCAAGGATCCCACAGGAAGAGAAAACTACACAGGTGAAAAAATCCTTAACAAAATACTAGCCAATGGAATACAAAAGTATATAAAACATAACATCCACCATGATCAGGTAGGATTTATCCCAGGGATGCAGGGGTGGTTTAACGTCTGAAAATCTATCAATATTATACACTACATTGAGAAGAAAACATATAAGAATCACATTATAGATGCAGAAAAGCATGACAACATCCAACACTCATTTCTAATTAAGACATTCAGAAGATAGAAATGGAAGGAAAAGTCCTCAAGTAAATACAAGCTATCTAAAAAAAAAAGCCAACAGGCAAACTCATGGTCCTCAGAAAAGACAAAAACAATCCCACTAGAAAAGGGGATCAGACAAGGATGCCCTTGTCTCCACTTCTATTTGACATCATATTGAATGTCCTCGCTAACAGCATAAGACAGCTTAAGGACATTAAAGTTATTCAACTGGGAGAGGAGGAGGTGAAACTATTGTTATTTGCAGATGACATGATTATATACATAAAAAATCCCAAAAGTTTCACAACAGGAGTACTGACAGCGAAAAAGGAATATAGAAGAGTGGCAGGATATAAGATCAACAAACAGAAGTTCATTGGTTTGCTGTATACATCAGACGAGACCATAGAAGAGGGGATCAAGAAGGCAGTATCCTTCACAATAGCCAAAAACAAATTGAAATATCTAGGGATATATTTAGCCAAAAAAAACAAAACCCAAAAGACTTCCACAAGGAAAACTACAGGACCCTACTGCAGGTAACCAAAAAGTGACTTTTACAAATGGAATATCCTATGCTCATGGATTAGAAGACCCAATATAGTAAACACGTTAATCTCACCTAAGGTACTATATAAGTTTAATGCTACCCTGATTCAAATGTCAACAACCTTCTTCAAAGAATTGGAAAAACTGACCACCAATTTCACACGGCGAGGGATGAAGCCCAGAATTAGCAGAGAACTCCTCAAGAAGAAGGACAAAGTTGGAGGTCTCCTTTTACCTGACCATAACACCCAATACATAGTCACAGTGGTCAAAACAGCAATGGTATAGGTGTAATGACAGATACTCAGACCAATGGAAAAGAACAACAACAATAACAAAAAAAACAAACCAGCAGCATATACACAACTGATCTTCAACAAGGGCCACAAAAGCATCAAGTGGGAGGTGGATGCCTACTTTAACCTTTAACAAATGGTGCTGGAAGCAATGGATATCAACCTGCAGAAAAATGGAACAAGATGTGTACCTCAACCATGCACAAGAACAAATTCAAAATGGATCACAGGCCAACTATCAGGACCATCAACAAAGGAATATGGACAAACCTAAGAACGTTGGTCAGGGAATACATAGGCTAACTATAATGGGGAAGGGTACACACACAGGTGAACCTGAAATCGATAAGTGGGATGTATTAAGGATAAAACACTGTGTGCATGGAAAGATTTCTTCAAGAAGGTAGCGAAAGAACCCACAGACTGGGAGAGGATTTTTAGCAATGGCACAACAGACAAAGAACTTATTACTAAAATCTACAATACCCTCTTAGCCTGCAAAAATAGGAAAACAGTTAACCCCCTAGAGAAGTGGGAAAAAAACCTGAACAGCAGTTTCACTAATAGGGGACCCTAATGGCTAATAAACATATGCGAAAATACTCCCAATCATTAGCCACCAGAAAAAGGCAAATTAAAACCATGCGATATCATCTAACATCCTTGAGGATAACCCAAACCAGAGATTAACAAATGTTGGAGGGATGTGGCGCGATAGGAACTTTCTTCCACTGCTGGTGGTCATGCAGATTCGGCATAGTGTCTCTGGAGAGCAATCTGGCAATATTTAAGCAAATGGAAATTGAGGTACCTTATGACCCAACTATTGCTCTAGTGGGCATATACACAGAAGAGGTAAGAAATAAACCATGATCAGTCATCTTCATTCCAATGTTTATTGCAGTGAAATTCCCAATCACAAACAATTACAAACACCTAAATTTCCCCAGATAGATGAATGGAGTAGTAAACCTTGGCACATACACACAATGAAGTACAACACATCATTAAAAAGCACTGATGATCACAGGAAGCTTGTCATTTCATGGGAAGAGTTGGAGGAAATTATGCTAAACAAAGATAGCCAATTACAGCCCAGTAGATATCTCACACTACACAGGTTGAGGTACTGGCAGTTCGGTGGAGGTTGGTCCAAACTCAATAAGTTGCATGTTATTCCAACACAAAGAAGGAGAAAGGGTGGAAGTGGGTGGGAAAAAAGTGGGGAAACAAAAGGGAGATGAGGGAATGTGGGGAGCATGGCACTAACTCACCCAGGGGGAGAGTATTATTTATGTCTCCACAGGCTTAGGAGTGTACATGCAGACCCCACCACAGTGCACCAAACCTGGAGAGAAATGTAACCATGTGGAGAAATGCATTTAAAGACTGGGCTACAGGGCCAATCCCAATCAGAGTCAAACTGAACCCCTCCTTAGAAGTAAGTAGGAGGAAGGAGGAATTGATTGAGATGATCAACACATCAACACGCGCTCTCGCTCTCTCTCTCTCTCTCTCTCTCTCTCTCTCTCTCTCTCTCTCTCTCTCTCTCTCTCTCTCTCTCTCTCTCTCTCTCTCTCTCTCTCTCTCTCTCTCTCTCTCTCTCTCCAGGGAGATGATCAACACCATCCATGGGGGGGGGGGAGACAGCGGTCATTGTAAGATATGAAAATAATAATAATTTATAATTTATCAAGGGGTCTTGAGGGTGAGGTGAGGAGGGAGGGGAAAAAAGAAGCTGATACCAGCAGTTCAATAGGAAGTAAATATCTAGAAAATAATGATGGTAACAAGTGTACAAATATGCTTGATACAATTGATTTATGGACTATTATAAGAGCTCCTAATAAAATGATCTTTTAATAAAACAAAATAATAAAAAATGCATTATGCTAGTCCTGATAGACTAGAGAAACAAATCCATGAATACTCATGTGTATAAGAAAGAGCTTTATATACAAGAGCAATTGTATATCAAGAAAACCTCCCAGCCCAGTTCAGATCAAGTCCATAAATCTGATATTAGCCCATAAGTGCGATACCAATCAATAAAGTCCTCTTCAGCCTCACCAAACACATGCAATGACACTGAATGCAGAAAAATCACAGGCCAGTGGGTAGAAAGTCTTGTGAAACCAGTGGCGTTGTAAGTATTTCAACACTGGCAGAGGTTTCCACGTGTTCCTCCAGCTAAGGGCACTGGCTGCCTGTCTCCATGTAGCTTGTCAAGGAGGATGTCTTGCAGGGACTGAGCAGAGAGAGAGTGTGTTTCCTGTCTCCAGGGAGGATATTAAAGGAGTTCCCAGAATCCTCAGGAAAAGGTCATGCCCACCCAGACTCCTCATGGGCTATATCCTGATTGACAGGCTAGATTCCACCTCTACACTCTTAATCCTCAAATTGACACCAGATTATGTAATTACTACATCCACGGAATATACAAAGTTTGAAAATATGAAAGTTGAACATCCTAAAAAATGAAATGGAATGGCTAAAGACCAGTATCTTGGGTATTGAGACTAGTAGTCTCATTTTTAATAAGACACTTACATGCTTATTATGCTAGACATGACAAAATTAGCAAATTAATCATAAAAAGGAACATTTCAAGGTCTTCTTGGAGTATAATGCTATCTATCTGGGATATCTATACACATATAAGGATGAACATTTAATAAAACTATTATTCAAAATAACACACAAACCATAAAACCAACAATAAAGAAATTGAAGAATTCCACCAATTTATTCCATTTGAAATTTATCAAACATACACTCAAAATACATTTTTAATTCCTGGTGATTGGAATGAAAAAATTGGAAACAAAGAGGAAGGCGCAAATATTGGGAAATATGGCTTGGTGCTAGAAATGGCGCTGGAGATTACATGATAGCATTTTCCAAGAGCAATCACTGCTTCGTTGTCATAACCTTTTTCCGCAGCACAGACATTGACTGAATCTGTAGAGAACAGTCCTGGTGGTACAGTGTTTTGCACTGAGGAAACATTTTGTTTATTTTTAAAAAGATGGAAAGAATATGTAGTGTCGCTGTACCATAAAGAATCCATTTTTGTTCAACCGTTTCGTGAGGTAACACATGAGCAAGAACTGATGGTCCTGAAGGAAGAAGTCTGAATTGCAATGAAAGTATTAGCAAAGTCCAAGTCTCCAGCTGTTGACAGAATGTCTATTGGATCTCTCCATTAAACTGATACAGCCCAAGAAGCAGAAAGTAGTCTGTATGAAGAAATTGGGAAGAGAGCTACCTAGCCAACTGACTACAAGGGATTAGTACACGGGCAGGGAGCTGCTGGAGGTTCCAGGTGGATTTAGAACATGATAGCATGTCTGATGTTAGATGGACCTTTGGTAAAAGCAAAGTAAACACCAGAAAGATGTTTGTTTGTACTTTATTGACTATTAAAGGGCATTGCACAGTAAGGGTCATAACAAATCATGGATAACATTGGAAATCATGGGAATTCCAGAACACTTTAGATGCATTATTAAGAAAGACCAGTTCCTAGAAAAGCAATGTAGAAAAACATTGAAAAAGAGAAAGACTAGTGTGTTTTTCTAGGTACTTTAATGAAACAAATCCACTGGAGCTCATGTATAAGATAGAGTTTTATGTAAATGGTAAGTGCACATCAAGAAAACATCCCAATCCAGTGCTGCCTAAACCCACAAGTCCAACATTAACCCATATGTACAACACCAATCCACAAAGCCCTCCTCCATCACAAAACACACACTATAATGCTGATTGCAGGGGGAAAGCCGAATCAGTGTATGTCTAAGCATCTCAGAGCTGGCAGGGGTCTTCACATGGCTGCTCCAGCACCTAGGGCTGCATTGGGGTAGGTCCATGTGGCTTCTCTTGGGGATGTCTTGCAGGAAGTCAGCCTTGAAAGCTGATGCAGGGAACTGCTAAGGCAGCTGCACCCTGATGTGACCATCACAAAGCAAGTGACCTGAGAACTTGAAAGGCGATGCTCACTGAGCCATTTATCCTTCCACCCTTCAATTAATCCCACATGTGTTTATGACAGGTTGGCACAATAAACTACCCCAACTAATGAGGAGTTGTCTACCTCTCTGTTGCATCTAAGAAATGCTACAACAGACTCAAATATAACAATTAGGGCATTGGATTAGACAGTGTTGCATTTTGCTATTCATAAGATTGCTGTTAGTTAGAGTTGACTCGATGGCATTCTAAGTACCACAAAACAATCTAGTGAAGTTTTATAATGCATCCACTCTACCTGGACTATTCTCTATGTCAACAAATACCCATAACACTGTGAGGAGAACTGGCTGAAAAGTCTTGAATTGTGTCTTTTCTACCCAAAGCAGCGCCTTACACAGGCGGTGTGGTAGACCAGATTGACTAGAGAGACAAATCTAGTGACACTCATAGATGTATATCAAGAAGTAATTCTTCATCCATAACACATTCCAGCCCAGTCCAACGCAAGTCTGAAAGTCCAATATTAGTCCAAAATTCCCTCTCGAGACTCACACAGCCACATGCATGAATGATGCAGAGTTCAGGAATTAGACAGGTGGGCACAGACCGGTGGGTAGAGAGTTGCATGGACCCAACATCACAGGGCACACGCAGGTCTCAGCATGGCTTGTCAACAGGAAAGTAAAAGCAGATGAGTGGGGGTCAGGATTGGGCAGACTCCGGAGAGCCATTAACCTTGATGGCACGTCTAAAGGAAGTCATCAAGCTGTGACCTCATTGACAGGCTAAACTCCACACATATCTTCTGACAGGTGCCATGTTGCCACCAAACAAAAACAAAAATCCCGTATCACACACAGTCAATCATATTTTTGGTTTATCTATACTATGGAGAGGTTCTTAACAAGTGTTCTTCACCACTCAGAAAAGTGCCTGACACCTAGTAAACAATTGGGAAGTTTTAAAAATTATGAAACACGCAAAGCAATGTTTGCCTTTCTGAATCTGTGCACATTTTTTTCCAGCCAATTTTGAGCATGTACTAAGTTTCACAGAGATTAACACAGAAGAGCCAAAGGGAACACTCTAGCGCTAAGCCCACAACCGGGTAAGCAAATCAGGGCCTAAGGACACCAGTGGAGAACGGGAGATGGTTGGAGGGGTTGGTTGGCCTGCAATTGTGACGTTGAGTCCAGTCTGATAGAATGGGAAGATTAAAGGCTTGGGGAAGGCCTCAGAGAAGAGCATTTGAGGTAGAGAGAACAACAACAAAATCAGACTCATTGTAATCAAGACAATTACAATTCAGGGTGCTACCATCTTTTTCAGAGCAAAACTGCTCCATCATCTCTCCCCCCTGCAGTCTTGATGACAGCAGATCACCAGGCCTTTCTCTGGCAGTACCAGTGGGTGGGTTCAAACCACCAATTGTTATGTGAATAGTAGATGAGTACAAACCATTTCACCACCCATTGCTATTGTTCTGTGCCACCACGACAAATTGGACTTGGGATAAACCTACAGAGCAGAGTACAACTGTCCCGTAGGTTTCCTAGAACTGTGTCCTCTTTAGGAAAACAGCCTGCCATCTTTTTCTCCCATAAACTGCCCGGTGTTCAAACTACCAACTTTTCAGTTAGCCGACAAGAATTTAACCATGGCAGCCTCCGGGACTCCTATGGCACCATCAAGGGTTCTAAAATGTTACAGTATTGTGTTGCTTGTCTTTAAATGGTGCTGGTGGCCACAGCAGAAATCATGAGAAAGAGCAGATAGTTTGAAATGTAAATAAAATTGGTCGTACCTGCAGTGAGACCCTTTGCTTTCTCCCTTCCTTCATTCCTCCCTTTCTCCTGACTTTCTTCTCATGTCTTCTCTACTTTTCCTTTGTTCCCATGTTCATAATATGGTTGTGAATCAAAGGTAAATCTTCCTATTTAGTTTCCTGACTACATCTTTGAAATTTAGTTTATTGAAACAATTATGTTTACATTACCAAAAATGAAGACTGTAAACTACAAAACCTAACTGAGTTCCTTACATATCCAAAGAAATGTAGTTACATTTGTGAACCACAGAGGATTTGAGTTATTACAAGGATTTATGATAGAAGTGATTAATGATCAAAGGTAGAAAATAATTTATAAGATTGGCCACCACTGCAAAAGTGAAGAAGTTACTCTTCTCATCAACAATGCTCTAGTAACTGCCGCTGCCTCATATATTGTGAAGAGAAAATTAATATTATTTTTACATAAAGCTTAAAGCAAATTTCTATTTCAGAACAGAAACCAACAATTTAATGGATTGATTTCAATATTGCTTTAATTTTCAACTTTGTAATTTTAATGAAATTACTAAAGGAACACACAAATAATTGAGTCAAAAATAATGAACTATTGATCTTTTTGTTGTGAATTCATTCAGCTTCTTGATGTATAGTTTAAAAACACAATGTATTATATGAGCAAATTATAGTATATGACACTGAATATGAAGAAGAAATGACAGCTATGATTTTCTCATTAAACCCAACCTAAAACAATGTTTGCATTCAGAATAAACCAAGCTGAATGAACCTTTTTATATGTCTTAATTTTATGATGCAAACTGCCACCGGGGATCTACAGAAAATCCAGAAGCAGGAAACTCCTCACTGTCACTCAGAATTTTAGCAATCTTTCCTTGGTGATTTTGAACAAACACACATAATTAAACTTCTTAAAGATGCAGAGGAAAATACAAAATTGTTTCTGAAATTATAGCATTCTTGTCTCTTCCAATCTTAAATTGTCTTTCTAGGTTTGGTGGGAACGAGTGAGAAGAGAGTTGTTTTAATCCCGTAATACATTGACGATAGTATTTGAAGCAAGTAGTTCAAAGCACTTTATTTTAATTTTGTATAACTCAACCGGCAAAGTGTATCTAGAAAATCTTATATCTAGGTGCTCTTCCCTAGCGGTTTCTACTGAACTATGTCACCATTTAAGTAATCCCCACACCAAAAAAAATTATATTCATCCAAAGAAGATAAATTATGGTTAGCAGTTATGAAGTGCCCCCACCAAACACTGCTAATGCAAGTAAATAAAAAACTGAAAGGATATTGATTATATTTTCCTTTTTTCTCCCCATTCATTATTCTGAGCGGAATCATTGTCCTTACCTCAGTACACATACCCAAGTTTTCTTAAGTATCAACAAACGAAAATCTACCACTGTAACTGAAATGAAAACCATTTCGTTTCCCTTTATCTAGTTACCAAGGGGCTTTTAGAATTTCTTCCTCAGGGATTACAGGGTATTTCCACATAGGCTGTCATTTTAAGGTGGAAAAATTTTCAAGGACAGTCACACCATCTGTCATCAACTGGGTTCCCTGACACCCGGAGCTGCTCTCAAATGGCCAGCGGCCTCATGCATAACAAAAACCTTGCCCTTGGTATTGTCTGTTCCTTGACCTGTGGAGCATCCTTCAAAGGAGGTTTTACTGTGACCATGTCAGGGCTGCTTTTCAGGGCCAGGGTTTTCTAAAGAAAAAAAAAAGCTACGCATATAGAAAATGTGAAATGTTCTGTACTTAGATCTAAGAAAATAGAATACTAAGTCCTAGAATTGTGTTCCTTGCTTTGTTTACATGATTCTTGAATGAAAACCCCTTTAGTAATTTTTTTAAAACCTTTCAGCTGTAGAAATTTTCCTTAGGATATAATTTAGGTGTTAAGCTATCCATATACAAAGCCAGGGTGTGTAGGTTAAATGTAACTAGACATTCAAACACAGGAGCAGCTTTATAATAAGTGAAAAACACACCTTCTGACCAACAAAACCTTGGTGCCTCTCACAGTGGAAGTCAAGACAAGCTATTCTTACTGTCATGTCAAGCGCCACTTACAACTTATAAATACAATACAGTACAATCACATTGTAGGTCACTCATACCCAAAGAGGGATTACAGCTCCAGCTCACAATATTTATGAAAGAATACAAAAAGAGAGAGAAAATGTCAACTATCGTGAAACATTTCTTTTTTTCCCTTCTTCCTTATAAATTCATGTTCTCACTCCTAACATATAAAGACATAAAGCTGAGGCTTCCTTCCCTTTATTCAATTTGCCATTGCTGCAAAATGTGTATTCCTCATCTGAGAGAAATCTAAGCCAGGCTTCTTTTTAGAGCGTGAGCCTTGAAAATTAGTTAGATCATTGTTAATAGAGACTGCAGCCATTTTCCAGGAGTGAATGAATAAATACAAAAGGATATTTCCTGGAAGCATAATTAATGGCAAGGTTTTATGAGCTTCATTTAGTCCCCAAGACATAGTTATATACAATACATGGAGTGTGTGTTTATTTGCACACAGTATAAATATGTAAAAGTCACATCATTAAATCTTTTATATGTCTGTATTCATAACACAGAAAGCTTTTTTTTAATTATTCAAAGATCTATTCTCTCTTCCATATACATTAATACTAATAAGAGTTGCTGTCAACATCAAAGGGCAGCTAGACCCCTAATTAGTGTTCCAATCTGCCCTGAGTGCTGCATGGCAAGATGAACAAATTTGGAATAATTTGAGCATTGATGGGACTAATAACCAACTCTCATTCTCAACTTCTGGCTATTCCAAGAATTTGAGATAAACTATATTTATTTTTCATTATATATGATAGTTAAAGTTGCATATTAACAATTCATGAACAAAAACAAGGTATTTAAAATAGCTAACATGGTCACATTAAGGTATGGGTCAAGTTATCATGGCTTCACATTTTTTAAATAGCTCTCTATTTTGTAGAAAATTTTGCTGTTGACTGATTTTCTTTTCTTCAATTCTTTCAGTAAGCATTTCTAACATATTCATAAAGAAATCCCTGATCCTATGCCATGGTCAGATCTCATTCACAGAAACTCTATAGAGTCTGGCAGAAGTGCACCATGGGATGCCACAACTTTAAGGAAACAAATAGTTGCATCATTCTCTCACTGAGCAGAACAAATGGAAAACTCCCTGTTATGATATTTTAAAATTACTAATGAGAGTAACATCCAAAACTGCAGCTATTCGGTAAACAAACACTTAGTGAGACCTTCCCAAGTACCATAAATTTTGGTCAATAAAGAAAATCAATGTGAATAAAGTACAGTTGCTGTCCACTTAATGCTAGAAGGTTAAAAGAGGCAACTATGCCAACCTTTATCTAAGTGTATGATGAGAACTATTTCTGGTTATCAAAGTATTGTATGGAAATGCTTAAGTATCTCAATTTAAAAGCAAAAGGGACTTTAATTTGATTACTGTTTTAATTTTTCTGGTCTAAACAGACATTAAAAAGTATCATCATGACACATGTCAAACACATGCAAAGGAGAGTAATATAGGTCTCTCTCTCTTTGAGATTAGTTGATAATTCTCAAAGTTTCTTTCACTCTATAGTCTCTTTTTTTCTCTTCTCCTTTTTCCTCTTATTTGCCTAGTCTCTTCTACTCCTCCCTTTGCTTCTTATTTCTTTATATCTATTGGAAATTTTATACTAGAAGTTTCCCCACAGTCTGATGCCTCCTTGTGTTCCTGTTTATAAAATGCGTGGATACTAAATCATTATTTTGAGAAAAAAAAGTTAAATAAATAGAATCATCTATTTATCTGACTTCCCAGATTGAAATATTTTATCAGAAAAAAATATCCTCTATAAAATAATTACAGATAATTAATACATAAGAAATGGAAAAGTAGAGGGGAAACACCATTTTAAAACTTCTATTCAAATAATGTTCCTAAGCTGTGACTGCTAAAATAATGGTATGAGATATTAATGGGGACCTTTGTAATAGATGGTTGAAACTGACAATATCTTAACACATTGATTAATAATAACATTACCAAGCTGGGACAATGAGAAATCCCATGCCTTATGATATAATAAAAAGAATTGAACAACTCCATTTATGAAGTTTGCTAACTAACAATAATTGGCCAGAACTGAACTAAGTCTCTAATTTGTGCTTGGGAAGATAATAGAGGAGTAAGATTTATATATTAAAGCACACTTGAGATATGTCAGAAAGCAATGTGAAATACATCATGATGGATATAGTCGATTCCACTTAGTTATACATGTAAAAAAAAACAAGCAAGCTGGTACATGTCTTTTTTTTTAGCCATATTTTTTTAAGTGAAAAGTTACAGGGGAAAAGTAAAAGAAAAGATGTGACAAAGGAAGCATAGTTAGAGAGATACAATTTTACTGGATCTGGATATGGAAGAATATGTCTTGAACTAATGAATGCAGACAGCCTTTAGAAAGTGGAAAAGGCAAGAATAAAAGAATTTCAAGAACGAACATAGCCCTACCAGTACCTTGAGTTTAGCCACTAAGACCTATGTTAGATTTTCAACCTACAGGGTAAAAAAACAACCATCACTTCCATCAAATCAATTCTTACTTGTGGTGACCCTATAGGATAGACTAAAACTGCCCCTGTAGGTTTCTAAGACTGTAAATCTTTATGGGAGTAGAAATCCTCATTTTTCTCCTGTAGATCAGCTGGTGATTTCAAATTGTGGATATTGTGGGCAGATATTGCCCAAAGTGTAACCCACCATGCTTTAGGGCTCCTTCCAACCTACTCACTGCCATCGAGTCAAAGCTGACTCATAGTGACCCCCTGTAGTTTCTAACACAGTAACTGTTTATGGGAATGGAAAGCCCAGTCTTCCTCCTGAAGCTGCTGGTGGATTTGAACTGCCGACCATGTGGATGCTCAATGCATAAATACTACACTGTCACGGCTTCTCTAATCTGCAGAGCATACAAAAAATTAGTTTAAGAGGCTTCTAGTTAAAGATAAACAACTGATCATAGGGTGAGAGAAATTCTTTCCAACAATTGGGAAAAAAACAAACAAACAAACATGAAGAAAGAGGTCCTAGGACACAGCAAACAAAACTCCAACCACCCTCACATACTATCATGAAAGCACTTAGGCATCCTTTCGCCTCAGGAAGGAAGCCCCTACCCATCCAGAAGCCTCATCAAGGAAATCCCCAGAAATCCTTGCACTCATGCAAGGAAGGCTCTGGTCATTTCTGAGACCCAACTAGGAAGGCCTTATCATCCCTGAGACCCAGCCAGGAAGGCCCTGCAGTCCCTGACACCTGTCAAGGAAAGCCCACATTGGAGGTGCTATCAAGGAAGACCACAACCTTCCAAAGACTAACAGCTGCACTGAGACACTGTGAAAATAGCAGTCACGCATGGTCTACACACACACATACACAATTAAATAAATTGAAAACCCAGAAAAAACAACTGAATACCATTCAAATTCAAAGGAATGTTGTGGAGAAAAAGCTCTAGAACTATGAGGAATGTAATTTAAAAGAATGATGCTCAGGAACATTCAATAATGGAATAAATGTTTGCAAAAGCAATAGAAAGAATTAAAAAACTAGCAACTACAACAAATAGAATTCCAAAATGCAAATAGTAAGATAATATGGTGTCTGAAAGAATTAGAAAACAGTAAAAGAACAGAGTAATAGAGAAAACATTAATTAACTTGAAAACAATTCCTGTGAATACAAGTGATGAGAGAAACAATCAGCAAAAAGAACAAAGCTTAAGAATTATGTTGTCCGTCCCCCAGAGAGGAGGTTATATGTAGAAAGGTGAGTGAAGGGAGACGTTGGACAGGCTAAGATATGACAAAATAATAATAATTTATAAATTATCAAGGGTTCATGAGGGAGGGGAAGCAGGGTGGAGGGGGAAAATGAGGAGCTGATACGAAGGGCTCAAGCAGAAAGCAAATGTTTTGAGAATGATGATGGCAACAAATGTACAAATGTGCTTGACACAATGGATTGTGATAAGAGTTGTATGAGCCCCCGATAAAATGATTTAAAAAGGAAACAAAAGAATTATGAAGGACACTATCAAAAGAAAACAACCTATGTCTCATTGGGATTCTGGAATAGGAAGGAACAGAAAAAATATCTACGGAGAATATAATACAAGAAATTGTGTGGAAGAAAAGCTCCGTAACATCTTGAGAGAGAGAGAAAATAACTATTCAAGAACCTTGGGGAACCCCAAACAGAAAAGATCCCCAAAGAAAAACATAATGACATCTCAAAATCAAACTCTTCAATGTCAAGAGCAAGGAGAGAGCCTGAGAGCAGCTAGGAAAAAACAAAAAGAACAGTTATATCCAAAGGAAAGCCAATAAGAATAAAACTGACATTGTAATCAGGAATTGTGCAGGAAGAAAAGGATAGAGGGACAAACCCTACAAGAAATAAAATAAAACAAATAAACACTCAGCCAAGAATCTTAAGTCCAGCAAAACCACCCCTTCAATATGAGGGAGAAAGAAGAGTACTTTCAGACAAGTATAAATTAAAGGAATTTGTAAAAACAAGACCACAAAAAATATGAAAGGAAATATTTTTGACAGAGAGTCAAGAGTAGAGAAATCTGAAAGCAAAATTGAAGATAATATCATCCAGAAATCAACAACCTGAAAAACAATACTCAAAACAGAAAAAGCATATGGGAAGAATAAATAAACCAAAAAATCGCATACACATGTGCACACACACACACATAACAATACATATATTGAATGCTAATGTTCTAAACATATTAGTCAAGAGACAGAGAGTAGCAGACTGGATAAGAAAATAAGTACCATCACTATGTTTCCTACAAGAAACACGCTTTAAGGAGAACAAAGCAATAAAGTCCACAGGGAATACCTGAAATTGACTTGGGGGCCAGGGCATGGCATCCCATCAGACTGGACTGGAAAACACTCCTATAGGTCAACAAACAGACCTTGCACTATTTATAGGTTTTTTTCTTTTGTTGTTGTCGTTGTTGTTGTCTCATTTTCTTTTGTTGGTTTGTTTTGCTCTGTCCTTTTTGTATGTGTACTTATTATTGTGTCTGCGTGTCTATCTAAATAAGACAGGCGGGATAAATAATCCAGAGGGGAAAAAAAACAGGACTGATGGTTCCACGGGTAGGGGCTGGGGGGAAGTGGATGTTAACAAACCCAGGGACAAGGGAACAATAAGTAATCTAAAATGGATTGTGAAGATGGCATAGGATATCTGATAGTGCTTGATCAAGGACAATGTACCCAAGAGAAATTACTGTAACCCGAATGAAAGCCAAACATGATAGTGGGACAAGAGGAAAGTAAAAGGAAATAGAGGAAAGGACTAGGAGGCAAAGGGCATTTATAGAGGTCTAAATACAAGCACGTACATATATAAAATAGGGAAATAGATCTATTTACATATATGTATGTTTAATATTGAGGTAGCAGATGGACATTAGACCTCTACTCAAGTACTCCCTCAATGCAAGGATACTTTGTTTTAATAACTTAGCATTCTGTAATGTTCACCTTCCTGACAAGATCACTGAAGACAAAATGGGTCCATAAGCAAATGTGGTGAAGAAAGTTGATGGTGCCTGGCTATCAAAAGATATAGCATCTGGGATCTTAAATGCTTGAAGTTAAACAAGCAGTCATCTAACTGAGAAGCAGCAAAGTGCACATGGAAGAAGCACAACAGTCTGTTTGACTTGTCTATGGGACAGGTATCAGGCATCTAAGACCAGAACAAGAAGCCATATCATTGTGAATGATGGGGAGTGAGGAGTGGAGAACCAAAGTCCATTTATAGGATATTGGACATCCTCTTACAGAAAGGTCCCAAAGAATAGATGAGCCAGTCAGGGTACAATATAGCACCTTTGAAACATACAACTTTCCTCTAGTTCTTTAATGCTTCCTCCCTCCCAATATCATGACCCCAATTCTACCTTAAAAATCTGGTTAGACCATAGCATGCACAGGGGTACAGATAAGAGTTGGAAACACAGGGAATCCAGGACAGATAAATGCCTCAGGACCGATATTGAGAGTACCCATACCAGGAGGGTAAAGGGGAAGGTGGAAAAAGGTGGGGGAAAGAAAGCGGGAACTGATCACAATGATCTATATATAAGCCCCACCCAGGGGGACAGAGAACAGAAAAGTGGGTGAAAGGAGGCATCGGTAAGTGTAAGACATGAAAAAAATAATAATTCATAAATAATCAAGGGTTCATGAGTGATGGAGAGTGGGGGAGGGAGGTTAAAAATGAGGAACTGATAACAGGGTCTCAAGTAGAAAGACAATGTTTTGAAAATGATGATGGCAACAAAGGTACAAATGTGCTTGACACAACGGATGTACGTATTGATTGTGATAAGAGTTATATGAGTCCCCAATAAAATGATTTTTTAAAAATAATTTAAGACCTATTAAATAAAGAGAAAAAAACACACTTTAGACAAAAAGACAAAAACAGACTAAAAATCAAAGGATGGAGTAAACATTACCAAGCACTAAAAAGCAATATTATTCTCTGTTAAAACACTTTAAGAAACAAAATATTGTGAGGGACAATAAAGACATGATATAATGATGAAAGGAATAATAGAACATGAAGATATAACCAAAATAAACACATACACAATGAACACTCTGGAAATATTTTATTAAAAATGTTCATGGAGTTGAAGAGAGAACTAGACAAGCGGCAAGACTAGTCTGAAACTCCAGTATGCCACCCCCCAGGAAAGACAGTTGATCAGGGAAAAAACTCAAGACACAGAAACACTTAACAACACAACCTCCTACATATACACAAAGCACGTCACCCAACAGCAATACAATATGTGATCTCCTCCTGTGCACGTGAAACCTTCTCTAGAATTTACCAGAGTTAGGTCAGAAATCAAGCTTTAATAAATTTAGAAATATTGTTAGTTTTATAGTCTATTTTCTCAGACCACAATGCTATAAAGCTATACATCAACTGCAGAACAAGGACAAGAAAGCTTTACTTATTTGAAACGTGGGGCAGCAAGTGTATATTATTTGTCTTTATATTTCAACATTGAACAAAATTCTGGAACCAAAAGGGTCTTCCCGGTGTGCTTGTTTAATAAGTAGCTGAAGTTTTCAATGCTAGTTTTCATAGAATCACGCATTTGCTACACTACTTACTTAAAAAACTACTTTCATTCTTGGGTAACCCAAGAGGTTCAATGAAATTATTTTCTGACCTTCATGGAATTGATGGCAGTGAGCTTCATTATGGAATATACCTATCATTTCTTTCTCTGTGCTACTGAAGAATAACCTCACTTATTAATCTTCCAAGACACTTTAAGCACTCATTCACAACTGCTCTCTTTTGGACAGCGAGTTCTTTGAATGTAAGAACATATTTTTTTGAATCTATGCCCACCACTTGTAACATAGATTGCTCAATTATAAAATGAATGATTGCATAAATGATCTCATTAATCCATTACTACTCTAGGTTATTTCTAATATTGACAATCTAGAGGAATCAAATAAAAAGTGTCCTAAGAAATAAAACAATGCTTTGATTAGGATGTTTTCAGAAATCAAGGAATGCATTACTCAATATTTTAACTCCACAATGGTCTCTATACTCTCACTTTCTCTTTTATTTGTTATGATCATAAAACCTTGATAAAAGGCCTCCTTTATTACATACTTGATTTTCTAATGGATACTATTGACAATATCACTGATTCCTCTGAAGTGTTGTCTTTTTCTCGTGATGTAAGGGAAAGGGCCAAGGCATTCGATGAGGTGCATCATAGCAAATTACAAATTACCCTGAGAAGAACAGGACTCCCAGGACATTTCATTGTGCTTCTGCAGAACTTGTACATGGATCATGCGGTAGTTATTCAAACAGAACAAGGGAAAGCTTCATGGTTTAAAATCAGGAAAGGTGGGTATCAGTGTTACTAAAATAACAACCTCTCTGGCTTAGAAAAAATATAGCCATCATGTTCCTTAGGCACGAGGATGGCGAGCCTTTTCTCACATACTTGGGACAAGTTATCAAGAGAGAGCAGTTCCTGGAAAAGGCTATCATTTTTTGCTAAAATAGTAGGTTGGCCAAAAAGGAGGAAGGTCCTTAAAGAGTTGGATTGACAGTGGCTGCAACATTGGGCTCAAAGATAACAATGCCTGTGACACTTGCACAGGACTAAGTAATGTTTCGTTCTGATGTGTATACTCCGAGATGAGTCAGAGACAACTTGAAGGCATTGAACAACAACAGCAAGACTATTATAATATCGGTTCTAATAACAGGTGTCCCTGGAGATTAAGGTCTGCACAGTATGGCATATTTTACAAGCATTTGGCCATAGCTCAAATAACTCTTAATGATTTAATGATTCTCACTACTGTTTTTATATCAGGGGATCACAACCAACTATGGAAACAAAGAAGTTTTCATTTAAATAGCATAGATATTAATTTCATAGTAAATATTTATTTAATAGCAAGTGTGTAGTGATTGCACTTGGTGTCCTATAGCATGTACTGGCTGCCTAGTCCATTTATAAACCTTTTTTATACTCATCACTCTGTGTGTACAGTATTGTTCATATATTGGTACTAGTGACCAAAGGGAATACACCGCCCTAATAGTTGAATAAACACATAAACCAAGCACACACCCAATAAAACGATTACTAGGAAATCTGTTTAGCTGCAGCAATCTCTGTATAGGAACAATGTTTGTGAAGACTATTCAGTAATGTAAAACACCTATACACACTTATTTCTAAAGCATGTTGGGAGAAGGAGAGACACAAGATGAAAAGAAGGGGGAAACTCCACCAAAATATTTCCTGCTTCGTGGTTTTTGTTGTTTTTAACTACATCTATACAAGCATAATGTAGACAATGAGGAGAATGCAATCATTTATAGGAAGCCTGATGGCTTTGTGGTTCATGGGAGAAAGAAGAGGCTTTCTCAGAAACTTGAAGAAGTTCTACCATGTTCTATAGGGTTGCTATGAGTTGGCATTAACTCGATAGCAGTGACTTTGGAATTTGTTTTATAATAATTTATTTTATTTTTAAGTATAATTTATTCAGCATAATGGAGGTGAATACATATTTTCTGATGGCCTTATTTTCACAGAATAGTTTACTCCATAAAGAAAAGAAACATCTCTATGGGATGGAAATTTGTATAAACCACTATATTTAATTTTAAAGTACTGATGTTAGACACTGGTAAATGTATCTCAAAATCCCCATTTATCTCTCTCTGATCACCCAATATGTTCTATTTTTTAGTAAAAATATTGGAAATCTATTTATATAATTCAGGAATAAAAGCCATTGTCATACTATTGTTCTTGCTGTGAGTTACCAGCAGGTTTGTTCTGACTAGTGTACATACAAATGTTCCTGGTCCTGCGTCATCTTTATAATAATTTGTATCTTTGTATCCTTGGTTGTGGACACTGTGCATTTTGAGTGTCTTCTAATTTAAGAACATTAGTGGCATAACAGGTTATACACTGGTCTACTACACACAAGGTCAGTTGTTTCGACCACTAGTTACTCAAAACCCACCAAGTGCTCCTGGAGAGAAAGATGGAGCTTTCGGCTCCTGTAATGATGTGCAGCTTCATTAACTTACAGGGGTTTCTACTTTGTCCTTTAGGGTCACCACGTCAAAATCACCTCCCTTACAGTGAGTTTGTTTGTTGCTCTGTCTTTCTGGTTTTCAGTCTACCTTAAAGGGTTCATATACCAGCACTGTATCAAAAACATTTTGCTGTGATCAGAATGATTTTCACTGGTCAATTTTCAGAAGGAAATTGCCAATGCTTCCTAACCTATCTCATTCTGGAAGCTCTGCTTTGACAATGTGCTTCAGGACGGTTTGACGTCCCTGTGGCTTAACTTCCAGCACCATAGCAACATGCGAGATACCGCAATAAAATAAACTCGCAGTTGGTGACAATGATAGTCAAGACTATAAAAAGGGTAAGAAGTTTCTTTTTTCTATAGGATGGTTTTTTTTGCTTAAGTAGACATTTTTCTAGATAAGCACATTATTTGACAAATAGCTGAATAATAGAAATATATGTTCCTTGCTGGGTATTTTCTATATAGTATAACACTATTACTTTAATGTAGCAGATGTCTTCTAAATGGCAGAAGAGTTAAGATTGGTTTCTATGAATTATTTTTTATATACTTGTGTGTGGAGTTTGGTAACAGAAACACCATACAAAGTAATCTAGTTCACTTCCAGAGGAATTAGTGCCTTTATTTTCAGTATAGGGTATCAACTACTGGTCTAATATGTGGAGTTGGGCAGCTACCTAATAGGAACCACTGAAATCAGGAGAAAGATATTCTAGGGACTTCTTCCAGTATCTTCATGACAAGAACACTTTTCTTAACCTCTAAAGTGAGGCTCTTATTCATTGTCAATTGTTTTCTTGCAGGAGTCTGGATTTGATCTTAGATTATCAGATGGGAAAGGAAATCTACAAAGATAGGAGACAGTGAAAGAGTATACTTAGGTAATTAATAAAACGCTTGGCAAGATTGTTTGCTACAACATTAATGCTAAAATTAATATTATCTGTCAATATTGTGAATAGCATTATTGGCTCATTGTACTTGTTTCAGTGGGATTAAGCACAGCACCAATAACAAACTCACTTCCATTGAGTTGATTCCTACTCATAGCGACTCTATAGGACACGGTAAAACTCCCCCTGGCCTTTTCAGTGATTGAAACTCTTTATAGGAGTAGAAAGCCTCATCTTTCTCCTGCAGAGTGGCTGGTGGTTTCAAACGGCTGAACTTAAGGTTAGCAACACATACGTAACCACTGCACCACCAGTGGAATTAGTTATATAATCAGTTATAGCAAGTGCTTACTATATGGCTTTCCTATAATTAAAAGAATAATTTTATATAGATTAGCTATTAAAATGTTTGAGTGAAAAAATATTAGACTCTGCTCAAGTATTATTTGCTGGTTATAAAAGGAAGTAAGATCATCTAAATTATTTCCTAATATGTTATAAAGAGAGATCAGACTCTTAAAAGGGTATCAGACTTAGCAAAACAGCAGGTCAAGGAAAATGAGGAAGATCCTCAAGGAAACGGATTGACACAATAATTGCAAGAAGGAGCATATACAGAGCAGTTGTGAGATTGGCTTAGGATGAATCGTTTTTTCTTGGACTTTATACAAGGTTACCGGGCATCAGAACTGATTCAATGGTGTCTAACCACAATAACAAGCAACATTATTTTCCTTTTTATATTATGTATGAAGAAGCCCTGGGCTGCTAGCTTCAAAGTTAGCAGTTCAAAACCATCAGCCGAGGCTCTGTATGAGAGAAAGGGGAGGCGTTCTACACTTGTAAAGAGTTATAGTCTCAAAACTCCTCGGGGCAGTTCTACCCTGTCCTGGAGGGTCGTGATGAGTCAGAATCATCCTGATGACAGTGAATTCGGTTTTGTTTTTAATTTATGAATATATTTTACTTATACTATTAATTATGGATCCAATTAACAGGCAAGGGAGATTTTCAAAATTAATATGTAAATGCTATTTGACATTTAAGTTCATTTTTAAAATATAGTGTTCTGGATACTTATGCTCCCTTCCTCAACCTAGCAGTCTGTTTTTATGACATCACATTATTATAGGGGTTTCTACAGTTTTGCTGTTGTTTTCTGACACCTTATGGGTATAAACTGTGATTTGGCTGGTGCAGAGTGCTTGATTAGAGATCTATCTGTGTTTATAGATAACAAAATACTGTACAGTGCATTTCATACAATACTTCTTACAATGTGCTGCAATCCCAAAAGAGCACAGCATATTTATCAGGTGCTTTATTTTAAAGCAGGCTGAAAATCACATTCAGACTGGTAGCACAATCCTGAAAACAAAAGTATTTCACACAAAGACCTGGCATCTTTGAACTAGAGATTGTCTTCATGAATCCAAAGTGCATGAGATTATTTGGGGATTTTCCATCTTAATGTCTATATAGCTTCCTAAAGAGTGAGTTATTCCTCTGCTCCCTCACCCCTCACTGCTATCACCGCCCCCACTCACTCACATACCTCTACATTCTGAAAACTAGAAACTCATACCCAACCTGTTGCCAAGGGGTCAATTCCAACTCATGGCAACTCTTGTGTTCAGAGAACTGCACACAGGATTCCCAATGGCTGCGACTCTTTGGAAACGCAGTCCTTCTGGCAAGGTCTCTCTGGATGAACTCAACTCTCCATCCTTTCAGTTAGTCATCAAGTGCTTAATAATGTACTTGAAAACATTTGAGCATGTTATGATGTATCGGGGAGATTTTCCAGAGCCCAGACTTTAAATAGGCAGAAGCCGTTTGATAAAGCAACTTTTTGGAGAGAAAAATCTCTTGGTCTAAATTAGAATGAATTGCCTAATCCTCCCTTCAAGTAAGTCTCCGCTGCGAGCGCTGCCTGCTCCAAAACCCGAGCCTTCGCCCTAATGACATAATCAGGTCAATTTTGATGCTCATTTATAATTTTGCTATCAGGTCTGGCCAGATGTTTCATTTAACCTCTAGTCTAAATAAAACACCTGATAAAGTTTTGCAATGCCTTTGTAAACAGCTGTTGGATATGGAAACTTCCTGCTGAAGCAGCTACACTGAGCTGGTCATTCTCTTTACATTATGTCAAGGTAATTGTCTAGATGTGGGAAACTGCTGCTGTCGGCACTATGATGTCTTTCATGGCAGCTTGTGAGATCTCTATCCAATGGCTAATGTCTAGTCAACACATGTTTAGTTTATGCAACCTGAATTTATTAAGTACACTTGAAATGTAAGAAGAAATTGCTGGCTTATTTTTAGGATAAAAATATAACTTCAATACATTGTTAGGAAGTTTCATTGTATTTTAAGCTTGTAATAATATTACATCAGCCTGTGTACTATGAGAATTGAACTGATTTCACACTGTATTATTTTCCAGGTTTATTAAATAAGTCTAAGAGCTGCATCATTCATTATTTTCATATTTTATTCCTTGAATAACACATTCCCAACATTAGTGAATTTATTATTAAAACACCTAGCATAAATGTAGGTTTGTGTATTACATTGCTTAAAACTGAATTAAGATAACACTTTAGAAATACAAAAAAACTGCTCAGAATTTCTAGAAAAGTAAATCTCGAATTACGGCACACACCAACATTTTAATAGATGGATATTTATAATCCATGCAATGAGTATTCACCATACTGCTTTGTTGTACAATTCTTGCTGAATGACCCAAGAGCTGGGGTTTTATGCAAAATAAGCTGCAAACTAAGGATAGCTTTTTTTATAATATTTTAGAGATTTATTTTAATACTTTGAAATAGTATCTAATTTAGAAATGTAAAATTGTTTTTTTTTCAGTAGACTTTAGCATTGTTAGAAACTTAGTAAAAATGTTGCTTTAATGAGAAAAATTAATTTTAATTTGAGAATAGAATAATTGCTTAACAGATGATTTCAAATGGGTAGGCTGTGACGATATCATAGAAGCCCCAAATAATAATTGGAAAACACTGAGGTATTTGCTTGAACCCCATAATACTCTGTTTGTTTTCAATGTGTACTTTTTTTAAAATGTGTGTTTTTTGACATATAACACATCTCATGCAATCGTTTAGACATTTCGAAGAGCTGTACAGTCATCATAGGGAGAACCGATCTCAGGGATCTATGTGTAACCTCCTCTCTGGGAGATGGGCAATGGGAAGGAGAGTGAGGGGAGATGCCGGGCAGTGTAAGATAAGAAAATAATTATTTATAAACTATTAAGGGCGGAGGGGGAAGGGGGGAGCAAAGAGGGAGGGGGAGGGGAAATAGGAAACCAAGCTGATTCCAGGAACCCAAGTGGATCGCGAATTTTGAGAATGACGAGGGCAACGGATGTATAAGGGTGCTTTACTCAATTGATGTATGTGTGGATTGTGATAAGAGTTGTATGAGCCCCAAAACTATTAATCAGAGTTGCTATCTCTATAGAATTTCTATCTGGATTTTCATATAAAGGAAAACATGCAACACCAAAAATCAAAAACAAACAATGCAAATGGGAAAAAAAACGAACAGTAGCAAAATGAAACATAGAGAAATCTCAGTTGAAAAGCACATATCTTATTTTCTGAGGAGTTGTCAACTGCTTCCAACAAACAATTTTACATAAACTTACATACTCATCAATGGAACAGGGTTCCAATTTCTCCATGTTTTTAGCAACACTTGTTATTGTCTGTGTTCTTTATTGGTAGTTTTGAAGTGATAGGCTATAGTGTCCCCCCCCCCCACATATCAAACAATTTAATCATTCAATCTTATTAAGAAGATTTCTGCAATTATCACTACAATCAATTTCAGGGCACTTTCTCCTTACACTAATTGTTAGTTCCTCATTCGCCTCCAAGCTCTTCTGCCATGCCCCCATCCAGTTAATATCTCTAGAGGTATACCTTTCTTGGACTTCTTATAAATATCATACAAAGCAATTGAAACAAAACCCAACAATGACTAGACAAAACAGAATCTCATTCAAAAAGAAAGCAGATAGCATCAAATCTCAATCAAAGGGAAAGCAGAAAAGATGAAAACTGACACAACTTTAAAATGGGTCAAAACGGAGATCCATTGATCAGGTATCATATTTTAACCTACTTACATCTGCCATGGTTGTCTTACGATGCACTCTGTCTCACAGCCGAGCTAGTCACACCCCGTACCTATGGTTGAGGGGGCTCCCTGGAGATCTAACCCATGTGCAGCCATTGCAAATGGATTGTGGGCTTCCCTGGCCATCCATAGTCTGCTGCAGGCTGAGTGTTCTTGATTTAAGCTCTGAACCAGTCTTTCCTTTGGATTTGGATTTATTATGTACAATCCTTGGATGATAGAGGCTGGTGTACTTCTTCCTTGTGGACTTAGTGGATGCCACACTTAGAGGACTGCTTATTTGAAGACAAGCCTTTCAAGTCCCAGATGCTATTCATTCAATAGCCAGGTATCATCTGGTTTCACCATCACACTTCGCTGTAGCACCATTTCTTCAGTGATCTCTTCATGAGAGCGAGCATTGAGTAGGGCCATGGCATCCGAACAAATTATTCTTAGACTGAGTCTAGAATTAAGCATCAGCCCCAAATTCATTCATGTATTTATGGTTTATATATCTCTCTGGTGCACTTTAGAAACATCATTATCATTTTAGGATAGAGAACTTTATAAATCATAATCCTGTAGCATAAGATAATTCTATTGATAGGGTCATGAATTTAGCCAAGAGCAATGAATTTAAAACATTGCTGAGAAAAGGAAACTATACAAGTCAGGGCCAGGATACAGTCATATTCTTGCAGAGCTTTTGTCAGCCTATCTGTTGATATAGGAAGAAAATTTAGAATTATTAAAATGACAATCTAACCTCATTTCAACTGTATCAACAGTCTTTTACAATACTTGAGGTTAAAATATATCTGACGAAGAAAGCATAGAATTATCATTAAAAAGCACAATAATTAGACATACCATATATACTCAAATATAAGTCAACCCAAATATCAGCCAAGGCACCTAATTTTACCACAAAAACTGCCTTTAAAATGTGGTAACAAAAACTCGGCTTATACAGAGTATATACGGTACTTATTGAACTTTTGGAATTAACATTTTCTAACTGCACCAGGAGATACCTTGATTCCTCTGTTCCATTACCTCTCCAACAACACGTTCAGACTAAAAGTACTTGAACACATTGAAACTGAGGGATCCCCAAATCGATTGCCCCCAAACAACTGTTAAGCCTTGAACTAGACAATCCCATGAAATCACATTTTTACTAAACAATTCAGTATGGCACCCAAGTGAAGAATTATCTCTATGAAAGTGCAATAGTAATTAACTCTGAAGCACAGACAAGAACTCTAGAGGGAGAGAGTATGATTTAACAGTTGTAAAACAGTGGGGACAGAGATCATGAAAGACTGATATAAGATGAAGTATGTGACCATTGTCAATGATGTATACATTTCAACATGGTAGAATGTGTATACATGTTGTATATATTTTCCCACAAAAAAAAGGAGAATAAAAAAGAACAAGTACATCTGAATCCTTCTGAAGGAGTTTTGGCTCTAAAATATGCCTCAGAGCTGCCTACAGGGTACGTGTGGGCTGTGGTGCTAGAATGAATTCAAATCCCACCTTTGTCCCTTTCCAGCTCTGTGACTCTGAACAGTTATATAAACTCTGATCCTCGTTTTCCCAATTTTAAATGAAAGCCTGTGTTTTGCTGATGAAGTATTATTGAGAGAATTATAAGGTCAAATATATTTAGAAGTCATTTCTTGAAAATCAACAGATTTCAAGTAGAAAATATGTATTTTATTTAAGGGTATCTCTATCGTTTAAGTACTGATAAAGTTGAAATAGATATAACCCAGTATCATAGCATACTGAAAAATGGAGGTCTGGCATATTAAGAATTATTTGAACCAGTATAAACAATTCAAAATCAGAATAAGGATATAAATCACATTCCTCTCTTTTCACAAAGCAGTTGTTGCTATGTCAATAAGAATAACACCACACTGATAGCAGACTCTATTCAAGATTTAATAAAGCATTAGTTCCTTAATCAAAACATGACTATGAGGCGTGTACTGGCACTGGAAAGCAGAATAATACAAACAAAAGAGAAAAGGGAATGTGTCTGAATATCAAGTCTATGAAGTAAATTACATTCTGGTATAGCTGCAACAATTAAAGACAGGAACTTCAATGTCATTCTGAACTTACTTTTGTCAAGCTCCAGACCAGGAAGCAGCTTGAATAATGTAATCAGGAAAGATAATGTGATAAAAATAAATTACTTAATAAAATATTGTCACACATATGCATTTTTATTTTGGCTTATGTTAAAAATATAAACATTTTCCCAAAATATATTGGCTATAAACGTACAGGCCTGGGTTGCTTAATGTTCAGGATATACAAAATATAACATGGGATGTGCACATTGGACCAACACATCGTAATCTGGTTCTGCGTTTACTTGAAGGATTTCCCACAATCACTGTGCTTCAACAGTGATTGTCAGCACACTGAGTGGGACTTGCTTCTGTCTTTAGACCCCCGTCCACCTCATTAGCAATGTCTCCATTATCGGATCGAGGTCTCTCTTGAATTTCATGAGCCTTGAGGCTTTCAGAGGAGTCCATTCTTTAACAGCTTGTAGAAAAGTTCTTTATTTTTGAGGATTTTTGTGATTGTAGAGTGTGACACGTTAAATCATGGACAATAGTATTCCTTGATTTCCTAGATTCGTGGTGTTTATGACATGTTTGTTTTACTTATTTGCCTCTTGCTGCTGTTCTCACTAGCATTGGTTTGCTGCATTGGAAGCCAGGATGTACTTCTCACAGTATTATTTTTAAAAGAAATGGAAACACAGTGATAATACTACAATACTCAAGAGGCACGTGATGTACAAAATTGGATTCTGCTTCCTACTGCTGTCTATATATCTAAGTATACACTATCACACAGTGAGCATTATCGATAGAAAGCACAGTAATATATGTATATGCTAGTAGCAGGCACTTATTATGACTATCAAGCCATATAAGTATATATTTGTACATATGTATGCATATGCATATGAATGAATTATAGCTATCATTATTCAAAAAGTGGACTTCATTTTATATATATGTAGAGGCAGGAGATATGTATGTTGCAGGCAGGAAGTTGTTATATTCACGATGTCATGTTCTTTATTCGGGATTTCTGAACTCTATTATAACCTGATTGGGCCACAGATGTATATGTACTAGGATGTTGTCCAAAGAATTGTTTGTGATTTATAAATGTATGTAAGCTAGCAGTTTCAATTCATAATTTTAGGTCAAAAGAACATCATTTTTATTTGAAAGTGTGTACATAATTTGTTGAAATCAAAGTTTCCTTCATATGCAACGGGTGAAAAAGGATTATCTGAGATAAGACTGCCTAGACCCAACTCCTGACTCATACCAACCAATATGGAAAATTATTTAACTAGTTTTCTCTTAATTTAATGGGTAATATGATAACAATATTGTTTACCTCTAAGAGTTGTAATAATTTAATGAGAAAGTATTTAAATTGATATGGTATCTATCATTACTCAAAAAGCGGAATTCATTAAAATATTTAGAAATTTTAAAAAGCTATAATTCTGTTTATGAATATGTGAATTCCATTATAATTCCCAAAATTGAAGGTTATGACTCATACCAATCACTGTATGCTGATTTTAAAATAATAATTTAAAACTTGGGCCCTCAATGTATTTATATATATTCAGTTTTAATTAGATTATGATAATGCCACTATAACATTTGATTCCATCTTGCAAACTGATTTTCAGATAAAAACTGGCAGCTCATTTAACACTTCTTTGCACATGCACATGTGGAAAATGAATTATATTAGATTAGAAATAAAATTAAAATATATAAGATTGATGTAGAGTTAATATGTTTCAATAGTTATGCAATATCAAACACAGACATTTCAAAATGCCTATGTTGCACTTATTTTTTAACTTTGGAAAGTATTCTCCATAAGTGATTGGCAGAATCAGGTTTTTCCTGTCCTCTGCCTTTTTCCTTTGACCTGGTCAAAGTCTGAGAGCTCTAGAACATTATACTGAATGTCACCTATTGGCATTGGGACCTCTAAAACGTACGGTGCAAGTTATTGTGAGCTCACGTAGGGTGCAAGGAGTAGAGAGCAGAAGTCAGAGCGGGGAGGAGCTGAGCACGGCGAGGTGTGTGGGAAGAGCAGCTTGTGTGGGCTGGAGAGTTGAGAAGGATGTGGTCTTAGCAAGGGTTTGTTATCTCGTGCTTCATGCAAAAGCTTGAAATGAAGTTTTGAAAATTCTATTTACATCTGCATCAATCACAATATATGACTTGGGTAAATTTTTAACCAAAGAGATGCAAGAACTTTATACACTAGACACTGCTCAAAAAGAATGTAAGAAAATGAAAAACTAAATAAATTGAAAGATATCCTGGGTTCATGGTTTAGGGGACTTAAGATTGCTAATATGGCCCTACATTTCACAGTGAGCAGCAAATTCAGTGCAATTCCTACCAAGATCCCAATAACCTTTGGAGCAGAAATGAACAAGTTGATCCAAAACATGTAAAAGTGCAAAAATCAAACAAACCAACAAACGAAACTCAGAAAAACCCAAACAATCTTGCAGAACAGAGGGGAGAACAAAGTTGAAGTACTAACACTTCACAATTTCAAAGTTTTCAACAAAGCTACAGGATTTAAAACACTGTGGTACAAGTATAATGATAAATATATAGATCAGAAGAGTAGAATGAAGGTTGAGAAATAAGAGTATAACTCCATGAAAATTAGTTTTCAATAAAAGTGCCAAGACAATTCAACGAGGAATACATTGCTTTGTTTTAATTATATTTGGCAATGGGATAACAGCTTGATAGAAAATAGCGTTAGATATCTATCTCACACCAGATATAAAAATTAACTTTAAAAGGATCAAAAGATTATGCTTTTAGATGAAAACACAGATGAAAATCTTCATGACTTTGGATTTTGCAGTGGTTTCTTAGAAATGACATCAAAAGCACAATCAAAAAAGGAAAAAGAACACATAGTTAAATTGGACTACAATAAAATTAGAATTACATCAAAAGATAGTATGATGAAAATTAAGAAGCCCTACAAAATCAAATAAAATATGTATAAATCATATCATTGACATTAGTTTAATATACCAAATATAAACAGATATACTCCAACTGAACAACAAAAAAACAAACAAGTCTATCTAAAAATGGACAAAAGTGTATGCATAGAAAGTTCTTAAAATATATACATATAAGATGCCAATAACCATACAGCATGATGACCAACATCTTTAATCATTAGGGAAATGCAAACCAAAGCCATTGGATACCATACCATACCCACTGGAATGACTGTAATATAGAGACCAGAAAAACAAGAACTTTTTTATAATAATATAGAAAAGTTGATTACAACTTTCATACATTACTCTCTAACACACTGGTATTGAGTCAATTCTGACTCATAGTGACCCTATAGGGCAGGGTAGAGCTTTTCCATTGTGTTTCTGAGACTAATTCTTAAAGGTGTAGAAAGCCTCATCTTTATCCCATGGAACAGCTGGTGGTTTTGAACTGCCGACCTTGTGGGTAGCAACCCAACAAAGAACCACTTTGCCACCAGGGTTCCATCATGTATTACTAGTTCAAAAAAAAAAAGAAAACACATTGCTATAAGGTCCATGATGACTACTAATGACCCTGGAGGATACAACTTCCTGTAGGTTTCAAGATTGTAAATCTTAATAGGAGTAGAAAGTCTCCTCTTTCTCCTGAAAAGTATGCTAGTGGTCTTGAACTAAGGACCTTCTGGTTAGCAGCCCTGCTTGTGATAAAATTATGTATTTACTTTGGAAATAGTCTGTCGATCATTAAAAAATTAAACAGGATTATCATATGATCCAATAATTTTGGTCCTACTTATATAGCCAAGAAAAATACAAACATTTATCTACATAAACACTTGGACACAACCTTTCTTGCAGTTCAAAATAGCCAGAAATGAAACAACCTAAACACATTTTCATCAACATATAAATGGCTAAACAAAATGAAACAAAATAATGATATCCAGGCATAAAAATGATGAATCAATAGTTACTACAACATGAAGAAACGTTGAAAACATGGCTAGTGAAGAAGACAGACACAAAAGGACACTGACTGCATGACTCTCTTTCCCTTCAATGCTGAGAATGGGGAAGTCATTGAGAGAGTAAGCAGACTAGTTGCTGCCAGATTTTAGAGAAAAGAAAGAATCAAGAATGACTGTTGAACAGGTAAGATTTCTATGTGATGTGATAAATGCATTCAGGAAATAAACAATGGCGATATTCCCACAACATTTTGAATGTAGTCAAAATTTCTTTTTCTTTTTAATCATTTTATTAGGGGCTTATACAACTCATCAAAATTCATAGACACATCAATTGTGTAAAGCACATCTGTACATTTATTACCCTCATCATTCTCAAAATATTTGCTCTCCACTTAAGCCCCTGGCATCAAGTCCTCATATTTTCCCCTCCCTCCCTGCTGCCCTCTCCCTCATGAGCCCTTGATCATTAATAAATTATTATTTTGTCATATCTTGACCTGTCCGACATCTCCCTTCACCAACTTTTCTGTTGTCTATCACCCAGGGAAGAGGTCACATGTAGATCCTTGTCATCAGTACCCCCTATCCAACCCGTCCTCCCTCTATGCTCCCAATATAGCCACTCACACCACCTGTCCTGAAGGGATCATCCACCCAGGATTCCTTGTGTTTCCAGTTCCTGTTTGTACCAGTGTATATCCTCTGGTCTAGCAAGACTTGCAAGGTAGAATTCAGGTCATGATAGTGGGGTGTGGGAGGGAAGCATTTAGGAACTAGAGGAAAGTTGTGTTTTTCATGGTTGTTACATCACACCTTGACTGGCTCATCTCCTCCCCTAGACTCCTCTGCAGGGGGATCTCCAGTGACCAACAAATGGGCTTTGGGTTTCCACTCTTCACGCCCCCCCCTCATTCACTATGGTAAGATTTTTTTTGTTCTGATGATGGCTTATACCTGATCCCTTTGACACCTCATGATTGCACAGGCTAGTGTACTTCTTCCATGTAAGTTTTGTTGCTTCTGAGCTAGATGGTCGCTTGTTTACCTTCAAGCCTTTAAGACTGCAGATGCTATACCTTTTGATAGCCGGGCACCATCAGCTTTCTTCACCACATTTGCTTATGCACCCATGTCTTCAGCAATTGTATTATGGAGGTGTGCATCCAATGATATGATTTTTTTGTTCTTTGATGCCTGATAACTGATCCCTTTGGTACCTTGTGATCACACAGGCTGGTGTGTTTGTCCATATGGGCTTTGTTGTTTCTGGGCTAGATGACTGCTTGTTTACCCTCAAGCTTTTAAGACCCCAGACGCTATATCTTTTGATAGCTGGGCACCATCAGCTTTCTTCACCACATTTGCTTATTCACCCGCTTTGTCTTCAGTGGTTTTGTCAGGAAAGTGAGAATTACAGAATTCCAATTTAATAAAAGAACGTTGAATGTAGTAAATATTTCTAAACATCACACTTTGAAATGGTTAAAATTGCAAATTTTATGTTGGGTGAATTTTATCTCAATAAAAATCAATGAAGTCAAAAAAATCAATTAACATCTCTGTGAGTCAGCATGGTTTGGTATCAATGAGTTGCAGGGATGTAAAAGCCCAAAGGTAATCTCTGTGGGTCTATCACATATGCTGCTTTACGGTCAAGATCATAGCTGTACAGTGTAAAAATTATTTTAGTATATGTGTGAAATGTAAACAATAAGTGGTGATTATTTTGTTTATCAATAAATCACCTTTATTTGGGAGAACAGAAAGCATTTTACATTTTGCTAATGCCTATTGTGTGAGGTGTGCTATGAAGAATTTGCTTAATCAATTGTGTGGCAAAATGCATGCAGTAAATTAAATACTCTAGGCTTTTGCTACTCAAAATGAGGTCTAAGAGAGAACAGCAGAACAAGCACCAGCAGGGATAGGTTCTTGGGATTCAACTTATACCTTCTGAATACAATTTTGTATTTTAACAAAAGAATGATATTCAGGCATAAAAAGTGATGAATCAAAAAGTGCTACAATTTGAATGAACTTTGAAAACATTATGTCTAGTAAAGATGACAGACAAGTGTACATAATAATTTGAAAAGCACTGTTCTGTGTCAATGGTCCTTGTTAATATGAAAAAGCTATTTTACCCAGTCTCTTTTATTTTAAAGTTAGTTCTTTCTATATGTGGGATAAAGATACCAAAGTCTGCTTCATAAAGATTTACAGTCTTGAAAACCATTTTGGGTAAATTATACTGTGCCCTTTATGATTCCTGTAATTTAAAATCAACTTGATGGTAATGCGTTTGATATGAGTTTGCATCTTTCTTCTTCTTCTTCTTCTTCTTTTTCTTCTTCTTCTCCTTCTTCTTCTTCTTCTTCTTCTTCTTCTTCTTCTTCTTCTTCTTCTTCTTCTTCTTCTTCTTCTTCTTCTTCTTCTTCTTCTAACAGTTTCATTGGCATTTCATTCAAACATCATACAATTCAATAGTTCAATCATATTAGTATAAGTTGTACAATTTTTACCACAATCAATTTTAGAAAATTTTCCATGTACTCATTCTTCATGCATTTTTTTTCAATTTTGGCAAAAAGATACACAACAACTCATTTGACAATTTTAAAACTTCTAAATGTGTAATTCAATGCCATTGATTATACTTTGAATTGTACAACCATTATTTTTATCCCTCTGCAAATTACTCTACCACTTTTAATATGAACTAAATGCCCCCTAAGCCAAAAACAAAACAAAAAAAAAATGTCTTCCTCCTTCTCTCATGGTCCTTGAAGGGAAAGATTGATTTCTTTTTTCTTTCTTTTTTTAGTAGTTTTCTTGATATAATATTCATATACCATACACTTCCATAGTAAAACAACTTCTAAAGAAAGTTGTATATATACCACCACAATCAGCTCTAATGTCCTTTACCCTTCCCACATCCACTGATAGCCCCCTAATTCCCTTAGCCCCCTCTCCCCTTCCCAAAAAACATTGCTTCAGTTATTATCTCTATATATCCACTCCTCTGTACTTCCTGAGCTAGGAAACCTAACAGAAATAATAGAAAACAACAACAAAATAAAATAGAAAGAAGAGAGCAATAATTATAATATAAAGATAAAATAATAAATAAAACAAGAAAACCCATTAACAATATCTAAACAGCCAGAGAAGAAACTTCCTTCTTGGAAAATCTAGAAATATTTGAGAATATATTAAATTAAGGTGGGGTCAAGAGCAAGGTCAACTGACCAAGTATTATATTATACCATGGTTTGATTCACCACAAAAGAAGTTTGCAATAATCTCTGTCTGATAGTAAAGTTGTTCGAGTTCCTCGCCTGTGGCCAGAGGGGATCTGCCAGAGGTCCAATCAGACTAGACACTCTGCAGATGGATTTTGGGTTTCTATTATCCTGCATGCCCTTATACAAATTGGGTGTTCACAATTTAAGCTCTGATACATTTCTCTCTATCCTATTTGGATTTATTATCATCTTTGGATCACCACACTTGTGTGCTTCTTCAGTGTGGACTTAACTGATGCCTCATTTAGATGGCTGCTTGTTTGAAAGGACTTTAAGACCCAGACACTATTCCAATTGATAGCCAGGCACCATCTGCTTTCTTCATCACACTTTCTGTAGCACTCTTATCTTCAGTGGTCTCTTCCTAAAGGCAATTATTAAGTAGGGCCCTGATATAAGAACTAACTCTTCGTGGATTAAGGATAGAATTACTTGGGAGCCCGTAATCCATCTGCTTTTCCCAGATTAGGATTGACTCTGGTTTACTTTAGCAGGCATTTTATGACAAAAGCAATAAAGAAAAATAAGAACCAACAAGATCAACAACAACAAAATGAAAACAAAAACATTGAAAAAAATAGAAACGTCAATCAGCCCTTAGGGCAGTGGTTTTCAACTTTCCTAATGCCACAACCCTTTAATACAGTTCCACATGTGGTAACCCCCCAATCATAAAATTATTTTCATTGCTACATCATAACTGTAATTTTGCTACTGTTATGAATTGGGTGACCCCTGTGAAAGGGCCATTCAAACCCCATTGGGGTTGCAACGCACAGGTTGAGAACTGCTGCCTTATGGTGTAAGGTGATTGTATTGACAGCATCTATAATCTATCCAATGACACAGAAGTTAAGTTACTGTTTCTATTAGTTTGTGCGAGTGCAGTCCAACTGTGAGCTGCAATCCATGAGTTGCTGCTTTGTACAGTCTGGTGCCTCGATTGACTGAGCTCTGTGTACATTAAGCATTGGGATTTGTGAGTTTGCATCTTTCTAAAACAGGAAGTAGACAATTCTCAGATACTAGTATTTGACAACTTCCCTTTAAAACTTACACACACCCCATGAGAAGATAATGCTTCTGAAGAAATGAATTGCCACCATGCTCTAAATAATGTAGACATATATCCTAGTAACATATATTTTCAACACAATGAAATTAGAGTTCACTGAAAGTCTTCATTTTAGATTAAGGAATTTTTATTTCCTTATATATGTGAATTTAGATCTGTCAACAATTTGTTACTACCTTTTATCCATATCTGCTTCATATATCTTGATTTTTATAATATTATGATAATTATAAAATAGTCTTTTAAATAATATAAATTTCTACTGTTTATTTTTGCCATCAAATACTATATAAGTGAATTACTTCCAAACTTATTTTCCTTCTTATATTTTATCCCAAACCGTGCTATTTGCCTTATGTATTTCTCTGGCATTTAAAATATTTCATGTTTTCCTCATTTTCTCCCTTTTTTGTTTCCCTGTTAAATGTCATATTTTCTCTAAAATGTGGTCTTTCTAATGACTGAGATCTGTTAAGATAAGTATCTTCAGATTTACAGTTACTAGCAATCCTTTACTGCTGGATAATGTTTTACAGTCAATGAAGAATTGTTATAAATACACTGTACTATTTAAGATTGTAAACAATTGTCTAAAATAGAAAATATTTCTCAAACAATTCATTAGTCAAGAGAAAAGGGAAAATCCCAATCTTCAACAACATAAAGAAAAACCGAGATGCATGCTACATGATTTTTAAACTATACTCAACAGTAGCAATTTAGGAAAGAGCCATACAACCATGATTAATTTTATTTTGAAAAAAAATTCATCTCAGTGAAAAGTATTCACCATAAAGTGTTGGAGACTCTACTCTGAGAACACGAGATAAAACCTTTGCTTGCAGACTGGGAAATCAAAGCATCAAAGAGACTATAGATAGCAAACAATAAAAGGCATGCCAGCACACATACTATATCATCGAAGTGACCGAGGAGTTGTTCCAAGATGAAGGAACTGTAAGTCAATAAAAATTCCATGTGATTCAACAAAGCTATACATTTTCACAAAGGAGTGACTTTATAAAAACCTTGCAAAATGATGCAAAAGAATCTAAAAGCCAGAAGCTAGATAAAAGCACTAGCAAAACAAAAGAAGCTCAAACATTCTGAAATAAAAGTTCAATTGATGCCCTTCAAAACAACCCCTGACAATTAGGAAGTGTCAGTATTTCAGAACGTTCGATAGATACTTCTTGACTATGCAAGATATATTCTGATGATGGCTGCCAATTCTGATGAGGAAAGAAAAGAGAGAGAGAAGGGAAGGAAAAAAGGAAAGAAGAGAGGCAATTTATGACCAAAAAATCAAACGATGTGTAATAATTAACAAATGAAATGGTAAGATACCAGCTTTCCTTGGAAAACAATAAGGTAAAAAGTACATCATAAAGGTAAGGATTTATATGAGGGAAAAGTAAAGGATTTTTCAATCTATAATTGAAAATCTCTCTTAGCAAGAGAATGTCTAAATGACCACCATTACCCTTGCTGTGTCCTGTTGAAACCTCTGAAAAGGCGGCACCATACCTTTAAAGAAGTGTAAATGCCCCAGATGGTGCTTAGTTCCACTGTAGGTACTCTTTGAAACTGCCTACTTCCAGACCAGATTTAAAGTAATGTCAGGCGTGCACCTTACAATGGAAATTATGTGACATGTCACTGACACGTTGAGATTGTTCACAACGAATGTCTAAGAGCTGCTGCATTCATGTAAGCAAACTTTGACGAACTATGCGAAAGATCCCATAATACTCAACCAAGAATTTAACAATCAACTTTTATGAGGAATCGATCATTTTCAGTAGAATCAAATATTTAACAAATCATGACATTCTCCTTTAAAGTAACACTAGCTTGTTTATTCTAGTTACACCCATGACTAAAGAAAGCAAGATAATGATATATATTTGATGGATACTTTTTAATCATATTTTTTGGCTTGGATAGTTCTGGTAAGTAGTTTTTGTGACCATTTCTTCTTAAACCAAAGAAAACGTGACTAAAGGAGTTTACCAAATATATAAAGTAGCATTGTCTAACATCTTTTGGTCATAATGGTAAAAACAAATAACAAATGAAAACAGATAAATTATCTCAATATAATATACACAGTATCATCCTCAACCACAAGTTACAAACTTTATAATGATAATTTCGTTTATTTTAAAGCAAAGCTTTTATCAAAATTTTAACATTGAATAAAAATAAATTTTTAATAACTTGGATGAAATCTATTTAGATTCATTAATGCATAAACATGTAACTTAAAGAGCTAGATTTCACTTATTTGGTTAAATTTTCTCCTCAGATTTTCAAGGGCTATGTAATCACCACTTATATTTCCCGGATCATCTTTCTGTTAACATTTCCGTACAACTCCTTGGAGATTTTGTTTATTACAACAAATAAAATAAGTAGTAGTTTTTAAATAAGACAATTGTACGTGGTAATTGAAATTTGGTTGTTGTTATTTTTGGAAAGATGCTTAATCCCTTAAAGTTTTAGCTGTATCATGGAAAAAATAATAAATCACAAATGTTAAGCAGAATAGTACATGTAAAACCAAATTCATATCATGTGGAATGCTTTATTAAACATTAGCTGTTATAATAAAGTTGCTATTTGTTGCTTTGTTTTCTCAAGAAAACATATCTTTTCATCTCAAGATAAGGTTTGCATTAAAGTTTTCTTCTATGTGCTTCTTGGTTTTTCCAAAGCATTTTCTTCATGCAATTTCATATTATACTTGGAGAAGACAGTAAATGAAGAAGCAGTTTTCTTAAATAATAATATAATTTATCCTATACAGTTATGGAAACCCACAGGAGAACTTCTACCCTGTTCTATAGGGTTGCTATGGGTCAGCATCTACTTGAGGGCGGTGAATTTGGTGAGTTTGGAGTTTATAACATTTAGTGGTCAAACAGACAGAGAGAAGGACTTGGGTAATCCAAGGGCCTTTTACCAGAATCACTTGAAAAACTTTTTAAAGCACAAATTCCCAGGCTGTCCTGTAGATCAACCCATTCTGAATTGCATAGGATCTGAAACTGAGAAGTAGTTCTGACTCACAATAGGGTTCGAGAAGACACTTTTCACAACCTACAGAAGCACTTGCTCACAATCAGGACCGCTCATGTGCAAGCTGAGCTATCCTACAAGGTGAAGGGTTCTGGTATCTTGAGGGATCCAATCGGAGTAGAAAGGCCATTTGGAACAGAAAAGTGGAACACATGTAAACAAGGAAGGATGATTGACCTTGGTAATTTAGGATTAACACTAGATATTCAATTTAAAAATTCATTTAGCATCAACAATGTAGCAGGAAATCCCATGACTACTTCATATAATTATTTCAATCAGTTTGCAAGTGAGATATTATTATCCGAGAGAAAAATAAGATTCAAAGATGCTATTCATTGTCCAAAATGGGCTTCAAACCACACCTTCTCAAGTTCAGGATTCCACATTCAGCCCGCTTTCTGCCACTTCACACCTGCTCCTTGTGTTAGTCTGGGAAGACTAGAGAAAAAATGTCATGGACACTCTCATATGTATACGAGAGAGCTTTATATACAAGAGGAGTTGAATATTGAGAAAACATCTTAGCCCAGTCCAGATCAAGTCTATAAGTCTGATATTAGCCGATAAAGTCCTCTTCAGATTCACAAAACACATGCAGTGATGCCAATTGCAGGAAGATCACAGGCTAGTGGATGCAAAGTCTTATGGATCCAGGGGCATTGTAAGCACCTCAGAGCTGGCAGGGGTCTCCACATGGCTCTTCCAGGTCTCAGAGCATGGGCTCTATGAGCATAGCGCCATGTGTCTTGTCAGTAGAGCGTCTCGGGGAGTGAGCAGAAAGAGAGAGTGTGTGTCTCCCACCTCCAAGGAGGAAATACAGGAATTCCCAGAATCCTCAGGGGAAGGCATACCCACACAGAGCCCTCATTGGCTATAACCAGATTAACAGACTAGACTCCACCTCTTCACTCTCAATCCTCTCAAGTCCCAAATTGACACCAGATTATGTAACTACCACAGACCACCCCTTGTCAATTTGACACTTTCACATAACTCTTTAACCATATATAATTTTCAGACAAACAATAATAAAATCATATCTGTAACTAACAGGATAAAACTAAAATGCACACAATTTAATATGTGCCACACTCATTTAAACATAATATTCTATAAGTGACTAAACAAAAATATACTATGCCTAACAATTGCAGTTAAGTAACACCTACACCTTGATCCTATAATCCTAGGAATATATTCTCCCAATACGAGAGTTTGTAAACTAGTCACTTTATGACTTCATCTCCCCCATTTTGAGTATCCAATTTTTATACTGCCCACTTACATCAACCCAGTGCTCTGAGCAATCATATTCTTCAACATGTGAAGTTGGAACCATGTGAAGTCCACGTCCATAAGCAAAGTCAAATCAGGCAGGACAGGCCATCCTTAAAGTCTGCAGCATTATGTTTCAGTTCACAGGCCCGAATAACTTCTCTTCATCTGGTCGGGTACTGGTCAACTCAATGTGGGCTTCCTCACTTAGCCTCACCAGGGTGTCCACTGGTCACCTTTCCTTTAGATCATGGGCTCATCACAAATTCTCAGCCACCCCAGACCCCTTGGGCTAGGTCATGAACTTCAGACCAGGCAACCTGCTCTCATCTTCTCCTCTAGTTCCTGTAAACCAGATCCAAGGGTGTCAGTGACCAAATCAATTGGCTTTCTATTGCTTCATTTCTCCCACTTCCACTTAACAAATGGATCCAGGTGGTCACTTAGCAATCATTTCAGCTTGCTCACAGGCTTCCTTTTAAATTCAGACCTAGAGAGAGTTTTCTTCGTGGGTCCAGGTTTTCCAGCTTCTGACAAAAACCAAGAGACTTCACACTTCAACAAGCCACAATCCCACTTTATTCAATCTGTCAACAGCCCCAGGCAAGTCTCTTGGAATGCAAATGTCCTGAGTACTCCAAAGAACCATGGGGCTCATCTTTATAAAACCTTCTTTGCAGGCATGTTCTAAACCCAATCAAGAATCCAATTCTAATGGCTGATATCAAGCGGGTTTACAAGCTCTGTATTTTCATACTTCCTAAAAAAACATTTCTATCAATCACTATATCAATAATAAGCAGAAGAAATCCGTATAAACAAAGTTGAATATGATATTAAATTCAATTCTTAAAGCAGTCGAGTCCAATCCTTATTTAACTTATCTAAATCCTCTTCTAAACTATTCTATTTATACAAAATACAGGAGTAGGCCTCTGAGAGCATTACCTCAAGCCAGAGCCAGGCCTTCTGTCAGCCATTCTGATATCAGTCAACCATTTTCTGCATCCAGCATGGTCTCTGAGAAATTCAAGGGGTGAGTTCTACCCCTGCGCTTAAAATATACATGAACAACATCCATTTTCATCATCTCAACCAGAAATAGCCAATGACAACAACCAAACAAAATAATAAAAACTTTAACTTCCCATGTTCTTTGCAGAAAACAACCCAGTGAACTGCATGGACATATCTGACTTCTGGCGAGCCCAAGAAGAAACACTACCATGAGGCAGAATCAAGTAAACATCTACTCTCCATCTTTATGGTTTCTCTAGTACCCCTGTCGCAAGGTACCATAATGTTTTAGTCTGGGTAGCATAGAGAAAAAAAAATTAATGGAAAGTCTCATATGTGTAGGAAAGAGGTTTATATACAAGAGTAGTTTCATTTTAAGAAAACATTCCAGCCCAGTCCAGATCAAGTCCATAAATCTGATATAAGTCAATATGTGCAATACCAATCTATAAAGACCTCTTCAGACTCACAAAAAACATACAATGATGCTGAATGCAGGAAGATCACAGGCTAGTGGGTGGAAAGTCTTGTGGATCCAGGGGCGTTGTAAGCATCTCAGAGCTGGCAGGGGTCTCCACATGCTCCTCCAGTTCCCAGGGCATGGGGTCTATCAGCGTAGTGCCATGTGTCTTGTCAGTAGAGAATCTCGCAGAGAGTGAGCAGAAAGAGAGAGTGTGTGTCTCCCACCTCCAAGGATGAAATGCAGGAATTCCCAGACTCCTCAGGGGCAGGCCATGCCCACACAGAGGCCTCATTGGCTATAACCCGAGTGACAGACTAGATTCCACCTCTTCACTCTTAATCCTCTCAAGTCCCAAATTGACACTAGATTATGTAACTACCATGTTCCTCAGGGAATAAAAACACTTTTTTCTTTTTTTTCTTTTTTTAAAACCATGTTCTTCCCTTGACTTTCCTGTTTCTCTCTAATAGGCCTTCTACATAGTCTCAAAATTACTAGTTTTTTTCAGAGATGTGATTGTATATTTGTTGTCTCATCCTAAAGCATAAATTTTAATCATTATAATATCCTACTGATTTACTTCCAAAATTATCCTTTCATCTCTTAAATTTGCCTTCCTAATTCCATAACTCTTGGCCAAAGTCTTAACTACTGCATGAGCCTCTTCCCTAACCAATCCATTATTTCACAGTCACACAATTAACCTTCATAATGAAAAATCTAGAGAATACTATTTCCTTAATTAAATTTTCTAAATGCTCTCTCATTTCTTACAAAAAAAATAGTTTGGTCTTTTAGCTAAATGAGCATTCAGATTTCATGCAAGGGTACTACTGGGCTTATTTTATATGGCTTTTCCCATACCCAACCCCACCCAAACCTGTATAAATTATAGTCAAAATGGAGCAGCAATTCTCTCTGAAACACAGCTCTCATCTCCTGCTGTTTTTTGTCTTGTTTTTTATTCCTTGTATTGGAGTTCATGTGTCCAATCACATATCCTAGGTGAGTAGAAGCTAGAAGACTTCGTGCTAAAAAAAAACAAAACAAAGTAATATGGGATAATGGGCAATATGATGTTGGAGACAACATCTTGACAGTCTTATCGGCAGTTTAGATCCGTCCTCACTCACTTCCACTGAGTGTATTCTGACTCACAGTGACCCCCCTATAGGGCGGGGTAGATTTGGCCCTGTTTGTTTCCAAGACTGTAACTTTTTATGGGAATATAAGGCCTCATCGTTCTGTTTGTGTTTTTGTTTCTATGGTTTTCATTTTCCTCTCCCCTTTCCACCTTGAAAATTCCATTTTGACTATAATTTATACAGGTTTGGGTGGGGTTGGGTGTGGGAAAAGCCATATAAACTTAGATCTATCATAAAGCATAGAGTCTTCTTTTCTTCTCTACAACTGTCCTATAATATCATGATATTTGACCCTTTCTGTTTTAAATTATGTTTACTTTTGTATGTTTATTTATATATGGAAATTACAATATGCATTCTGGCTATGGACCATGAAACATGCTTCAGAAAGTTGTATGTCTTGTTACACCAAAGGGTAAGGATTATTGGTAGAATAAGCAATATATTTTTATATTATTTTTAAATATCTTGTATTTTCCTTTTAAATATTCACTTATCTTTGTTTTATATATGTGACTCTCATTGAATTATAAGAAAAAAATCTCTTCTGTGAATTTTTTATATTATTCATTCAACATGAAATCAAACCAGCTTAATAGAATCATTTCAAGAATAGGTAGCACAGGGGTGCTTAAATGATCTACCTACATATGAAAATAAAAGTAGTCATAATTCAGTAATTTATTGTTATAAAGTGAGTAAGTTCTGATGTCTGAAGGAAATGCAACAAGACAAGCTCATCGTAAGCGCTGTATTACCTGCAAACATTTTATAGTTGACTCCTTATGTCAAGTGAAATCTCCCATGCAGCTACAGACTATTTAAAATTATAGTTTTAATTCAATTATCACATTCAAACATTAGCCATACAAGCTAGAAACATTATTATTCTCGTGTAACATATAAGAAAGTTGGAAATTAGAGTTGAAGTGATCTACCCATGATCATGTGGCTGGTTGGGGATCAGAGATGGGATCCAATCTGCTGTCTAACATAAAACCTTCCTTCTTAAATTGACTAGCTCAGTTGAAGAATATATGAGGTGAATAAAGACATTTAATTTTAAAAATCTGAGTGAAATGCCCAAGGTAGCTTCTAAATGAGGGCAGATCCTGGCTGTATAGCTGAGAAGCTATATGACATGGGAAACATTTATGACCACTCTATGCCTTTCTTTCATGTTTACAGAATAAATGACTAACTGTACATTAAGTTACTAATTTTTAAAACATTTTATTAGGGGCTCATACAACTCTTATCACAATCCGTGCATATACATATATCAATTGTATAAAGCACATATGTACATTCTTTGCCCTAATCATTTTCTTTCTTATTTTTTTTCTTTTCTTTTTTTACATTTTATTAGGGGCTCATACAACTCTTATCACAATCCACACATATACATACATCAATTGTATAAAGCACATCCGTACATTCTTTGCCCTAATCACTCTCAAAGCATTTGCTCTCCACTTAAGCCCTCTGCATCAGGTCCTCTTTTTTTCCTCTCCCTCCCTGCTCCCCCCTCCCTCATGAGCCCTTGATAATCCACAGATTGTTATTTTGTCATATCTTGCCCTATCCGGAGTCTCCCTTCCACCCCTTCTCTGCCGTCCATCTCCCAGGGAGGAGGTCTCATGTGGATCCTTGTAATCAGTTCCCCCTTTCTTCTCAGGTAAGGTGACCAGATATCCCGCTTTTGACGGGACAGTCGTGATTTTTAACAATTTGTCCCGTGTCCCACAGCATTTTTTAAAAGTCTCGATTTTTGGAAAGAATTCACGACAAGCTAGGGACGGCAGGATAACGATAAGGGAATATACGATTTTTGGCTGCCATGTGGCTATTTCACCAGGATATGAGTTTTATATTATTTTTTTAAATTTTAGAATGCTAAACTTTAATAATAACAAATAATTGTTGACAACTGATTGAGAACTGCTTATCAAAGTTCGCATTGTTGATCAGTTGTTAGAATTCAACCATCATTGTTTGGACTTAATGAACAATGGCATTTTTTGGCATTGGCAACGACGAGAACATTTTGTAACTGTCTCTCAGACGATACACATCATACTGCGTGCTAGTGCTAGTTAAACAAGTGATGTCAGCAAATCAGCTTTTCAGATCGTTTAGATAAATACTTTATTTATTTCATAAATACATAAATTTTCTTGAATTTAGCAGACAGTTCTCATTTTATTTATATTTTAGAGTGGCGGCAAAAAGTCTAGCACTGGCCTTGAAAGTGACACTTATGTCTTACCTTATGGCAAATTCAGAGAAAAAATAATACAAGTTAGTACTATTATTATTTAGAAATAAATATAGGATTAAAATTAAAATATTTATTAAAATATAGTTACTTTATAACAATTAATTTAATTTATAAACTAACAATAAAATATGTTCATGTAATTATGTACCTACTTGCTGTGTTTTTAAGCAATATGTATAAAATAACTTATAATATAATTTTAAATTATTTTGTTTAGATTTTAACATAATGAGTAAGAAAAGAGAATGCAAATTCAACAATGATCTAAGAAGTAAATTTCCTTTTATTAAAAAAACCCAAAAGCGATTACATGGTAAAAATGTGAGAAATGTAATGGTGAATTTTCTATTCCATACGGCGGGAAGAATGATATTTCAAAGCACTTGGAGACACAGAAACATAAAAGATACTTAAATACTGCTGCATCTTCCTTCAAAATACAGGAATTTTTTCAGAAAACAACTTATGGAGATGAAGAAAAGAAATTAGCATTAGCAGAAGGACTTATGTCTTTTCATGCTATTAATCACAATCATTGCTTCAGATCTCTGGACTGTACATCACAAGTTGTCAAAAATTCAATCAACCAAAAATTTGCCTGTGCTAGAACAAAATCCAAGGCATTTGTGTGTAATGTGCTTTCCCCATATGCATTTTCTGAATTAAACAAAAATTTGGAAACAATTAATTTTATATCCATATATTCTGATGCATCTAATCATAAGAATATAAAGTTATTTCCAACCATTATTAGATTTTTTTATTTGGAAACGGGAATAAAATTAGAATTTTAGATTTTGTTTCTGTGCCCGGCAAAACTTCTGAAATAATTTTCAGTTCCATTATTAATATTTTGGAAAAACATTCAAAACATAAAATGATTGTATATTGTACAGACAACACAAATGCAAAATTTGGAGGAAAAGCAAGAAGAGGTACAAATAATATTTTTTATAAATTAAGCAAAAACCTTAATCAAAACATTATTGGTGTTGATTATGCAGTGCCATTCAAACAGCTGCTAATTTGTTGCCCGTAGATGGGGAAAATAACCATTAAAATATATTCTTATTTCTATAGATACACTGTGCACGTTGAAATGCTTAAAGAATTTTGTGAAACTGCGGAAGTAGAATATCAGAAAATACATGGATACAGTGGTGTTAACAAACCCAGGGACAAGGGAACAACATGGGACCCAAATTGGTGGTGAGGGAGGAGTGGCAGGCCTGGTAGGGAATGATCAAGGGTAAGGTTACATAAAGAAGAGGTATAGCTGTAACCCAGGTGGGGACAGAGCATGGTAGTGGGGCAGGAGGAAAGTCAAGGGAGATGGAGGAAAGAACTAGGAGGCAAAGGGCATTTATAGAGGTCTAGACATAGACATGTACATGCAAATATATATATTTGAGGATGGGAAATAGATCTATGTGTCTATTTTTATAGGTTTAGTATTAAGGTGGCAGTAGGACCTAGGACCTCTACTCAAGCACTCCCTCAATGCACGAATACTTTCTTCTATTAAATTGGCACTCTACAATGCTCACCCTCCCAACACAACTGCTGAAGCCAAAGCGGGTGAACAAGTAAATGTGGTGAAGAAAGCTGATGGTGCCCGGATATCAAAAGAGATAGTGCCTGGGGTTTTAAAGGCTTGAAGATAAATAAGCGGCCATCTAGCTCAGAAGCAACAAAGCTCACATGGAAGAACAAACCAGCCTGTGTGATCGAGTGGTCCCAAAGGGATCAGTTATCAGGTATCAAAGAACAAAAAATCATATCATTGACTGCACACCTCTATGATATGATCACTGAGGACAAACGGGTGCATAAACAAATGTGGCGAAGAAAGCCAATGGTGCCTGGCTATCAAAAGAGATAGTGTCTGGAGTTTTAAAGGCTTGAAGGTGAACAAGCAGCCATCTAGCTCAGAAGCAACAAAGCCTACATGGAAGAAGCACACCAGCCTGTGTGATCACGAGGTGCCAAAGGGATCAGGTATAAGGCATCATCCAAAAAAAATACCATAGTGAATGAAGAGGGAAGTGCAGAGTGGAGACCCAAAGCCCATTTGTCGGCCACTGGAGATCCCCTCACAGAGAGATATAGGGGAGGAGATGAGTCAGTCAGGCTGTGATGTAGTACCGATGAAAAATATAGCTTTCCCCCAGATCCTGGATGCTTCCTCCCCCCCAACTACCATGATCTGAATTCTACCTTGCAAGACTGGATAGAGCAGAGGTTGTACACTGGTGCAGATAGGAGCTGGAGGCACAGGGAATCCCACGTGGGTGATAACTTCAGGACCAGGGGTGTGAGGGGCAATACTGGGAGAGTAGAGGGTGAGTGGGTTGGAAAGGGGGAACCAATTACAAGGATCTACATGTGACCTCCTCCCTGGGGGACAGATAACATAGAAGGGGTGAAGGGAGATGCCGTATAGGGCAAGATATGACAAAATAATAATCTAAAATTATCAAGGGCTCATGAGGGAGGGGGAAAAAAAGAGGACCTGATGCAAAGGGCTTAAGTGGAGAGCAAATGCTTTGAAAATGATTAGGGCAAAGAATCTACAGATGTGCTTTATACAATTGATGTATGTATATGTATGGATTGTGATAGGAGTTGTATGAGCCCCTAATAAAATGTTTTAAAAAGAATTGGTAGAGTTTGTATACAATCAAGCAGCTCTTTTTTAAAATGGTATATAACTTATTGAATGTGACAAAATTTCAGTAATCGAAGTAGCAAATGCAGTTAATAATTTAAAATTTAAGTGTCAAGAGCGGTTAGAAAATAATTTTCTTCTGTTAACTATCCATAATAGTGTAAACCAGCTAGAAGAACAAGGTGCAATAAATCATGCAGATATCATGAATCATGTTAAAAAGTTCTATAGTAACTGCATAGATTATTTAGAAGAGTGGACGGTACATTACAATGATATTGAACATTTTCATTGGGTTACATTAAAACAAGAGCTTAATTGGAATGATGTGCAAAACTCAATTGATCATATTACTCAAAATTTCCCATGTAGTAATATTTCCAAAAATGATCTTTTAAAGGAGATATCATTATTAAAAATATATATTGATAAGGAAAAGGTTAAATCTTGGGCATCACAATAGAGAACAAATGGTTAGATATAGTTCATCATTTTGAAATAAACCATGTTCCATACAATAATGCACTAAAAATTGTGGAATACATGCTGTCCTTACCAGGAACTAATGCTGCCACTGAATGCGTTTTTTCTACGGTAAATAAAGTGTGGACATTAGAAAAATCACAATTAAGTGTTGAGACTTTGTAAGCCATTTTATGCGTGAAATATAATTTAACAAATTCTTGTGAAATATTTCATGACCTTTTAAACAACAGAAATCTACTAAAAAATTCACTCAAATGAGAAATATGCCAAAGAATAAAATAATTCTATACATAAATTTTTAATGTACTATATTTGTAAATTGTACTTATGTTGAAATTAAAAAATATATTATAATACTATTTTTTCATTCTATGAAAATTTTCCTTGCTCCATGTAGAACAAATTTTTAATCATGAAACACCCCCCCCCACACCCCCACCCACGCCAGTCAATAGTGTCCCACTTTACCAATGTTAAAACCTGGTCACCTTATTCTAAGTGGTAAATTTATACTTACTGTTATTATGATACAAATTGCTCTTGGGGGAAAGAGTTATTCTAGTCCATATTATTAAAATTTGTATTCAATTGCATGGCTCCAATTCATAATGCTTACCTCAACTCTCCTCATTCCATTCGTGCATATCGGCATATACTGCATTCACTTGACTTGGTCTCAGTTTGTGGGCCATCATGATGTCTTGAGAAAGTTCCAGCCCTATATTAAATCCAATTTTCCAGATCTCCATGCCTGTATCTACACAGCAGAGGAAAAAAGAAAAGAAGAAAGTACACTAATTACTACTCATCTCATTTTAAATCAAGGTCTCTGATAATCTACAAGGACTCTCGTCACTGTCCTGCCAATAATTGCCCTATGCCAGACTCGCTCACTCTCCCTCTCCCCGCAAAGCCAGGGCAATTTCATGCTTGCTCCTCCAGAGGCTTCAATGGCTACTCTAGCCACCCTGTTCATGCTCACCATCTGTGTTTCCTATTTCACAGAGAAATTTAAAGCATTCTCAATCCTCCCTCTTTCTACAACTCTGCTCTCAATTCTTACTTATTTCCAAATAATCTGTCTGTGCTCCCAAGGCAGTCTCCATCGCCTGAGATTCATTCCTCTTTTCTTACCTATCCAAGAGCATACTCCTGACAACCTCCTCCTCTCTGGAGTTATTAATGTTCTTCTCGGGATTGAATCATCCCAATGCTTTATTTCCACCCTCTTCAAAAAGAGGCTCAATTTCTCTCCATGACCCTAAATAGAAAAACTCTTTGAAATATTTTCATATATATATACTGTTACAACTTCTTCTAACTCCATTCTCTCTCGAACCCACTCCAGTAAGGCCTTTAGCTTTACTTCCTTTCTGAAATACTAACTTATTTCTGAAATGCTGGCTTATTTCTCACCAAAGTTACTATCTGCTTAGATACTTCATTGGTCTACCCGCTTCATCTTCTAAGTCATGCTCACTTGTTTGCTGCCTCCTTGCTGATTCTTCAGTGTCCTATCAGATTCTTAGTATTGGAATAGACCAAGGCTCACTTCTTCCATTATATTTTCTTTTCCGCTTAAACTTACACCATAGCTGATTCCACCCGATGTTATAACATTGTATGCTATGGCGATTGTCAGATTTGTGCCTCTACTCCAGGCTGCTAGATACAGACTGCTTCTTGATTTCTAAATAGTATCAGAAATGAAATACGAAAAAAATAAGGCCTGGTTATCCTATACCCCAAGCCGAATTTCCCTACAGACATTTGCAGATCAGTTAGTGACAACTTAAGCATTTAGTCACTTAATCATAAAACTTAGCAGGTATGTTTAATATTTTTCCTGTACCTCCCATCTAATTCAATAGGAAATTACATCAGCAGTACTTCCAAAATATATCAACTTTTTAAAAAATCTACATTGGCAACACCCTTGTCCTTGCTGGCGTTTTGGCTAAGCTACCATCAAGCTCTACCTGGGTTATTTCCATAGTTTTTTCCTTTCTGCTTCCCACTGTGCCCCCGCCCCCCCCCCCCGCGCCAAAGTTCATGCAACATAGAAGCAGACCAACGCTGTTAAAATGCAAATTAGATCGTGTCATTCTTTGCTCCATACTTATCAGCTCACGGAAAGTTAAAGCTGAAATCCTTGTCAATGGAATGGCCTACAAGCTCGCCATGGTCTTAGCCAAACCCACCACAGTGTCCCTCCTGTTGATCTATGACCAATCGTTCAAAGTCAGTCTCAGCGCTCTGGTCTCCTCACTGATTCTCCTACATACTAGGTTTTTTCTCCTACAACCTTGCATGCAATCTTTTCGCTCCTTAGAGTACTGTTCCTGCCTCTCATTTCTCTGCCCCAGGTAAATAGAGACCAACTGTTACACTTTGAATTGTTGCGTGCACACTCTTAAGATCCCAAACACTATTCTTCCATAAACAACTCCCTCCTTTGCTATCAGACAAAGAGAACTGGATGGTACTTAGGAATTATTATTGAGTATTTTGATAAAAGATTCAAAACAATACTATTGATCAAAAGAGGGACATTGCAGAACAAATTTGCTAATTATCAGGCAATCTATATTTTCTGGGACTATAGAGACTAATGAACTCCTCAAATTATAGCCATAAAATAATCTTTAAACCTTTAAAATTATTCCAAAGAATATCCCTGAAGACTTCTTCAAGGCTAACAATTGTTTAGTGAAGAATGTCTGCTTTGGACTTTGCATTGTGCTGCTTCAGATTTGTCCATTCAGGATCAACTGGGAGGGTCCCTTGTTCTGGCCTTGCGCTGACTTATGCTATTCGGCGTCTTCGTTGTGTCTCTTCACAAATAGAGTCGACTTAATTTCTCTCTTTTCATAAATATAGTTGACTTACTTCTTATGCAATACATTTGGTGAAATCCATATGTATAGTTACTGTTTATGTTCTTTAAAAGGATATTGCCAATCATTAACTTATTGGCCTTGCAAAATTACATCATGCCATATCTAGTATCACCAAAACACATATTTTTCTGTAATACTGTTTTTATTTACATAGAAAATGTTAAGGTATTTATCCATATTTTTAAATTTTAGAGTTACATTAAATACACATATAAACTTCTGAAATGTACATTCCTAAAATCAAATTAAAATGATGAGCACTTTTAAATTTATAAAGTATCCAGAGATAGACTGGTTTTATCTAGCTACACAGCACATTATATAAGTCTATCAAATCTTTTTAACTCTTAAAAATTTTTTCAAGCCACTTTATACAACAAGATGGGGGAAAACAAGGAAAGTCCTAATTCTCGAATATTTTATTTTTAAATAGAAAATTAGCAGTTAACAAAGAATTTTCTATAGGAGTCATTTATAAATCAGATGAAGGGAAACTAGAAGTATTTTATTATGACCTTAACATGTTATATATTTGTATAAAAGAAAAAGTTCTTTACACTTTAGTTCAAGTCCCTTTGTTAAACTTTAAATATGAGAAAGTCTTCAAACAGAACAACAATGTGTCACATTCTCTGAACTTCAGGTGTCTGACGGTCTCTAGTAGAGTGTTGCATTACTCTGTAGGTGCTCAATAAAAATTAATTGAGTTGGGATAAATTTTATGGCTTCTTCCTAGAAAATAGCAATTTGTGGCAGACCGTGAAGTGTGACTCTCTGAATAGGACACGTTTCCTACTTCTTCTCTCATTTGGGTCACTGTGTTGAGAAAAATTTAAATAGACACACAACAGTAGTGACCAAATGAAGTCATCTTCTGACTCCCAGCAGGAAGGCAAGTTTCCGGGCTCAAGTGATAAAGTAAATGGAATATGTTCTGGAGCCAGCTTCACTGGCTCTCTTGAGATGCCAATTAAAGATGCTGATTTTTCTAAAGTCGTCCATTCTAATGGACCAAACACTACACCCCCCCCCCTCTCTGTTTCTCTCTCTTTGTCTCTGTCTCTCTCTCTTTCTCTCTCAAAGTCAATGATGTGGTTAGGTTCAGCCGTCAGTTCTCACTCATAGTGGTACTGGTAGAACAGGATGGAGACTGCCCAGTGTTGTACTAACCTCACAATTGTTCCTTTATTTGAACCTATTGCTGTAGACAATGTCAACCCATCTCGCGAAGGAATTTTCTCTCTTTGCAAACCCTCAACTTTAAAAAAGCATGAAATCAAAGAAAATAAACCCTTGGGAACCCAAATGGAAGTATCCTTTAAGATCCGGTTGCATGGGGATCCTGGGTTTTCAAGAAGCACTTGGCAATGGCAGTGTGCAGGTGGAGACACGGCTATAGGAAAGGGGTGAAAAAGGAAACTTCACAAGAACGACATCAGAATGTCCTTAGCCTTCCATGCCTCATAAAGCAGAAAGGTTCCATTTTTCTATTCCATGTGAAATAATTTAAGAGTAAAAGGAAAGTACCTTTTCCGGGAAGTGTAAATGTTTAGGGGAAGAATACACAAATTTAAGAGTTAGAAAACCTGAGCTCTTGACTCAAAGACTCACAAATCCATTGATTTTGACCAAATAGTTAATCTTATGATGTTAATAGTTAATCTAAATGTCAATTTATAGCAACAGCTCTAGCCTTACTACATAGAGCCTGATAAAGCGTAAAGAAAAGTATGAAAGCAGAAGTAACACAGTGCACTAAGCACCCATAAGGAGCGACGTGTTCCTATCTTGGAGCACACACGGCACTCCTTTCCTTAGCCTCATCTTCACAATTACTCTGAGCCAATAGACCACGAGATGGTTTCTCGATTTGTTCCAGATTCTGAAGTCTTGCACATTTGCTTATATGAATAAAAATATTTAAAATATGAGAAAGCATAAATAATAGTAGGCATTTGACCTTTTCTAACTTTAAAATAGGGGAGGAAGAACAAGATCCATAGCTCTGGCCACAAAAGGCTGACCCTATGAGACAGAAGTCAGACTCCAACTTCAAAATTTTCACCTCTGTTGATATCAACTGGTCCTTTGATGACACTCTCCACTTCTCTGCGGTGTCAATCCTACATTGCAGAACTCCCAGCTTATCTTCCAAAATATGGGATTTACCAGGAAGTAACAGGTTAAAATTCAGCTTCAGGGATGCTCAGGATACAATTATTTTATCAGGATAATCTTCTCCAGTTATGTTTGCAAGTACACCTCTCTCTGGACCTTAGCTGTGTGGCCTGGTCCCTACTATGCTGGGGAAAGGGTGACGAATCCATTAGCTCTGTCAATTAAGTGCTGTGAGCCACCCTACTCCACCAGCAAACACTCTTCCCAAAGGAACCAGGTTTTCTTGCTCTGTGGTCTCTGCATGCCAGCAGTTTGTCCCATGTGAGTGTCATGCCTCTGCTGTTTCTCCTGCCACCATTTCTCTGCTGCCGCTTCTCGCTGTCTTTTTCCACCCTTGAGGCTTAACCCAGGGATCTTAGGTCCCAATCCATTCTGTCTCTTTTTTTCTTAATGGCAGTGGGATTCCCACTTTGGGGTATGGGTCGTTTTAAACATAGTGGGTTGGTAACACAGACCGGTGGCTGTGTTAGAGTTTCCTTGCGCTTATTTGCATAGCCATACCCTCCCCACCACAAGAGCACTGTACACCTTTTAAAAATATGATCAAACTCTTCAGGCCCAAGGATGGGCCAAAAGTACCTCACATTCTCATAGCCATATCTAGTTATTTGGGAATTCGCCGAGTCACAGGTTTCAGTGATGGTTGCTCGGTATGGTCAAGGGATTCGTTCTTTCAGATTTCTCATAGCAACCTGCGTGCAACAGAATGAAACCCTACCTACTCTGCAGCCATCCTTGCGATGACCCTGTGCCCGACCTGTTGTTGCAGCTGCTGGATCAAGCCATCTCATAGAGGGTCTTCTTTTTTTAACTCACCTTTTATTTTACCAAACATAATGTCCTTCTCCAAGCACCAATCCCACATGAAAACATGTCCAAAGCATTTGCCATGAATTCTACTCATCTTAGTTTCTAAGCCTCATAACCAGTTGTATGTGTCCCAAGGCACATTTGCTCATTCGTCTGGTAGTCCATTGTATGCACAGTGTTCTTTGCCAACACCGTAATTCAGATGCATCAGTTTGCCTTTGGTCTACTTTATTGATTGTTCAGATTTCACATATATCGGAGGTGTTTCCAAACACCATGGCCTGGCCTAGGTGTGTCTTATTCCTCAAAGTTATATCTTGCTTTTGACATTCTTAATTTTTTTGCAGAAAGTTTGCCAAATACAAGATGCTATTTGAATCACCCTTGACATCTCTCTCTCTCTCTCACTCTCTCTCTCTCTCAAAATGTCCAAAGGGGCAGAAAGTTTGTAGCAGCCTGAGTTCCAGAAACCCCTCTGGGTAAAGCAAAACAAATGCCAAAGGCACCATGGGTAGAAACTGGCAAAAAGAACTGTTGGGAGTGGGAGCTGGGGGGCGTGGAAGGGTTTGGATTATGGCGGAGTTTCTCAGGAACACTGGGGCAGCCTGATTGACTCCAGGGTCAGCTCAGCAGTAAGTGAGCATTTGAAACCGAACCAGGACTCAAAAATGTTAACACCTGCCTGTCCACAAGCTCGCGCCCAAACTGTAATGGGGTCCAACACTGATACACAGGTCCCATAGGAGATAGTTTTGGTGAACACTATTCTAATTAGACTCTTCTTTCTCTTGGCCCACTGGTTTAATCAATAATTGTCAGGTACACCCTGGTGACTTGGGAACCAGTCTCAAAAGCAAAACATTGATGGAGTCCATATTTAAATGTATGCTGACTTCGGTTCCTGCTGATGTGGAGCTGGTGCCAAATTATCTGGTTACCTTAATTACCCAGGTGTGTGTGGAGATAACTCTATATTCAGGGTCAAACAGGAAAACAAATTGGCTAACAGCAGCACTATGGCTCAGAAGCAGCAGTTGATCTCTGCACACTTGGGCAAGCAGGAGAAAACAACAGAATTATCCACAACACACAGAAATGAACCCAGAGTAGCTCCTGGAGAAAGAGAGGACTATGGATCCTCCCATGAGCGGGGTGCAGGTAGAGAGAGCCCCCAGGTACTTTAACTTACTGGAGGCAAATTACATAGAGAGAGAATCCTGACAAAATGAATTAAAAGCTAAAAATCATACAACTTCAAACAGAAAGACAAAAGGCAAACAGCAAAATATTAGACCTGGAAAGCACTGTAAAAGAATAAAACAGCATGATAGAAACAACGAAAATAAGAATTAGTGATAGTGAAGATAAATCTCCCAAGACCCAAATACAAGAAGACTGAGTTATAAAAATGGCCCCAAAATCTGAAGAAAACCTAAGAATAATATAGGACACCATCAAAAGGAACAATATATGCCTGATAAGTGTCTCAGAACAGACACAAGAGAAAATCATCAATGAAATATAAAGGGAGAGCTTCCTTACATTATGACAGCACATGAAATAAATATGCAGGAAATCCATACCACACCAAATGGCATTGACCCTACAAGGAAATCCGTTCAATATATAATAATCACACTTCCCAATATTAAACACAAGGAAACAATCCTGAGAACATAAACAAACAAACAAAAAACAATTACATTAAAAGGCCAAGTGATCAGGATAAATGCAGATTTTTCTATGAAAACCACTCAGGTAGGAAGACAATTGAATGATATATTCAAATTTCTGAAAGGAAAAAACTACCAACCAAGAATCCTATATCTAGCAAAACTCTATCTTAACACAAGAGGGATACATAAGAGTATTTACAGATAAAGAAAAACCAAAAGAATTTATGAAAATACAACCACCTTTAAAAAAATTATTAAAATAAATTATATGAAAGTTTTTGCCACTGTTTCCATGGACAATGATTGTGGACCCAAATGATACGAACTCCTGGACAACTCAATCCTTTTTGTTACCCAGAGGCTGCCCAGAGATGCAACCGTAACATTTTTTCCACTGTGTTGAAGTACAATCCATATTGACGCCATGTCCTTCATCTTTATAATGGTTTCCATTCCTCTTTGTTTTCAACAAGCAAGATTCTGTCATCTGCATATCACAAGGTAATCATGAATTTTTCTCCAATCCTGAAGCCTAGTTCTTCTTTATATAGTCTATCAGATGCACACATTAGGTAAATATGGTAAAAAGATACAATCTTGTACACCTTTCCTAGTTGTAAGCCATTCAATATCCACTTTTTCTATTTGAATGACTGGCGCTCAGTCCATGTTTCATTTCTGCATGAACACGACTACATGTTCTGGAATTTCTATTTTTGCAATGCCACAAATAGTTTGTTATGATCTGTATAGTCAAATGCCTTTATCTAGTCAATAGAATACAAGTTAATATATTTCTAATATTATGTGTGTTCAGATAAGGTCCATCTGACATCCACAATTTAAGAATGTATTACTAGACTAAATATTGAGCTAAGTTAGACACAAAGCTGTGTGTTCATTAGCTCATGGATGGTTTCCTTAGTCAGGCCACACAAAAGGAGCGTCCCCTGCAGTCATGTTGTAGCCACGTATGTGTTTCCTTTGTCAGTGAACTGCAAACAAAATGATCCCTATCTATCTTTTCCAAGCTTCAGCATAGAACTGGCACACATTTTCCGAATTCTTCTCTTGTCATGCTACCTGGACAGCATGTGTCTAATATGCTACAGCAGAGCAATAACCTGGATAATTCCACTAACCTTTAAAATAGAGCCGTGCCAGAGTCCACAAACCACACATGACATGAATAAAGGTAGGAAAAAGCGTCTACATGAAAATCCACAGAGAATTGGGGCCTTACTTGTTAGTGTCGCTGAACCTAGCGTATCCCGTTGAACACAGATTGGTACTGAAAGTGAAGGCTATCATTAAATCAAGCCTAAAATATCAAGTCAAGCTTTTAAAAGCTACACTGGACTTAACTAAGACAATGATCAAATGATTTTTTTAAAACACAATGATTTTAGTAAAAGGCTTATAAACAATTCTAATTTATGAGCAATGAAGAATATTATAAACTTTGTCATGTTGAGATGCAATGTAATTGAAGTAAATATATCTCCACTTTAGCTTTCATCTGTGTCTCCCTGGTCTAAACTCCAATAATATTTGAACACCTGTCCTTTACTGCAAAACAAAAGCCTCATCTTGCTCCCACTGGCAGGATCTAACCATCAGTTTATGTATATGCCTATGCAACTATTTCATACGTGTGCACACACACAAACACATACAAAGGTGGCTTCAAATGCTATGTGATTAGTTCAAGTTAAACAAAGGACTGCAGTAAACTTTCCTAATAAAGAAATAACTACCTCCCCCATATGTGAATTTGCCTCCCATACACTGCATAAGCAAGAAGGTCAATCTGTTCCTAGGTGTTTCTTCTTGTGAATGTAAAAAGTAGACACTGCTAAGAAGACTGGATAAATTCCTAGAGTTGCTGATGAAGAGCAGGTGGGAAAAGGTCTCTGCTCCTCTCTGCGAAATGCCACCAATTGACAGGAAGTGTTTCGTTCTGTGGGATTCCAAGGAATTTGATATCTGTCAAAAAATCACAAGCTGCTACAACCCAACATCAGCATCTGAAAAGCACCCACATACACCTAATTCCCATTCACTTTGTAACCTGCGTGGTTTCAGAAGGTGAATATTAGATTCAGTTGCAGACAATATAAATCTCCATGTTTCAATATATTAAATGTTTGTCCAATCTCCATATGTCAATGAATTATAACAGCTAAGCACTCAACGACTAACCAAAAGGTTGATGGTTCAAATGCACTCGGAGATGCCTGGAAAGAAAGGCTTAGTAATAAGCTTCCAAAAAGCCACAGCCTTGAAAGCACCTTGAGTCCCTCCAGGAGCCTGTGCCCTTCTCCTCCTATTGAAGAGTGGTTGGCAGCTTAGCACTAATGCTTCACCCACAGTGCATATTTATACACACGTGTGTATATATAAACTCATGCATACCTGTGTATATTTATATATATGCATACAGGTACTAAGAGGGTAAGTCTACAAGCATCTTTAAGTATTACTCCAATATCCTAGAAATTGCTATTAAAGAAATATAGCAAAATGAGATACTTTCATTTCTCTACATATCTTCCATCGAGGTGTGCACCATTCTAAAGGCAATGTTGACATTTCTCTAACCCTCCTTCCAAACACTCATCTGTAAGGTTGTTGTACCACAGCAGTTTAATTCTTGCTATGATACTGGAAGCTAATCTCCTAGTATTTCCAAAACCAGCAGGGTGACCTATGGTAGCAGGTTTCAGCGGAGCTTCCAGACTAGACAGACAAGAAAGAAGGAATAGGTGGCTCGGTTTTGATGGATTAGCCACTGATACCTTACAAATAGCAGTAGAACATTGTCTGATACAATAACAGATGAGGAGCTCCTCCGGTTGTAAGGCACTTGAAATACAACTAGGGGTGTAATGGTCCTTCAAAGTAGAGTCAACCCTAATGGTGTGTATGAAATAAAAAGTTTTGGGGAACTTCATTGTCAGATGGATCCCAACTCAAAATGAGAATTGCTTGAAAATATCTATTAATAATCATAAAGTGAAATAGGACTCTAGGATGACTAGCTGTGATCAAAAGGAAATAGGAAGATTGATATTCTAGGAATTAGTGTCCTGAGATGGACAAGTGTGGTCATTTTGAATCAGAAAAAGTCCAAAGGAATAGTGCTGCGCTCATTGTCCTAAAGAACACTTCAAAACATATCTTGAAGCATAATGCTGTCTATGATGGACTAATGGCGATATGCCTACAAAGACAACACATTAATACAACTATTACTCATATTTATGTACCAAACACTAAAGTCAATGATGAAGAAATTGAAGAAATGTACCAAAGACTAAAGTCTACCAACGTTCTACCAAGCATAGGAACACCTGGGAGGATGGCCCAGGACCGGGCAGTGTTTTGTTTTGTTGTACACAGGGTGGATATGGGTCGGCGTTGACTCCATGGTACCTAACAGCAACAACAACTTCTTCATTCTGAAGTTGATCAAACAGGTCAGGAAGCTGAATTGGTAATTGCTGGCAATTGAATCTGAAAAATGAAAGCAAAGAGAGGATCAGTAGCTTGAGAAGATGATCTTGGTGATAAAAATGAAGGTAGAGATAACCCGATAGGATTTTGCAGGATCAATTACTCCTTTATTTCAAATACCTTTTTTTCAACAACATACACTCAACTACACATAGAGGACTCATCAGGTGGAACACATAGTAATCAAATTGACTGTACATGTGGGAAGAGACGATGGAGCAGCTCAATATCATCAACTGAAACAAGATTGAGCTGACTGTAGAACAGGCCATCAATTGTTCACGTGAAACTTCAGATTGAAGTTAAAGAAAATTAAAACAAATATAGAAATCCACGAAAGTTGAAAAACAACATTGAGTATAACACACCTGAATTTAGAAATATCTCAAGAACAAACTCACTCTTGAACAGAGAGTAGCAAGATAGCACAGAATATGTCAGCGGCTAGCTGGAGACAACACTGAAACATAAAGACATATGTAAAACAGAACATGATCGGCATTTCTCAAGCTGAAAGAACTGAATAAAAAACAAAGGATGCAGGAAACATCAAAAGAAGATGGAAGGAATACACAGAGCCAATGACCCGTGTCCACGCTAATGAAACGTGATGCAATAGAATGAGGAGATTATCAAACAATAACATTGAAATCACATGCGAGTAACATCTTACTTAAGATAATTCAAGAATAGTTGCAGCACTACATCAACAGGGAGCTGCCAGAAATTCTAGCTGGATTTAGAAGAAAATGTGGAATAAAGGATGTTATTGCTAACACCAGACGCAACTAGGCTGAAAGGAGAGAATGCCAAGAAGATGTTTACTCTGTTTTATTGGCTATTCAAAGATGTGGAACATAACAAACTATGGGTATCATCATAAAGAATACAAATCCCCCAAAAGGGAGATCACATGATAAGTTGTTACATTTTGACCTAACAACATCTGGAATCATTGACTACCATGCCTTCAGTCTGCTAGCAAGACTATTCGCATGTGGGGTGATGATCCGAAGACATTCCCTGGAGGTTGAATTCATGTGGACATTAAGTTTTTGTTTTCCATTGTCACTATAGCCTTCTGCAAACCCGTGCTCAGATGTTAAGCTTATGCAGATTTGGGAGTCCCAGGGAGAAATTCAGGGCTGTAGGGTAGATGAGATAAAGTTCCCCAAAGAAATTTTCATATGAAAGCCCTTCATAGTTTCAAAAATGACCAAGTGCATTGTCATGATCAGAAAATTCCTTGGCACAACTTTCCTAGCTTGATTTTTAACCCCTCACTAATGCAGTGTTCAATTTTCTTACAACCTCATCATGAGAAGCCCTGCACTTGTTTTATATCCTTCAAGAAAATCTATCAAGCTTACATCTCCAGGAACCCAGAATGGAATCTCCATAGCCTTCAGAGCTGCCCTCTCCACCTTGGATTTAACCAACCCAGTGAATCCCATCAAATGCCCCTGTTTTGAATTTTTGTTCTTCTTTTTTCAGGAACTGTGATATTTTTGTGTCCACTTTGCTGGGCTAGGATTCTCAGTGAAGCCTGCCTAGGTACTTGGCAGTTGAAGCCTCCCTGATAATGTGATCTCAGTGTAGTAAACTCCATAATAGGATCTGCTGTGGACAACAAAGCAGTTGTAAGAATATTGAGAAGAGTACAATATCCTATTCAAGTAACAGAGGTGACACCATTGAAAGGAAGTTATCTCAGGGGGTGGCTTACCCATATTTAAGCAAGCCTCGGTGGAGAAGGCTTCTTACTCTCTGTGAAGGCTTGGATCCTACATCTGTCTCATCGACCGCTGGTTCTTGACCTTGAGCAAACAGTGTGCCATATTGCCTGGCAACTCTGGGAATTATAGCATATTACCTGCTACCCTTGGATTTATTCAACTTGGCAGCTACAAGTCTGAAATGCGAACCTTGGATTCATCTGTCTCGGCCTGGCACCTACACGAGCCAGGAAACGCGTCCAGTTTAACATTTGAACCATGGATTTGAAATGAATGGGACTTACGCCCTTCCACAACTTATAAGCCGTTTCCTTGATATAAAATGTCTTTCTTGATATACACATATAAGCATAGCTGGCTTTGTTTCTCTAAAGGAACAAACACTCTAATGAGAATAAAGCAAGCATATTACTAAGAATTTATCTGCAGTCATGAAGACATGTATAAACATGTTTTGTTTGGAGTAAACAGTATTTTTTTACTTTCCTTGTATATGCCTACATATAGTTATATCAAATTTTATGATAGAATGGGTTATGACAGGTAAATGAGCAATAATTTCCCCTTTTATTTTCATAGTCTAATTCACCTTCAGCTAACGCTCAGACATATGAGTATTTCTATGGGAATGTTCCTATAAATTCACATAATTTGGAAATATGGCTGTGTTTTTAATCTGTTCTTTTCTCTCAATTAAAGAAAATAAGAAATGTTCTGCCATCAAATCCCTGTCTTAATTACTAAGGAGGGTGTTCTTATTTTGTTTTTGTTGTTGTTCTTGTTTTTCCATCATAATTTCTTATGCTGCCACCAAGCCCTTCCCAGCAACTACCTCTTGAATCTTTCCTGAACTAAATGTTCCTTCCTAGTCCACCAACATCGTTACCATTGTCCTCTTCTGTGCCCTACAAGCGCTCCTGTTTTCTATCTTGCTCCCTACTCACCACCATTAGCGACTCAGTGCCACAGTGGCTGGAGCCCCTCAAACTGCTCATCACAGCCAATACTGTCCCATAGTGCCAATATTTAGCTTGGTTGGGTCCTGTCTGTCGTTTCTGCTGGTGCTAACGCATTTGAATCAGGGGGCCCTTCTAGATGGCGGTGTAGATTCAGGAATCTGGGGATTCACGTGATGTCCCATGAGTACCTTGACATCGTCTTTGGGGGGAGTATATCCACTCTGGAAATCAACAATGCTGCGAACAAGGTCTCCTTCTTTTTTCCTTCATCATTCTGAGAAAACTGCTTTACCAGAATATTGTGGATCAAAAGTTATGTCTTCTTTCCTAACAATAGGAAATCACATTATAAGACCCAAGTCAAATGATCTGGGTCCAGATACCCATATTAATTTGTGACATTGAATAAGTTACCGAAACTCCCTATGTATTACTTTCATTATTATGGAGTGAGATTTGGCTTCTACTTCATGGGGGTGAGTTCAGATTAAATTATACAGTATTATAAATATATTAAGACACGCCAAACAAAACAAAGCCACACCCACTGCTATGGAGTTGATTACAACTCACCGGACTTGGTAAACACTAATTGCTCTTGTTATTCATGATAGTAGTATCATTTTTTCTACCTCTTTTAAATATTTTTAATAAAATAAAAATTTTGTATCTGCTCCTATCTACTGCTTTCAGGAAGATTTCTAACTTTGTCATTCAATGAATATAAAAATAATATCTCATATTGAATCTAGTAATATATAAATCTGGCAAAAGTTAATGAGCTGTGCAAAATGATCAATTTTAAAAAGCAAAGTGGCTATTCATATGAGGCTCTCCCTTCAATTCTTTCATAGTAGACATGGGTCCTGAATGTTGGATAATTTGATGTTACTCCTCTGTGTGCCTCTGTTATAATAGCAATGATTTTTAAAAGAGCTCTGTGCTTGTAAAATTTTTAACAGAACTGTGCTCTAAACAGGAGAAAGTGCTAATGCAAAATCATTCATTTATTTGTTAAAATATATGCCTTTATTATGTTTGGCAACCGACTCAGAATCATATAAATATCAAAGATAATAAATGCTAGCATGTTTTTCAATATATTGCTCTGCAACAACAATTTAGGTTCTTCATAATGGGTGTAAGATACGGAAAAATCTTATCTTCCATATGCAAATAAGAAAACTGAAACATAGAGAAACTAATTTACTTCTTTAAAAAATTATAGAACTAGTCAGCCTATACAGAACAGTTATATAAATTATAGAACAGTTCAGGGAAGCTGAACTTCACACCAACAATCACACCCATTGCATCCCTACCTAAAAGAATCCACGACCACGCGATTCAAACCACCAGTCATTTCAGTGTCTGGGGTCTGTCCCTGGACCAAGTCCCATCTTTTTAGAGAAGAGAAAATAAATACAGAAAAACTTTCTCTGAACTACATTAGAAATGCATGAATGCAGCCTAAGAAATATATAATACACACTAGTGCTCCACTCAAATTTTTAGTTATTGTTAATTGTCGTCAAGCCAGCTTCACCATGTGGCGACCACTTGCACAGCTGTGCTAAACCTTGCTGAGCCCCAGACCATTCCCTTTGGTTGCTGATCAAGCCTTGCAAAGCATAATGTTTTCATTGATTCAATTTCTGAAGTACATGGACAAGTTTCCTAGTTCGTTTTAGTCTGGAAGCTCGAATGAAACCTGTGTAAAGTCAGAGCAACACACAAGACTAACCTGCCAGGTGGGTGATGACAACACATGAGTTAAATTTGCTAGAAGTGGAATGGAGTATCTCACATTGAAGGTAGGAATTCTACCACAGAACTAACTTTGCCTTAGTGCCCTTAACTCATTTTAATTACCCCCGGCCTAATATAAGCAAACAAACCCCAAACCTCACTGCCATTAAGTCTCTTCCAACTCACTGTGACCACAAAAACCCGCTGTCACTGAGTTAATTCTGACTCATAACAACTCTGTAAGGCAGAGTTGAACTGTGGATTTCCAAGGCTATAAATCTGGGGAGCAGAAAGGCTTATCTTACTCCCACAGTGGCCCTACTAAACTCCTGTTAAAATCCCTAAAAGCTGTTGGTGGGGGGTAAAGAATATGATTGCATGTTGATTAGCTAATATATGTTCATTCCTTCAACTACTGTGTATTATAGTGAGAGTAGATATGTGGGTTTGTAGTAGTGATGTACTCTGGTCATGATAAGCAGACAAATTATTTTCTGTAACTGTACAAGTAACCAAAAGTTGAGATTAACCTTCCAAACTTTGCTTTTTTACATTCATTCTGAACCCTGGAATATGTCTTGTGTAACAGAAACAAAAATTAATGACTGAAATCATATCTTTTTTTTTTTTTTAGTCTTTTGGGGAAAATATATATATTTATTTATTTATTTTTAAATCATTTTATTGGGGCTCATACACCTCTTATCACAATCCATACATACATCAATTGTGTAAAGCACATTTGTACATTTATTGGCCTCATCATTCTCAAAACATTTGCTCTCCCTGGCATTTTTCCCCTCCCTCCCCGCTGCCCCCTGCCTCATGAACCCTTAATAATTTATAAATTACTATTTTGTCATATCTTTTTCTGTCCGACATCTCCTTTCACCCACTTTTCTGTTGTCTGTCCCCCGGGAGGAGATCAAATGTAGATCCTTGTAATCATTCCATCTTTCCAACCCATTCTCCCTCTACCCTCCTAGTATAGCCACTCACACCGCTGGTCCTGAGGGGATCATCCGACTTGAATTCCCTATGTTTCCAGCATGATAGTGATGGGGTGGGGGTGGGGAAGAGAGGAAGCATTTAGGAGCTAGAGGAAAGTTGTATTTTTCATGGTTGCTATATCACACCCTGATTGGCTCGTCTCCTCTCCAAGACTCTTCTTTTAGGGGATATCCAGTGGCCTACAGATGGGCTTTGGGTCTCTACTATCTTTCTTTTTTTAATGACACATAATATTGTGAGATTAGATGCAGAGAAAATCAACAAGGCATGTGGTATCTGGACATGGGTATTTTTAGCAGGGAAAATAAAACAAATGGATCTGAAAGTTATTGAAAAATTACTTGAGAAGATGGATCAGGAACAACACAGGACTGCGTCTGATGACAAAGAGCTAATTTATCTGGGTTACCAGAAGCAAAACAAAAAACTCAGCAAGGGATGTCTATTATATCAAGTCCTGGTGACGTTCAATATGTTTGCTCAAATCTGTCCACCTGGACCACCCAATGGATCAAGTGACTGTGTTTCATCAAACTTGGCCTGAAGCAGGGTGTAATAGTTAGGAGGTGGAGGGGTTGGTGCCAACATGGCACTTGTAAGAAGATATGGTTGGGGTTCAGTCAATCAGGTTGCAGCTTGATGACCTCCTTTGGAGGTATGACCAGACAAATGGCTCTCTGGAGGTCGCCCCCCCGCCCCCCTGCCTTCACTTTCCTGTTGGCAAGCCATGCGGAGCCCTGTGTGAGCCCTGGGATAAGTCACTGCTGTTGGATCCACACAGCTCCGCACCCACCAGCCCGTGATCTTCTTGCATTCTGCATCATTGAATGTGGCTGCATGAATGAGTCTGAAGAGGAAATTATGGACTTGAGTTGGACTGGGCTGGAATTTTTTATTGATGCATAATTATTTCTTGATATAAAAGTTTTTATTCATATATGAGTGTCTCTGGATGTGTTAGTCTGGGTAGACTAGAGAATCAAATCCATGGACACACATGTGTGATTAAGAAAGAGATTTATATACAAGAGCAATTGAACATTGAGAAAACATCCCCTCCCAGTCCAGAACAAGTCCGTAAGTCTGATATTAGCCCATATGCCTGACACCAATTTACAAAGTCCTTTTCAGACTCACAAAATGCATGCAATAACACCAAATGGAGATCACAGGCTAGTTAGGGTAGAAAGTCTTTGGATCCAGTGTCCTTGGGAACATCTCAGCACTCGCAGGGGTCTCTGAATGGTGTCTCCAGCACCCAGGCTTGCATCAGGGTGAGTCCATGTTTCTTGTCAGTTTCTATGTCTCCCAGGGTGTGAGCAAAGAGAGAAAGTGTTTCCCACCTCCAAGGAGGAAAATCAGGATTTCCCAGAATTCTCAGAAGAAGGCCATGCCCACATAGAGGCCTTATTTGTCATTAGCCTTATTTGTGATTAGAGTGTAACCACTATGCCACCAGGCCTCCTGTGTATGCTTGGAGAAGCATTATGATCTATGGCATGTCTCCCTGTAGGTTTCTCCTGCAAGTCATTCTCTAATGATCGCCAGGATGCAATTTTGGCTTTCATGTCTTTTTGTCCATGTTCATGGAATCAGAAGAACCTTGCCTATGACAAGAGTATAACAATGACAGTGACAATTGTAAGTGACTAGAGAGCTACTACAGACTAGGACCCCACCAATTCCATAGTATAAATGAGAGTGTAAAATGGAAAAGAAATAAGTCAATGTAGTAAGGGATGGGGAAAGGGAGAGGTTCCGGTGTGTAAAACAGGAGTATAGACATCATGATGGGCATTCCAACAGGAACGTAAGGGCAGTGTTGCCAACATGTCACAAGCAATCAATGTTAAAGCTCTTATAAACTTGGAGAAGTTTATTAACATTAAGCCCTAAGATCATCATCCTTGTATTCTTATCATGGGTCTGTTGTGCTAATAAGAGGCGAACATTAACATCAGAGATTAAAAAGTATGCTCCTCTTTGAGGTAGAAAGACCAGAAAGTGGAAGCATATTCTCTAGATCATGATCAGTCCCTTAAGGGTCTGAATGTTTGTGTGTGATCACTTTCATTTCTAATGGTTTGGCTCCGTATTTGCTGCTCTCCAGCTTGAGTTGTTAGACTGTTCTGATGTATCAATCCTCTAAGCACAAAGAGGTATTTCTGAGTCTCTCCTCAAAGTGCCGCCCCCCCGTGCCCCCCTGCAGAGCTGTGTGCCCCTTGCCTACCATTATTCATGGGCAGGCAGCTCAGAACCACATCCACCTTCTGACTCCAGCTGTGTTGGCATAACAGAAAGTCAAATGTGCTGCAACAAGCCCAACCCTGAATTCATTGCAAAAACCACCATTTTTATTTCATTTGACTAGCAAACAATCTCACACTATGAGGATGGTTAATTATAAATGACAGTCTGGCCTCTTTTAATTGAAATCTACATTTATTTAGAGTCTTTTCATGAGACTAGAATTAAGCAGCAAAAAGCATTAGCAATGAATAAAAATGGACCACACTTCAAATAAGGAAACCTCAAAACTAGGCATTAAAATGTCCCTAAAATTAACAACAACAGCAATGCACTTTAGTATTTTTCCTTGGCTGTTCTCAAATACATTTCACTGATAAGTCTTTTATCATTCCTGAAATGAAGCAATGGCTGTTAGTGTAATTTGGACAATAGGGCTGTTTAAAAGTAAATGAAGGGACTTATGTAAATGATTTTTCATTAATAATATATATTAACTACCTATTGTGTACAACGGAACTAAACCAAATGCTATAGAATTGTCATTTTAACATATTTTTTCTGCAGGAAACAGTGAGGAATATATTTTATATTGTGACACAGTATAAATACATTCCTATGACTAAATATGGTTTCATAAAAGCACATTTCAACTTACAACGTATGACGCATTCTTGTATTTTCTCTCCTAGTCTAATTAATAATTTAATAACTTGTCATAATATATTGAATTAAATTGATCAATCCAATAAATTAATCCTAAGACACATTATTGTTTTAAAAAAAAACCGTTAATGAAGGGACAATAGATAAATCATACACCTTTTTTGTCCTTAGTGAGCTTACAACAAAATAAAAATATGATCGATGTAAAAATAGCTAATAAGACAGGTAGGAAGATTAGGGATAGAAAGGGGCTGTCTCCACCGAATGCCGACCCTAAATAAAATTAGATGGTCAGGCCACAATAAGGGCTTGAAAGAAACCAGGCACGCATTAGACACCTGTGGCGACAATCCGAAGCTGGACATGCTAGGACCAAAGTCACCCAAGAGCAGGTGAAGCTCAACCTGGGCTTGCAAACTACACACCTGCAGCAACATTAGGTGTCAAAAACGCCTGAACTCAGTCACTAAGACCAGCCAATACCCTCAAACGCACCTCCACCAGTCGGGGTAGGAAGGGTCAAAAAGCAAAGGCCAAGGGCTGTCCCTCTTGGTCGGTGCTCCTCCCTGTGGCTATTCCCTGCTCCTCCAAAGTGGCCCTTGCACGGTTCCACCCACCTTGAAGGATGTCCAGAGATAGATTGCGCTGTCTGAGACTGGACTACCCCAAACTTCCCTTTTCCTCATAGAAGTTACTTAACTTACAAAAGTGCTTCTGATGCGTGAATACTTTCCATTGGGAGGCAAGAAAACCATTCTAGAAACAATAATAATAATAATTATTATTATTATTTAAAAAGCAGTTTGAGGGTTTATTGCATGAAGAGAGAGAGATATTATTTCCATTGTCATTAAATTCAAATAAAAGCTATATTCCCATCAGTCAAGAAGAAAGGTTCAGTGGAGAAGCTTCTGCTTATGATGGAACATGAAGCAGGTAGAATTTTGAAAGGCAGATAGAAAAAAAAAAAGCTGAAATGGTCTTCCAGATGCATTTCACAGCAAGGGCCAAGTCACACAGATGAATTGTGAAGAGAAGGGTGAATTCAGTAAATCATGAGTCATCCATTTTGGCTACAAGTGGTATATAATCTGAAATTATAGAAAGGAGTGTTGGAAGGCTCTTAGGTGTCAGAATGAGTGATATTTTAAAATTCCGTAGAAAAAGATTATCAAAAAGTATCCATCCATCCATCCAACAAGAATTTTTTAAGCAGCAATGGCCAAGATCTTTTACTACCTAAAGCATTAGATGAATAAGACACATCTGTCCATTTGCTGTGTACATTATTGCAATAAGCATAACAATATTAAACAATTAGCAATAACACAAGGAAGAGGCCATTAAAGAAAATTAATCTGGCAGTCTCTTTGAAGAATAAATTTGAGTTACAAATGACTTAAGCAAGAAAGCTGTGTGAAATGCAAAAGACTAATCATCTAATAGATTCAAAAGTAATATATGACTTTTTTTTAGGTCAGGATGCGTTAGCTCTGTAGGTGAAACACTTTTTGTCCTCCTTTTACTGAGAAATGTACTTGATGTTGGCAGTGAGTCATATGCAAGGTCAGCTCAGCATTCACTGGCTGTGATATGCTTACAGAACTCTCTGCCCATCCTCCACGCATTTAATTTATACAGTATTATACACTTACTTATACCTTTTCTTTTTGTCTGATGGGTTTAATATCATTATAGCTTCATATCTGCTAGTCATGAGTTCAATCTCAGCTGGAGATAACATACTCTCCCTCTTGTTTATTATTCCTCATTTTTTAAAACTTTTTCTTTCATGGTAGATTTTATTAACACAAAAGGAAGGATATGAAGTTATTAAATAAATTGTTCTTTAGCTCACTTCACCATTACAAGAGACCTCATCCAGCCAAATACTGTATGAGGTAGGATCCTAACGCGCGGGGAATGGTAACTTTATTTTATAGCTGTTTTGTCCTCTGTGCATCTCTCTCATTCCTCTTAAAACAAATATCTTTATCCCCTTTTTCTTAGTGTAGTTGTATTTGGTCATAAAAGGGGCCACTTGGTATCAGAACACCCTCCCATATTTGCCTAATAATCCTTTTTAAGTAATCTGGCCCATTGTTAATGTTTTTTTTCTTTTTCTTTTCTTTTTAAGCCAGTCGTACACTTAGAATCAAAATTAGCATCTAAATGAGGATGTTTTAAATCGCACGCCTAGGGGTTGCCAGTTTCACCTTTTTTATAGTTTTCCATGTTAAATTATGTAAAATAGAAATGGTATTTTAGTATTTAATGAGCTAATGCAGAACCTATTGAGAATTTCTCCCATCCCCCTTTTCCCTTATACAGCCCACGAAATGCTTTTTAAGGTATGAGAAATGGCCATGAATTTTAAAGCATGTGCCTGAATGTGGAAAAACCTTTTCCTTCTAAACGATCTCATCTTGCCATTTCAAAAGCATGATATTACTAGGAAAACTGCACTGAAAATCTGAATTTATAATCAAAGAGCTTTATTTTATGTTGTCATGCACAATAAAATTAATTAATTAGCTTTTAATTTTTCTTGAAAACATGATTGTGGTTTATATCATTCTCTAGTCACAATTCAATTAGCAAGAAGTATTCCATTAGTTAAATTTCAAAATGGAACAGCATGGGAAAACATACACAAATGCACACAAATGAACAACTATTCAAAAATATCCATAGAACAAAAATACTATCATCCGTAAAGACTTTGAAAATTATCAAGGAAGGTAAAAGGAAATCAGAGTAACAGTGAGAGATAGGTGTATTTCAGCAGGATATCTGAAACATTTCCAGAAAATCAGCTCTATTATCTGGTGGTTTCGTTCCCCCAAAGAACGAGGAGCCCCATTCCCTAAGTCGTTTAGGAATGGGGACACTAAGTGATATGGAGCTGGAGGATAGGCATTATAGGGCAGGACTAGGTAAGCTGGTAAACCCATTCTTTCTGTACTTCCAAAAACATTCAGCCATAGGATCAACGTTTCCAATATCCTACAGTAGAAAATCAAAATAGGTTCATTTTCCAAATGAAATTTAACTATTATTAGTATTTCTGTCTAGAAAAGAAAGCATGGAAACATCACAGAAAAAACAGCAAGAGATTTGCAAGTTGTGAAACCATAAACTATAAAGAGTAGTATGGTGGTTTTAAAAGTGAATGCTGAATTTCCCAGCTCTGGCATCTAAGGGGATGGCTATGTTTGGCTTCTCTGATTCCTGAGTTGGTTTTGGCCCTTCTCATCAATTCGCTCGGTTCCTTAAGAGTTCTGTCCACTCACATCTGTAAGCTTGTAAAACATCTTTTTAAAGAGGTACTTTCCATTTCATATAATGAATGTTTTGGTTTGGTTTTTTTTGCTGAGTAGGAAGCTAAAGTAAGTGACACCGTCTTCATAGAGAAGTTTCATTTTCATTTTCTAATTAATATTTGGTTTAAAATGCTTTTATAGTATTTTTAGTATTTGATAAAATCAGATTCATTTCAAATAAATGGACAAAATATGCAGCTGTGCTGAAATAAAAGTTGAGAATTTCAATCTGTCTGCAGCCCTAATCACTCATCAGAGGATAATATTTGGGCATGTATTATGTGCCCTGAAAACATTCATACACACAGAGTAATGCGTATATACTACATTTTACACAGTGTTTTTGTGTGACGTGCTATTGAGTTAATCCCCACTCATCCTCATGCCATAAAACAGCTAAGAAGAATCTCGTGCAGGTTGCTGGGCTGTCATTTGTACAGGAGCAGATACCAGGTCTTACACAATGTTTTCTCTTTGTTAGTTGCTATTTCAGTTACATCTAGCAGTACTTTGAAATTTGGATATAAGTAGATTCATTTTAAAATGTATTCAGGGGACACCTGGGAAGATGGCGCACCAGGGGACCCACATACTCTTGAGTGCTCTTTTGAACAAGGCGGGTTTGGTGTCCAGGTGGCCGAGTGGTAGGAGGCTGGTGAGTGAAATATCACCCAGGGCCAACACTCCACCCCCACTCCCATGCATTTGTCCTGAGCCAGGGCCTCAGTGATCCAGTATCCGATTCTTGGGACATCTCGGGTCACTAGGCTGCCACCATCGTGGCTGTGACTAGCTAAAGCCCCACTCCATCCCCAGACCTCAACCCTGCGCCAAGTCGCTTGCCTGCTCTGCTGAGACACCAGACACGCGTAGGAGTCCCGGGACCCCTACAGCACCTGTTCACTCATGGGCCCCACTAGGAGAGAAGCTTCCCTGTCCCTCCGTTCCCCTCTCCCCTTGGGCCGCATCCCTCCCTCTATTCAGACCAAGGCCCGGGTAACTGACCTGCAAGCTACCAGGGGCTGCCAGGGCGGACCCCCACGGGGGAACCATCCACCCACACCGTTGCCTGGGACCTCTCCACCGGCACCCCACTTGCGCGGTCGCCCGACCCATCAGCCTAGCTCCCGCTCCACTGCTGGCCCAGGAAATGGTGCCGCGCACTTCCCAAAGGCGCTAGCCTGCAGCCTGAAACCATCCCGCTTCTAACCCTCACACTGCGTTTCCGCCAGAGCCACCTCAGGCTGCCCTGCGTCAACATGGAGATCCATGCCCACGGCTCAGAGTGGTAAACCTGCGTACCACGGGGCGCCTCTTGTAACGCTGACAGCCTGGGCGTGACAGTTGGCGCCCTTGGCTACTGGGAGCACGAGAGACAGGGCTGTGCACTCCTGGCAAAGCAGCTTCGCCCTCCTCGGTGCGCTGTGAAGTTTCCTGCGGCTGGCAGCTCTGAGCCTACCACAGCGTATTCTGCACAGGGTGGAGGGCAGGCGCCATTGCCCTCTGTTGCTCGCCAGAGCCACCACTGTCCGAACCAGCTGGGACCACATCACTGAGGAGCCTGTGCCCGATCACAGGACTGGTGCCTCAAGCGATACACGTCCCCACCTGCGAAGGAACCTAAGACGCAGCTTTGCAGTGCCCGCTGGAGCCTTCTGTGCACTCTGGGCAGCTCTCACCACTGCGGTGCCCTGCAGGGTCCCCAGTGCCAGCTTCTAAACCTGCCCCAGCCCTTCCCAGCCGGCATAAGAGACGAGGAACTGCGGCCTGTGCATCCTCTGCAACCCTTGCGGCCCCAGCCTTTTCCGGCCAGTGCAGGAGGCTCGCCCCTGTGGGGCTGCTCACGCCTGTGTAGCCTCTCCCCAGGCTCAACTCTACACGCCTGCAGGGACCTGGGAGCGCTTGCTGATCTGAAGAGCATTTTCCTTCCACATAGCCCAGCTCTGGAGCCCAGATCAGCACCACGTTCCATGGCAGCAAGGCCTTGCCCACCTCTGCTTTCTATTAGGCATCAGTAGAACTTTGAGGGAAAAGAAAAGGGAAAAATGTATCTTTTATCTATAAAAAATCATCTTTTATCTCATGCTGGTTCTTTTCTTTCTTTTAATTTCTGAGTATTCATCTCTCTCTTCTTTCAACCTCCTTTTTCATTATTGCTATTACTTCTCTTCTGCCCCTTTTCTATAGGTTTTCCTTCTATCTCTTTTTTCCTTCAACTTCCACTATTATCACTTATTTTCTCTCCTCTTTTATACCTTCTCCTTCCACTCTCTCCATTTTTCCTCCCACAATTTTGTTAAAAATTATTTTAAAAAATTTTTAACCTTTTAAATTCTTTTTATTACTAAACAAAAATAGGGTTGCTAATGGTACCCTGACAAACCAGGTCAAAGCAGGCTGAGGGCACTCACTGAGGCTCCAGCCCCACTCCAGTCGCTGAAACATCTCACCACTACGAGTCACTAAGCTTTCCGGGAACTCTGCCTACAAAGCAGTCTGACCTATCCTTATAGTAGGTCATAAGCAGTCGCCTGAAAGAATCCTTAACAGTAACACAGATAAGGTTCCCCTGGCCTCCCAGTAACCTGGGGCCTATGAAGGGATCTAGGAAAAATCAACAGACAACACCACTCCAACAAAAAAAAAAAAACAGAGAGACAAAACATAGTAGCAGAGCTAACGTCTCTCATAGAAGAAACAGATACAGATCTGCACAGAAGGAAATTTTCAGAAGTCTACTCTCAGTAATACAGGAGCTTAGGGAAGCAACCCAGAATAAGGATATAATTATAGAGGAGATGAGGTCCACAATAGAGGGAATGAAGTCCACAATAGAGAGGTGAAGTCCACCCACTAAAGGGAACTGCAGGAGCTAACAGAGGAGGTAGCAGAAGCCACACACAAGGTCACAGAACTTACGATTAGTTTTGAGGAGGCAGAGAACCATATCAGTGATCTCAAGGATGCTCAAACAGACCGAAGCAAGCGAGAAAGACGGTCAGATAGGAAAATTAAAGAAACAGAAGATAACCTGAGATCAATAAAAGATGCAATGAAGAGGAATAATACTTGAATAATCGGTCTACTGGAGCACAACACAATATGCGTCCGCAGCAAAGATATCAAAGTTATTTCTGGAAGAAAACTTTCCCACCCTAACAAGGGAGAACCAGGCACTCAAACAGGAAGCAGAAAGGATGCCAGCTAGACTAGACCCCAAGAAGAACACACCAAGATATATAATAGTAAAAATATCCAACTTAGAGGAAAAAGAGAAAATTTCATGAGCAGCAAGTGAAAAGAAGACAGTCACATACAAAGGTGCACAGGTAAGAATATGCTCAGACCTATCAGCAGATATCATGAAGAGGAGGAGAGAATGGAGCAACATCTTCCAAAAGCTGAAAGAAAAAATAATGCCTCCCCCAGAATCCTGTACCCTGCCAAGTTATCAATTAAGGTAGATGGTGAGGTATGGTTCTTTCAGGAAAAGAAAAGAATAAAAAAATATGCTGCAAGACACCCGATCCTGCAGAAGATATTGGCTGACTCACTATGGACAGAGAATCAACCTCCACCAAGAACAAGAACAAGCAGGAGACCACCATGTAGCCTACCAACATAAAAAAGCCAACATGCCAGCAACAATTGCCAGGACACCATGGTCTCAGATGGAAAAGAAGACACGATAGAAACTCTCCACTCAAACACAGCACTCTGATATGAAGTGAGATAGCTAAACACCCAAAATACAAAACAGGGTGTGACAACTATGAATCCACAGATAGTGATAATAACTCTCAAATCCAATGGATTAAGTCCATACAATATAGAGAAAAACTTGAGGACTGGCTCAGAAAACATTATCCATCAATTTGTTGCTTGCAAGAAACACATCTTAAGCACAAAGACAAAAATATGCTAAGAATAAAGCATTGGCAGAAAGTTTACCAATCAAATTGTAACTCCAAAAAGGCAGGGGTGGCTATCTTAATCTCTGACAAATTGGACCTCAAGATCCAAACCAGAAAAAAAGACAAAGAGGGACACTGCATAATGCTCAAAATTTCAGTAAACCAAGAAGCACTTAGCATATTGAGTATTTACACTCCTAATAATGTTGCGGCAAATTTCATCAAACAAACTATTAAAAAGAGAAAAAAGAAATCACAGACTCAACAATCATTGTAGGTGACTTTAACACTCCGCTATCAGAGAAAGACAGATCACTTGGAAGGAATCTCATCAAACAAGTTAGAGAGCTAAACAATGTAATTAGGCAACAGGGCCTGATAGCCATCTATAGAGCTTTCCATCAAATACAAAGGATTCCACATTCTTTTCAAGTCCACATGGATCTTTTTCAAGAATAGATCACATGCTGGGACACAAGTCCAGCCTGAGTAAATTCAAACACATAGATATTATCTTGAAATCTTTCTCAGATCACCATGCCATAAAGCTGGAGATTAATGAGAGGATGGCCAGAAAAGCAAGGGAAACCAAATGGAGAATTAACAATGATCTCCTGCGACATGAATGGATTTATACCCAGATTGGAGAGGATATTAGGAAGTTTCTAGAAACTAATGAGAAAGAGAATACAACATATCAAAACTTATGGAGCACTGCACAGGTAGTTATCAGAGGTAGCTTGATATCATTAAATGCATATATGAAAAAAGAGGAGGCGCATGGCAGATACGTTTACACTAAATCTCCAACAACTTGAACAAATTCAGCAGAACAACCCCTCCAATAGCAAGAGAAAATAAATAATAAAAATTAGGGGAGAGTTAAACCAGTGGGAAGACAAGAGAATGCAAAAGATAAATACAGTGAAAAGCTGGTTCTATTAAAGAATTATCAAAATTACCAGTCCTCTGGCAAAGTTTACCAAAGATAGAAAGGAGCAAACATCAATAGCAAGGATGAGGGATGAATCAAGGGCAATAACAACAGACCCCAATGAGATTAAAAGGATAATCACAAAGTACTATGAAAGTCTGTATTCTAATGAATTCAGAAACATGGATAAATATTTGGAAAAACAGTATCTCCCTAGATTATCTCAGACAGAGATCAAGAACCTCCCCAAACCCAGAGCGAAAGAAGAAATAGAGAGTTTCATAAAAAAAACAACAACCTATCAACATAAAAATCCCAGGGCCAGATGGCTTCACAGCAGAATTCTACCAAGCATTCAGGGAAAAGTTGACACAGATCCTCCATAAAGTATTCCATAACATAGAAAAGGATGGCAAAGACCCAAACTCATTTTACAAAGCCAGCATTACTTTGATACTCAAACAGGGCAAATACCCCACAGGTATAAAGAATTACAGACCAATATCTCTAACGGACACAGATGAAAAAATCCTTGACAAAATATTGATCAATAGAATACAAAAGTATATAAAACATATCATGCACCACGACAAGGTAGGATTCATCCCAGGGATGCAGGGATGGTTTAACATCCAAAAAATCCTACAATATCATACACCACATCGAGAAGAAAAAGGATATAAACCATATTATAATATCTATAGATGCAGAAAAATCATTTGACAACATCCAACACCCATTCCCTTTTGAGACACTCATGAAGATAGGATTGGAAGGTCAGTTCGTCAAGCTGATACAAGCTATCTATGAAAAACCATTTGCCAACATCATAGTCAGTAGAGAAAAGACAAAACCAATCCCACTGAAAAAGCAAGACAAGCATGCCCCCTGTCCCCACTTCTAATCAATATCATTTTGAAGGTTCTGGCTAACAACATAAGACAGCTGAAGGACATCAAAGGAATGCAAATGGGAGAGGAGGAGGTAAAACTATCGCTATTTGCAGACGACATGTTCCTGTACATTGAAAACCCCCAAAGCTCCACAGCTGGAGTACTTACAGTGATAGAGGAATATGGAACAGTGGCAGGATACGAGATCAATAAACAGAAGTCGGTAAGTTTTCTATACACATCAGAAAGGACCATGGAAGTGGGGATTAAGAAGGAAGTAACCTTCACAGTATCTAAGAACAAACTGAAATACCTAAGAATATATTTAACAAAAAATACTAAAGACATATATAAGGAAAACTATAAAACCATACTACAGGAAACCAAAAGTGACCTCAAAAAATGGAAGAACATCACCTGCTCGTGGATTGTAAGGCTTAACCTAGTAAAGATGACAGTCCTACCTAAAGCTCTTTAAAAGTTCAATGCCATACCAATTCAAATACCATCAACCTTCTTCAAAGAATTGGAAAAACTGACCACCAATTTCATATGGAGAGGGAAGATACACAGAATTAGTAGAGAATTCCTCAAAAAGAAGGACACAGTTGGAGGACTCGCCTTACCCGATTTTAATACCTATTACTCAGCTAGAGTGGTCAAAACAGCATGGTACTGGCACAACAAAAGACACTCAGAGCAGTGGAAAAGCATAAAAAGCAAACACCCCTGAGGCTAGCCCAAATCAGCAAATCAGAGCGCAACAAGTGTTCGACGGGCTGTGGTGAAGTAGGAGCCTTTCTCCACCGCTGGCGGTCATGTAGATGTGTACAGTCACTGTGGAAAGCAATCTGGGGATACTTAAAGAAAATGGAAATTGATCTACCTTATGACCCAGCCATCCCTCTACTGGGCATATACCTGGTGGAAGCAATAAATAAAACACTACCAGTCATGTGCACTCCAATGTTCAATGCAGCCCAATTCACAATCGCAAAGACTTGGAAACAGCTTAAGTTTCCATTGATAGATGAGTGGATTAGTAAACTCTGGCACATACACATGATGGAGTACTATGCAGCACTGAAAAGCACAGATGAGCACATGAAACATGCTATTTCGTGGAAAGAGCTGGAAGGAATCATGTTAAGTGAGGTAAGCCAGACTCAAAAGGACAGATATAACATGAATCCCCTGAGGTAAGTACAATCAGCATGCCAGGGATAGAAGATCAAACACCTATGTCGCAATAAACAGGTTGAAGCATAGATAGTTGGAGGGAGGACAGGCCACACTTAGGGAGGTACATGAGAGCCCAGCATAAAGAAGGGGAAGCAGAGCAGGTAGAGGGAGAAGCGGGTAGGGCAAAACTGAGTGGATGGCATGAGGGGAACAGGGCACTAACCCACCCAACGGGAGAGTATTGGTTGTGTCCCCACAGAACTGGAACATGCATGTGGACCCCACCATGACACACCAAACAGGGAGGGCAACATAACACGTGTGGAGGAATCTACAAAGAGGCTTGACCATAAGCCAGCCCTAACCAGAATTAGCTAGACCTCCACCATCGAAGGGAGTACCACAGAAAATGAAAATAGATCATCTGGTGTGGGAAAGGAACTGACCCACCACACCACACCCAGAAGGAAGCTGAAGCAAAGGAAGGAGGAAGAACGGAACGGAGCACATCTGGGCCCACCAAGCTCAGAGGACGGTAGCCCGGTTCGGAGGGTCCAATGTACAGAGTACCATATAGCCAGCCCCACAGCAAGATGTGACATCCTGCACTGACCCATGGCCCTACACGGGACAGAACCGGAGACACAATGTGGGATGTGCAACTGAGCTGACCCCACCATACTAAGGCAAAACAATGGGGGTGTGCAATGGAGCGGCGGGGGAAGCAGAGCAAGGAGGTGCCAAGGGAGTATAAAGGATGGATTTGGGGGCCAGGACGTGGCACCCCATCAGACTCTTCCAGAAAACACTCCTAAAGGTCAACAAACAGACCTTGAACTACTACCAGACTTTTTTCTTTCTTTTTTTCTGTCTTTTTGTTATGTTTTTTTTTTTTTCAGTTTTTCTCTTTTTTTAAATTTTGTATGTCAGTGGCTTTTCTGTTTGTTAGCTTGTCAGTGTTGCTGCCATCGTCACCATGTTCTTATGTGTCACTTTGGTGCTGTCAAAGCCGTCCGCAATTTTATGCACCTAGATAAGATAGGCTGGACAAACACTGAGAGAAGAAAATAATGGAACCAATGGTCCCGCAGGGACATGAGAGCGTGGGACGTAGGGGAAGGGAGGAGGTGTTGGCCAACACAGGGACAAGGGAAAAGTGAGTGGTTCAAAACCAGTGCCAGGGAGGGGAAGGGAGGACTGGTAGGGAGTGACCAAGGGCGAGGTAACTGAGAGGAATTACTGAAACCAGAATGAAGGCTGAATATGTTAGTGGGACAGGAGGAAAGCATAAGGAAATAGAGGAAAGGAGTAGGAAGCAAAGGGCATATATAGAAACCTAAATACAAACATATACATATGTAAATATACTTATGATTATGGGGGAATATATCTATCTACATATATCTATAGGTTCAGTAGTAGGGTAGCAGGTTGACATTGGGCCTCTTCGTGCACACTTCCTCAATACAATAGCACCTTGCCCAGCTAAACAATTCATTTCATGATACCCACCTTCCTGACATGATCACAGAAGACAGACGTGTGTATAAGCAAAAGTGGTGAAGAAAGCTTATGGTGCCCAGCTATCAAAAAGATATAGCATCTGGGGTCTTAAAGGCTTGAAGGCAAACAAGTGGCCATCTAGCTCAGAAGCAACAAAGCCCACAGAGAAGAAGCACACAGCCTAAGTGACTCCAAGGTGTTGAACGGACCAGGTAGCAGACGCCAAGGAACAAAAACCATCATTGTGTGATTACCTTCCCCACATAAATGCAGAAGATGAATGTATGCATAAGCAAGTGTGGTGAAGAAGGCTGATGGTGCCTAACTATGGAGAGATATAGCGTCCGGGGACTTAAAGTCTTGAAAGTAAACAAGCGGCCATCTAGCCCAGAAGCAAAAAAGCCCACATGGAAGCAACACACCAACATGTGTGATCATGAAGGGCCTAGGGGACCAGGTTTCAAACAACAAAGGCAAGGGGGGGGATGACATCATCATGAATGAGGGGAGTGCATGATGGGATGGGGACCCAGTGCCCATCTGTAGACAGCTGGACACCTCTTGCAGAGGGGTAGTGGGAAGGAGATGAGTCATTCAGGCTTCAGTGTAGCAACAATGAAACTCAAAACCTTCCTCTAGTTCTTGAACGCTTCCTCCCCCCAAATTATCATGTTCCCAATTCTGCCTTGTGGACCTGGTTAGACCAGAGGATGCACAGTGGTGCAGTAGGGATCTGGAACCACAGGGAATCTAGGATGGTTCAACCCCTCAGGACCTCCGGTGAGAGTGCCGACACTGGGAGGGAAGGGGATGTAGAAAGTGAGAACCGATCTCGGGGATCTACGTGTAACCTCCTCTCTCGGGAATAGGTAAAGGGAAGGAGGGTGAGGGGAGACGCCGGGCAGTGTAAGATAAGATAAAATAATAATTTATAAACTATTAAGGGTTCATGGGGGTGGGGGAGTGGAGAGGGGGGAGGGAAAAAAGGAAAACGAGCTGATTCCAGGAACCCAAGTGGAAGGTATATTTTGAGATTAACAAGGGCAACAAATGTATAAAGGTGCTTTACTCGATTGATGTATGTATGGATTGTGATGAGTTGTATGACCCCCAATAAAATGTTTTATTAAATTAAAAAATTATATTTAAGATAAATATATTCATAGTACTTTTGAATTTAAATATACATTGAGTCAGATATAATAATTTTGGGTGCTTACCTTTAATTTTTATTTTCAAGTTGAATACGAAAAGCTTCAGCTAATACCCCATCAACTGTATCTTTCATATTCTCTCTTCTCTGAGTGTGAATCAGTATTAATAATCCTTCAAAATTTTCCCATCTAATTTTGAATATCATTTGCTACATTAATTCATGTTTCAATTTTATGTGTAAAATCATGCTCTTTTATATTTATTAACATTTGTCCTTCTATTTATGCTTTTTATTTATTGGAATTGGAATTTCTATTTTTGAGCAGTTTCTTAGACACTTCATTCATTCTATTGCTACATTCATTTTGGTACCCACATTCTTTATCTATGGTGTACACTGGTGATCTGTCTGAACAACTATACTTTAGAATGTTACCTTTTTTTAACTTGTAGAGTCAAATGTATTACCCCACTTCTTATTTATCTGTTTTTAAAATATCATTTTTACAAAATTTTTCCTTATCATAGTATTTAAAATTTTGGTAGAATACTTTGTCCTTAATGTTCCCTTAGTATAATCTTTCTATGGAAGTAGAAGATTGTATTGTAATTATGTTTCCATGACTGGACAGTCAGTTGCTGGAGGACAAGGGAGGGTGATCATATGTTCACTTTGTATTCTAAATAGCTGAAGACTCCAAATGGCATGCCATATAAATAAACCTAAAACTCACTGCCAGTGAATTTTTCTGAACTTGTAATCCCATAGGAGAAAGTAGAACTTCCCCATAGGATCTCCAAATCTGCCAATGTTTATGGAGTAGACTATCACATCTTTCTTCCATGGATTGGCTAATGGGTTTGACTGGTTGACCTATCAATTCACAGCTAAGCACTGAAAAATGGTTTATCCAGGGCTTATTGTCTTATAAATGTTGTGGTAGTGATAGAGCTATTATGTGTTGTTCCATTGAAAATGAAAGAGAATGTAGAAATATCAATAGACTAGGCTTCAGTGAGGTATAATGGGCTGGTAATTCCTAAAACTCACGACTATTAATAATTTTAGACAGTGAAACGTTTTAATGTTTTAATTATGTATTTTTAAAATTAATTTATTCAGTTAGTAGTTTTATGGCATATAATTCACATGCCATACAACTCAATAGTTCAATCATATTCATTATTTATTTTATGTTGCTGTGATGCTGAAAGGTATGTCACTAGTATTTCAAATGCCAACAGAGTCACCTAAAGTGAATGGGTTACACCAGAGCTTCCAGACTAAGAACAGACAACAAAGAAGGATTCGGTTCCCTGCTTTGGAGGAAAGAGCCTCCAAAATCCTTAAGCATAGCACGGAAGCATTGTCAGATACTGAAGGCCGAATAAATGGAAGCAGAACATTGCTGGCGAGAGTTGAAGAAGATGGGCTCTCTGGTTGAAGGGTACTCAAAATTTGACGGTGGAGGTACTAGTTTCTCAGAGTGGGGAAGGCCAAGATGAAGCCTCTAGGAGTGGAACCTTTGGGGTCTTCATTGGCTGATGGGCCTCCAGGTAAGGTGAACCAACTGCCAAACTGCTAATAAGGGCAACCTGGAATGTGTAAAGTATAAATCTAAGAAAATAGGAAGTCTTCAACAATATTATTCATAAATATAGATATCTGTGGGCATTCGTGAGCTGAAATTTACTGGTGTTGGTTATTTTGAATGAGAAAAAACATATGGTTTATTATGCCTGGAAGAAGACAAGATGCAAATTGCAAAATCATGAAGTTCAATGTTGCCTCTGATAGCATTACATTTATCCACCTTTAAGGGAATCCATGAATACAACTGTTATTCAAATTTATGTACAAACCAAAAAGCTATTAAGGAAAGAATTGAAGAATTTTACCAACTACTACTTCAGTCAGAAATTGATTAAATATGCAATCAGGATTCACTGATAATTATTGGTGATTGGAATGCAAAAATTGGGAACAAATAAAAAAGAACAGTAGTTTGAAAAATATGGTCTTGGTGATAGCAACAAAGCTGAAGATTGCATGACTGAACTTTGCAAAACCAACAGATTGTTCAGAGCCAATACTTTTTTTCAACAGCATAAAAGGTGACTACACAAAGGATTTTTCCAGATGGTATAAAAAGAAATAAAATTGACTATAGCTGTGGGAAGAGATGAAGAAGCTCAATATGAGCACCCAGGATGAGGCAGGGGCTGACTGTGGAACAATGATGAGTCATATAAGATAAAGCTGAAGAAAATTAATACAAGATCAAGAAAGCCAATATACAACCTTGAGTCTATCCCAACTGAATTTTGTGAACATCTCAATAACAGATTTGATGGAAAACACCTGACGTGCTAGGAGAGGACATCAAGTCATCATTCATGAAGAAAGCAAAAGATCATAAAAAAGACAGGAAAGAAAGAAAAAATCAAAGACTCTGAAACTTGTTTACACATAGATTAGCTAAAGCAAATGAACTTTAACAGAAGAAACAATGAACTCAGAGAGTTGAATAGAACATTTTAAAGGACAGCTCAAAAAGCCAAAGCCAAATATAAAGAAATATTCAAAGACCTAGAATTAGAAAACCCAAAAAGAAGAACACACCCAGCATATCTTAAACTGAAAGAACTCAAGAAAAATATCAAGTCTTCCATTGTAATTTTGAAAGATTCTATGGGGAAAAACATCTAATGATGTCTGGAGCATGCAAACAAGACGGAAAGAATGCCCGAGTCACTGTACCAAAAAGAATTAGTTGGCATTCTACCATTTCAAGAGGTAGCATCTGAGCATGAATCAATGGCACCGAAGGAAAAAGCTCAGACCACACTGAAAATGTTATCTAAAAACAAGGCTCCAGGAATTGAGAGAATGCCAATTTAAAAGTTTCCACAAGCCAATCAAGCACTGGTAGCACTCATTTGTCTGTACCAGGAAATGTGGAAGACAACCATTTGGCCAACTGGCAGGAAGACATCCATATCTGTACATGTTCCAAAATATAATAATAATAATCCAATAGAATAGTCAAACTATTGAATAATATAATTAATGTCATCTGCATGTAATATGTTGCTGGTGATCATCCAACAATGAAACAGTATATTGACAGGGAGCTACCAGAGACTCAGGACAAATTCAAAAGACAACATGGAACAAGGGACATTATTGCCAATGTCAGATGGAGCTTGGCTCAAGGCAGAGCATACCAGAACGATGCTTACTTATATTTTATTGACTATGCCAACGCACTTGACTGTGCATATCATAACAAATTATGGATAACCTTGAGAAGAAGGGAATTCCAGAATACTTCATTGTGCTCATGGGGGATTTGTACATTGATTAAGAAGCAGTTTTGCAAACAGAATAGTGGAATATTTCATGGTTTAAATCAAGAAAGGTGTGCAAAAGGGCTATATCCTCTCACTATAATTATTCAAACTGTATACTGAGAAAATAATCCGAGAAGCTGGATTAAATGAGATGAACATACCAGGAGGGGTGAAGGAAGGCTTAGTAACAACCTGTGGTGTGCAGATGACACAACTTTGCTGGCTGGAAGTAAGGAAGCCTTGAGGCACTTGCTGATGAAGATGAAGGATTCCATGTTTCAATATGGATTATGACACAATGTATGGAGGACCACAATCCTTACCACTGGACCAATAGGAAATATTGTGAAAAATAAAGAAAAGGTTGATGTTGGCAAGATTTTATCTTGCTTGGATCCTCAATAAATGCTCGTGAAGCCGCAGTGAAAGGATCAAAAGTTGTCCACATAGAGTAAATCTGTTTCACAAGAGCTCCTTCGAGGAAAGCAAAGATGTTACTCCGAGGACTACGGAGAACTGGACTCAAGGCATGATATTTTCCATGGCCTCAAACATGTGAAGTTGAATATTTAACAAGGAAGACTGAAGAGGAATTGATGCATTTGAATTGCAGTGCTGGCGAAGAATATTCAAAGTACCATAGACTGCCAAAAAACAAACCACTCTATCTTGAAAGAAGTATGAGCCAGAGTGCTACTTGGAGGAAAGGTCGGGGGGGCTTCATGTTGCCTGCTCTGGACAGACTGTTCAGAGAGTCCAGTCCCTGGGGAAATGCATCATTCTTGGGAGAGGAGCAGTGACAAGAGGAAGGGCCTGGACAAGATGGGTCATCACTGTAGCTGCAGCAATGGACTGAAGCATAGGATCCATTTTGTGGAGGGGGAGGACTGGACAGTGTTTGTTCTGTTGCACATGGGGTCACTCAGGTCAGAACTCACTTGCTGGAACCTGACAACAATAGTAAGCCTCGCGCTGTATCCAGGTTTACTGGGGTCCATAGGATTTCCCTTTGATGACTTTGAAAGTTGTTCACCAGGTTTTCTCTCTCCATCTTAGCCTGCAGTCTCTGCTTAAACCTACTCAGCCTGTGGTGATGGGCGGTACTGCACGTGAAGTGCACTGACTAGGAACTGAACTCTGGTCTCCAACATGCAAACAAAACCGAACCCAAAAAACAACCCACCGCTGTCTCATTGATTCAGACTCAGAGTGGCCTTGCATACATTTTCCCAGACTGTAATTCTTTCTCCTGAGGAGCTGCTGGAGGGTTTCAACCCTTGACCTTACAGTTAGCAATCCTACCTTACCCAACAGCACCTCAAGAGCTCCTTGGTCTCCCATGTAGAAGGGAAGTATGTAACAACTGAGCCCCACTGCCCTCAGCACAGACCTTAGAAGAGTAGTGTAAATGTCAGTGACGTGACCTAGGCAGAGTAGCTATCGGATGGATGCTCAATAAATCTTGTCTATTATCATCAAGATCGCTGCTGAAAATCTGAAAATAGGAGGATATTTTCATGCAGGAAAAACCTCAGAAAAGTGAAAAAGAAGAGTGTGCTGGACAACACTGGCAACACTGGCAAAAACATAAAAATTATAAAAAGGAAATGTTCAAATATTTTAGATCCTACAGAACTTAAGAACACTAGCTATAGATTATTAGTTCTTTAGAACTGGACTACCAGCTTCATCTATATCATCTTGTCTATACTCAGGACACTGTGAGACTTGCATTTTACAAATAAAAAAGAAACTGAAGTTCAGAAATGTGAATCGCTGATTAGAAGCACTTATAACATCAAGTTGAACAAAGCTAAATATGCATAATGTACTACTCAATGAAGTAGTTTTATAATCATTGTGTATGAAATTCAGAGAAACTAGGCCCCAGTCATCCTTGCTAGCTGTGTGGTTATGAGAAAGTCATGTCATGTCTCTGAGATTTCATTTGCATATTTGTCATTTAAGACAATACCATTCTGTCACTGGAAATACAAAATATTATTTTAATATAATGATAATACGATCAGTCTGTACTGGCAGGTTATGTGGGCCTTGATGCATCTTCAGCCACATTCCATTCAAAGAAGCTGGAAACAGTTTCTTTATTATTGGGTGTATGGGTGGCAAGATCTCAATTTTTACATAAAATCAACAGAAAAAGGTGGGTCTGACACTCTTGCATTCTGAGAAACACACAGGCAATAGGACAGGTTGGAGCCAAAAGAATCACAGGAAGAAGTCAGTAAGAAAAAGCCATGCTTCGGTAGATAGTTCAGAGGAAAGAAGCGAGAAAAGCCAGGGGCAGCAAGACTCTGGAACAAATATAAAGAAAGACTGAGCCCTTCACAGACATTCAGAAGAAATGTGGCAGAACGTAAGCATGGAAGAACTTCCACAAATACACTAAATCATCGATGCACAAGTGAAATCTATGTTCTCTGTGTCATCTGCCTATAAGTATGTTAAGATGTTTTTCTTACCTTTACCTCCTATCAATCTGTACAACCCCTATGAATTGAAGTAACCTGATTATGCTAGAGAATTGAAACCAGAAAGTCCTATCCTCAACCTTGTGCATATGAAATGAAAATTAACTTAAATGTGAAAATGCTTAATCCAAGCTTCCCTAAGCAAGGTGGTTAATATTAAATGGATATAATAATAACATGATTTTAAATAGAAGGAGTTCGGTGGTATAGTGGTTATCCATTGGGCTGTGATTGGTATGGCCTGCCATCCGAGACCACCAGCAGGTGTGCAGGGAGAGATGGGGCTTCCCCATCAGTACTGACTCCGTGGCAGTGAGTTTTGAAGGTCTAAACAGTGCAAGTCTCAATAACCATAAATAAATAATTATTAAAATGACCAAATATGTCTAATTTGATTCTATTGTTTTTGTTTACAACAAAGGTGAATACTAAATGCATCACAAAATGTATCACTTACGGCTCTGATAGCTTTCATCGTTCTAGTAAGGAAAAAGTATTAGAAAATGCCTCTCTCCCGCTCCACCTCAAAAACTTAGCCGTAACTGTTGCCAATAAAAATATTTCAATCCACCTCTAATGTTCCTCGCTATGACAGAAGCTCCATTGCTTGGAATACTTAAAACTGGTCTGAGCAAAATCATTAAAAAATGCTGCAGGGAACTAACCTGTACTCTTCTGGGGATGGAAGAGCTGGACATTAGTCCTTTCATCCGTATTTAGACCTTTCTGTAATATATTTCCTTTCTGAGAGGGAATTTATCTCTGTCCAACAACATGCTGGGGAAAAAGGCAATATCAAACTATATCATAATGCTATGATCTATCTAATTAAATTATTTCATGGATCAATGGGAATGTGTAAATTGTGTAAAACTGTGAAATGTAATAATGTGTCTGACATTATAATTTCAGATGGCTTATTTATTCTTCAAAGGCTTTATATATTGATGCTTATTTGATTTTCCCAAACAACAACAGCAAAAAAAAATCTTTCCTGGCCTGCTTTAGTTCTTCATTCGCTAGACAAACACACACAGAGAACATAATCTGGGTAAAGCATTATGCCAAGTGCTGTAGGCAGTGAACGTACAAATCTAGATGGTGTCTACCTTTAAGGGGCCTACATCCTAACAGAGACCTCACAGCTGAATGGTAGAGTGGAAGGAGGACTCTGGGAACAGACAGTTTGGATTCCATTCCTGTTCCTTGTCAGCTGCACGTCCCGTTCTTTATGTGTAAAATAAGGGTAGAAATACCTTCTTACAGTGATATGAGGATGGAGAGAATAGATAGATCTAGTAAAATATCAGTATTCAGTCAACCAATATGACTTTCATTTCTCCTTAGAGAAACAAAAACTATAATCAGGGTAATATTATAGCCTATGAACACATACCCCCCCGTACCTTATTTATTTATTTGTTTGTTTGTTTTGCTTTGTAAAGCAGCTGTCAATAGTCGATTCAAACTTAAAACTGGTCTGAGCAAAATCATTGAAACATGCTTTAGGGAACTAACCTGTACTCTTCTGGGGATGGAAGCGTGGATAGCAACTGCTCATGTGACTGAGTATCTGTCCTCCATCAGGTTTTCAGTAACTAAGTTTGTTTGTTGTTGTTCTTTTGTTTTTAAGTAGATCACCAGGGCTTTCTTTGGAGGCATCTCTGGATACATTGCACCCTCTCTAACCACTTGCATCACCCAGGGACCCTGAAAAATGCATACATAGGAAATAATGTGGAAACTTTGCTATATAGTTGTGATATAAAAACATTCTCAGCCAGGGAAATGAGACCTAGAAACACCAGAGAAGCTTGCTCATCCCTCCATCCATCTCTCCAACTCTCCTATCAGTCCCCACAACACCACACACACACGCTCACGCACACACACAAACACACACACACACACACACACTTATGAATGTATCTGACTCAGGCAGAAAGTATGTCAAAGAAGACGAGACATTCTGGTCCTTAGAAAAGGCTCCTCTGCCTACAACCCCAACCACCCAGCATGCCTGTAAGAGCAGGTCCAGAGAGACCTAGATTCAAGCTCTAGGTCACTCACTTACTGACATTGGCCAAGTCCATCTCTCTGAAAATTCATTTCCTAATTGATACACATTACTCTTGGGCAAATACCATGATTACAACAGTTTTTCGTTCCCAGATTCCAACATTGTGATTGCCTCTTTGAGGTACCCAGTGAATGTTTCTATCTTGAGTACATAAAGTGCAAAATTAGCAAGCTGTATCTACAGTATTTTGTGGGAATTAAGTAAATCCATTTCTATAAACCATTATCTTAGCACAGAGCCTGGCATACAGCAATCACCAGAGGGTGGGGCAAGAAACACATCACTGAGGAAACTATTGAACAGAGTAAGAACCTGATAGGAGTCATGAATGGAAGAAATGGTTAAATACTGAATACCAACAGAAAGGTCAGTGGGTGAAATCTACCAAGTGGCATGTGGAAGACAAGCCTGACAATCTGCTTCCCCAAAGTCACTATTTTCAAATACCTCTTTGGGAACAGTTCCATGTTACACACACGGAGTCACCATGAGTCGGAATCAATTTAAGGGCACTTGACAACACAGATACTGAGAGGCAGTAAAAGTCACCCACTGCCATAGAGCCAACTCTGAGTCAAAGAGAGCTGATGCAGGGCTGCGGAGTCTCGACATCTCCACAGTAGCAGTTGGCCTCCCCTTTCCCTTTTGAAGTGACTGTGGGTTTGGATCGCTGACCTTGTGGTTAGCTGTCCAGTGCTTATCTGGCAGAGAAACCAGGGCATTTTGGCCAAAAGAGCAGAAAAGGCTAAATTAGCAAATGCTTGGTTCCAGGGACCAAGGGTGTTTGGGAAGAGTGGAAAAGCTAATTTAGCCGTTATCTGAGCTTCAAATGCAGGGATAGCAGGACATGAAATTGCAAAGGCAGTTTATGATTTTGTCAGTACAGCAAAGTCTGAGAAGATACTGTTCAGGAAACTGTATTATGTCCACAGAGGGTTCAGGAAAGAATATCAGAGGGTGTTCTTTCCAGTGCATGAAGAGACAGTAAGCTTCTCTATCATAGCCAAATAATTGCTCTCGCACCATAATGAGCAAATAATATGCTTTGGATTTTATTTAAGTGTCTACTTCCGGCATTACATGTATATTACAGGACATAAAAAGTGATGATTACTTTTACTTTGAAAGAAACTGCTTAGTAATTATGTAAAAATGATCTTTCAGCTACCTCTTTTTCAGCATGTAGGAATGAGTCCCCCAGTGGTCTTTGATACAATTTCTACTTTATCTAACTTCAGGAGCCCTGCATTTATTTGTTTTATGCTGTTGCTTCTTCCTGCCACCCATCTGGGTCATTATGAGAGGAAAGATTCATAACAATTAAAATTCAGTATGTGATAGAATATCGATATCAGAGATAGTAAAAATTCAGTATAATCTAACATAAAACGGGTCTTTAAAAAGGCTAGTTAGTATCTTCAATACTAACCTTACCGTTCAGCTAACCAAAATCACCTTATAAAATTTTACATGTAAATGCACTGCACGCGGAAGTTTTAATAACAGAAAGGAAGTCAGAGCAGTCCCTACTGAGTAGATTCCAGCTCCCAGCAGCCCCTGTGTTTCCGAGCAGAGCGCTTATTGGAGAGGGTTTCCAATGGCTCGTTTATCAGCAGTAGGTCTTCAGGACTTTCTTCCATGGCAACTTTGGGTCAATGCCAACTGTCTACATTTTGTCTCACACCCGAGTGCTTAACAATTTGCACCTTCAGAGACTCCTTCTCAACAAATATGTTATGCTTCATTTAAGAGAGCAGCCATGATTAAGGGTCCTCCTGACTGGTGTATATATACAGAGCTCAGCTACTCACTGAAAAACTAGCAACCCATCCAGCAGTTTATTGAGAGCAAGGCCTGGCATTCTGTTCCTGTAAAGATTACAACTTAAAACACCCTAGGAGAAAATTTTACTCTGTCGCATGGGGTCAGCTCTGAGTCAAAAAACTGACTCGATAATGTCTAATAACAACATGCTAAATGTAACCCACCCAACTCCCCTGGGTGTTTTATTTCAGTGCTGAGGTGTAGAATCACCTCACAGAAAGCAATCCAAAACACACCTAAACGGGATGATTGAGAGACTGATTAAAATAAAACGGACATGTCGTCCTAAGTGTCCTGAGGCTTGGCAATCTTTATCCCAGGAGGAGGCTGCGAAGAACCTGAAAATGTCCAGCTAAGGGGAGTTTCCAGAGTGGTGACAATGAACAGGAGATGTACACTCAGCCTTAGCACTTGGAAACAGTGGCATCGCCTGGGAAGGTTGTCTCTGGTCACAGGGAATGTTTTTCATAAAAGCAGTTTTCCTAAAGCCTCGTTTTTTGTGATGACCGATTTAAGAGAACAGCGTGCGACTGTGAAATTTTGTTTCCTGCTCAGGAAAAATGCTGCAGAAACTGTTGTGATGCAGAACACAGCTTAGAAGGACCAGCGCTATGGGAAAAACTCAAGTGTATAAGTGGTTTTCTAATTTCAAAAAAGGTGAAAGGTTGATTGATGACAAACATCTGTCAACTTCCCGGAAGGACGAAAATGTCAAACTGTAGTGCATTTGGACTGTTAATCATGCTTTCTATTTAGTGGTTCTGAAAAGATTGTGTAACAGTGTGACACACAAAAGGCCTGATCTGTGGCAGACAGGGACTGGTTTTGCCACCACGACAAAGCACCTGCGCATGCAGCCATTTCAGTGCGCCAGTTTGGGGCAAAAAAGCTGCATACCTCTCTTGTCCCACACACCTTACTTACCAGACCTCATTCCATGTGAACTCTTGTTTCCGTGAATGAAGAGGGGCATCATGCTCGCTGAATTAGAGAAGTCGGGAAAAAGAGGAAGATTCTCAATACAATGAATGGGTACCATGGCTGCAACCATGGGCTCAGACATAGGAACAGTCTTGAGTGTGGCATCGACAGCACGAGGCAGTGCTTGGTTCTGTTGTGCACAGGGTCACTATGGGCAGGAACCAACTTGATGAGATGTAGCAACATAACATCCTCCTCACAACTCCTTGGCTGCTTCTCAGAAAAACCAGCGTGGTGTGGACCACACTACACTAGATTCTATCATGGGAGAATTCTGACCCATCCAGGTAATCAGCCAGCCTAAATATCACACTCTGTATCAGAGATTTTCTCCCTCTGGAATTTTTTTTGAGAACTTAGAATGACGTTGGGATAAATGTTGATGTGCGTTTTTTGATATTTAGTAAATAACTTTCCAATAACTAGAGGAAGAATGCTGCCCAATATTTTTACCCTCACAAAACATTCAGAGTAGCAGGAAGACACACCACAAGGATGATGTTTGAACGCATTAAGTGGCTCTGTGAGAGAAAGATGAAGCATTTTGTTTCCCTAAAGTTCCAGTCTCAGAAGCCCTATGGAGCTGTCCGCATGGTCTGTAGACTTCCTTTGTCTGTGGGAGAGTCAACTGGAAGGCAAGGGGCTTGGCTTAGGATGCACATAGAGAATTCGGTAGGAAGCAATAATGGCACTACTATTTTGAAAATTTTAAAAATGTTATCAAGTGAGCCTTCCAATATCATGGTTAAAATTGAGAGTTGGATATGAATTCATTGGAACTTGGTAAATCCAAATCGTTATCAGACACCATAGCGGTCCCTTTGGGGGATTACTATACTTTAAAGTATAATTATCTGTTTGTGATAAATGACTTTTCTTATCTCCATACTACACCTTTATTTTTATCATTAAAGTACCTTATGCAGTGGTTTAAAAAATAAATCATGCTGATATAGAAACAATCAATCAGTAATTAAAAGAGCTAACAAAACTGGTTTTAGGGATCATATGACTAAAAACAGACATCAACATTTGATCTTGTATCATATATTTTGAGAGTGGAATTAATATTTAGAGTTTTATGTGACTGATGAAGGATTAAAACTTGATTATCTAATTTACTCTGATGATTAAAAATGCTATCTCCTAACGTAGGAGGGTCAGGAGTTTTATGAACTATATTAGCAGGTATTTATTTATTAGGTGTTGATTTAATACCCTGGTTTCTCCTTTCCCATGACAAGCCTAGTATGGTTTCTGAAATTCTTTTATCAACAATAGGCAGGTTTAACATTTGTAGAAGTCCTTCAAAAACCTTGTCAGATTAGCTTTTCCATCAACACTAATGAAAAATACAGTTGTAAAGAAAATTGTTCCCTGTTAAGTTGAGCTCATTTAGAGGCCCTTGAGTGTTCAATAAGGTAAAAAGTGACATACAACTGTGAATTAAGGAATGGTAATTACACTGAGAGCACACTCCCTTGTACGTTGCACAATCAGGAAGACAAGTTCATAGTTGGAGAGTCAAGCTAACCTCAGAATTTGAAAAACTCCTCCACTTTCAGTCATCAAAATATTACAAAACCAGGACAAAAAAAGAATGCCCAGAGGGTCCCCATAGGTCCACGCTGTACTACGAAGCAAACGGTTGGTAGTGCAAATGCTCCAAGAGTCTTGGACACCCTGTGGCACAGTCTCCCTGGCACACAGGGGATTCCCGAGAGTGGGCATCAACCATGTGGCAACACACACCAGCACATGGAATACAGAGGGAGCAGAAGAGGATGACCTACTCAGATGGATTTTGGCAAAATAACTCGACATTCACCGTGTATGGTTGTAAAGGTGCCCTTTACTTTGTCACCTGTGATGAACCCAATGCGCAGAATTCACTGACCTCCAAGGGAAGCAAAGGCGAGCAAGACTGCTATCAGAGCCATTTGGAACCAGGCCTTTTCTGCTATTAAGCTACCTCTGTCACTATTCCAGCATGCTAAGTAACTCATCTAGAAACATGTCCTCCATTCACCATTCCAGAGCAAAGAAAGGGTTATTTAAGGTAATGTGGCTAACTCGGGAATTGGTGCTGCTATTGTGACTGGGATTAGTGTCTACTATTTGCAGCAAGGTGGTGCTGTGATTTAGACTCCCATCAAACCCACCAGCTGTTCACGGGAGAAAAGTGAGGCTGACTGCTCTCAGGAAGATTTAGCCTTGGGAGCCTTGTGTAGAAAGGTTTCCATGAGTCACGTTTGACTCGGGGCCAGTGGTTTTGTGTTTGCTTTTTGGATTTAATACAGAAGCACAATCACGGCAGCACCAATGCAAGCGTACTTAACATGAAAGATGCCACCGATCAAAAGGGCAAAGATGAAATGTGACTAATAATAGGAAGAGAACCAGAAACTTAGTTTCGTCTATCTAAGCCTCCTCCCAGGCAGGTTTGGGCAGGTTGCTGAATATGTAATTGACCTTTCTTCCTCATTTTTCTTGTGCGTTCATTCAGCACTGTGCTTTGTGAGAACAGTAAACCTAATCCTCTGCCATCAAGTTGATTTGGACTCACTGATTCTGACCTTATAGACAGAGTTTCCAAGGTTTTATAAATCTTTATGGGAGCAGAGTAGGGAGTGGCTTGTGGGTTTGAACTCTGACCTTGTAGTGAGCAATTCAAAGTTAACCTGACAGCACTGCCTGGGCACCTGGAGTTTATTACACATATTCTATCCTGCATTCCATAGTCTCACCAGTCTCAAGGAGTTCTGACAGATCATCTGTTTCCTGTCACATTTAGGAGATGCCAAATGCCCTCCACCAATTCTTCTTTCTTTCTTATCTACTATAAAGGCATCCAGTTGTTCTCTATTGAAATTAAGGCAGAACGTCCCACTGGAACATCTTATAAGAAGCTCTAATATCTCTTTAAGGTCAGCCCTTTATCTTAAAACCCAGGCTGGCCACCTCACTAACATAAACTGCCCACTGTCTCTCAGCTGTTGGTGCCCCTTCTCATCCTCAAATACCCCAGAAAAGTTTCTGCTTCCTTCCTAGTACTAGCATTGATTTCTGCTCATCAGTCACATGCCAAGCCAAGCTAGATTCATAGTTTCCTTCAAGTCTTGGTTCCAACGTTACCTTTACAGAGTCCTCTTCTAGCTACTCCATATAAAATAGTAATACCCTATATACTAGTGTATAAGGCGAGTTTTCAGAACATTTTTAATCCAGTTCTTGTGGTAATATTAGGTGCCTTGGCTGATATTTGGGTCAGCTTATACTCAAGTATATATGGTACCTTGTCCTGAAACTCTAAATGCTTTTCCCTGTCTTGTATTTTTTTTAAATCCTTGGCACTTATGACTACTAATATCTACTATCATACTACTATCTACCAAAGTATACATTTCATTTTTATCCATTTAAATTATTTTGTTCTAAGAAAATTTAAACTCTACAAGGTAGGCCTTCTTATCTATTTAGTTAGTTCACTCTTAATACTTACACTGTCTAGAGTGATCATCTTGGCATATAAAAGGTCCTTAATACATATTTACTTGAGCAACAGGGGTTCAAACTATAGAACTGTATCACTGAAATCATATGCCAGTAAAACTTTACCGAAGATTGCTGCAGAACATTGACAGGGAGCTGTCAGAAGCTCAGGCTGGATTCAGAAGAGGGCATTGAACAAGAGGTATCATTGCTGATGTCAGATGGATCTTTGCTGAAAGCAAAAAATACCAGAAAGTTGTTTACTTGTGTTTTATTGACTACACCAAGGCATTCCACTATGTGGACCATAACAAGCTATAGAGAACCTTGAAGAATGGGAATTCCAGAATATGTTATCGTGCTCACGAGGAACTTGTACAAGGAGCAAGCCACTGTTGTGTGAAAGGGACAAAGGGAAACTGCAGGGCTTAAAATCATGAAAGGTACGGGCAGAATTGTATTCTCTCACCATCCCCATTCAATAGCATGCTGAGCAAGTCAGAGAAGTTGGTTTATATGAAGATGGATGTGGCGTGCAGATTGGAGGGAGCCTTATTGATAACCTTTGATGTGCAGCTGACCCAGCCTTGCTTGCTGAAGGTGAGGAGGACTTAAAGCTCTTGCTGATGAAGATCAAGGATCACAGCCTTCAATGTGGATGATGACGTTATGTAAAGAAGACCAAAAGTCTCACAACATAGTAAGTTACATGATAATGGAGGAAAGGTTGAAGGTGTCAAGGAGTTTGTCTTGTTGGGATCAACAATCAATGCTCATAGAATCAACATTCAAGAAATCAAAGGACACATTATCCTACCTAAATCTACTGTACAAGACCTCTCTAAGGTGTGGAAAAGCAAGGATGTTACTTTTAGGACTAAGGTGTTCCTGACCCAAGCCATGGTATTTTCACTTGCCTCATGTGCATGTGAAATTTGGACACTGAATAAAGAAGACAGAAGTATCCATGGATTGAATTGTGGTGCTGGCAAAGAATAATAAAAGTACCATGATTGTTAAAAGAACACGCCAATCTATCTTGGAAGAAGTATGGCAATAGTACTTTGTAGAGCAGGGGTGCTCAATACGTTGATCACAATCTACTAGTCGATTGCAAATGTAGTGTGGGTAGATTGCCTGGCATTAAAAAAATAGATGTAAGCCTATCATCAATCCCATCACTTAAATGATATACAGCGCAGCCAATCAGATGTGATCTTAGGAGTCAAACGTATATGCAAACAACTGCACTAAGTGCAGCAAAACTGACAAGCTAAGTTATCGCCAATTTTTAGACCTTGTTTTGTTTTTGTTTTTTAAAGGTAAGAAAAGATATTAAAATGAGTGGGGGAGCTGGACCAAGTAAGAAGACACAAATGTAATCCTTTCATACCAATGGGATACTTTGACACTACAAGCCGACATTCAAGTGAAGTCCAGAGCATGAACAGTTCTGGAACTTACTTGCAGAGGGAAAGTAACCAAACATAAGAAAATATGTTACCTCCTTGAAGGCATTATTTGGCTCTACTTATTTATGTAAGTCAGCCTTTTCCCACATAAAGATCATTAAGTGCAGGTACCATTCCACCATGACTGAGGATCATTTGGCAGTGTGCTTGAGGCTGGCTGTCAGCAGCTACTGTCCGGACTATACATTCCTAGCTCATTTATTCAGTGCAAGTCATCAGAGTAAACACAGGTAATGACAAAAAATGCGCACTGTGTACAGTTAATTGTGTTCTGTTGTGCAATATGGACTCATGCGGTTATGCAAGGTACATAAACATACATTTTACATATAAAGAATTCTCAATGCATTTTATGAATAAATGTAATAAGTAAATAAAAATTAAAATGCAATAAAAATAAATATATGTAGTTGGTAGAGCATTTTGACTTGATGATATTATAAGCAGCTCGCATGCTGAAAAGGTGTGAGCCCCCCTGTCTTAGAGGTAAGGGTGGCATGACTTGATCCAGCATATTTTGGGTCTATTGTCAGGAGAGATCAGTCCCTGGAGAAGGCCATCATGTTTGGCAAAGTGGAGGGGCAGCAAACAAGAGGGAGACCCTCGAGGAGCTGGAGTGACACGATGGCGGCAAGAATGGGCTCAAGCCCAGGAACCCTTGTGACGATGGCCCTGCACCAGGCAGTGGTTCCTTCTGCTGTGCACAGGGTCCCTGTGGCTGGAATGATGGCGACTAACAACAGCAACAATGATAACTATTTGTTGCTTTTTTCCCAGTCCCATTGGTCTTATCTAGGTCACCCCCACTGAAAGGACAGAGTGGGAAACTTCTGCTAATTAGCCAAGATACTCTTAGAAAGTCGTCAGATATAGCATTAAATAAGGAGGCCCTTATTTCCCAAAGAAATCTATTTGGAGTATGCAAATTATTTTCAATATTTTTTCAAGTATTGCATCACAACAAGCACCTCCAAACCTAGAACTCGTGTCCATGCCCTTGCACCTATTCGAATGGTGTTCCCATCCTGCCTTTCACCCATCACCGTATTACCTACTTGTCCCCACAGTCTCTGCTCCGATGACACAGAAAATCGTCCTTAGACCCTTCTAGCATGGTGTCTCTTTCTTCTGCAGGGCTTTTTATTTATATCAATCTACATATTTATGGGATTATTTGATAAAACTGTCCCCTGGTGGTGTAGTGGTTACTCATTTGGCTGCTACTGGCAAGATCAGCAGTTCAAGAACACCAGTAGCTCTATGGGAGAAAGACAAGGCTTTCTACTCCCCTAAAGAGTTATCATTTCAGAAGCCCACAGGGTCCATTCTACTATGCCCGATAGGGTCACTCTGAATCAGAATCAAGTCAATGGCAGTGAATTCTTTGTTCATTTGTTTTTTATCTGCTTCGCAGATTTTAATGAAACCCAAACCATGAACAGAAAGTACAGCCTGTCATCATCCACTGTGCTAAGCCAAGAGGCTGTATTCCCCTGAATAATCTAGGGAACAAATGAAGTATTTAAGAAGAAAGTAATATCATTGTGAATACATGTTTCAGAAGATGCTTCTTGTTGCAATCTGAAGATTGGATCAGAGGAAATTGCAACCTACGAGAAAGCTGGTGGAATGACCTAAGAGAAATTAATAATTAAAGCTGAATTAAGGCAGATGTAGTAGGTGTTGATTAAACAAAGAGGCAGATGTTAAGAAAGTGGACATTGAAGAATTATGTGAATGATTACATGTAATAAAGGAAATGTTAGAGCTTGTCCTTTGTTTTGTGCTTAGACAACATGTTGTTTGGGGGTATTCACGGATGATGGCACATGGGAAGAGCAGGCCTCTGGAATAAAATGATAAGTTTGGAATTTTGGATACTCACTGGAGATATTTTTGCTCCATGTTAGTAGAAATTAAAAAAGATAATCCACAGAAAAGAAAACAACAGCAACAAATCAAAAGGACAACGGACAGCCCTTTAAGGAACATTGGTAATTCACAGGTTAATGGAAGAAGGGGAGATCATAAAGCAGACTGAAAAAGAATGTTGTTGAAATAACTGAAAATGAACATTTTCAAAAACAGGGACCATTAAGAGTATTGAATGTTACAGAAGGATCAAAATTAAAACCAAAAAAGGCTCCATGACCATTGTTTTATCTCACTCTGAACTCTAACAAGATTTGAAATTACTTTGGCATGTAGTTTCTCATGTACTGAATTGGACAATGTAAAGGTAATTATTTTCTGTGGACCAAGACATCCTTAGAGATATGTAGCACAGGAAACAAATCATGCTCAAAACACTTTCCTTACCTCTCTCCCCTAAGGGCTAAATGCTTTTATACCAAAAGAATCTTGTCAAAATGAACAACAAGAGCAATCTTGATGGGAACAAGAATCAGAAAAAGAAAAGAAAATGTATTTCAGGGGAGGTAGGTATTTCCTTCCATACACGCGAGAGGAACCGGGATCTGTATGAATATACATGTACGTGAACTTCAATGTCTTCAGAATTTCCTCAACCCTTCTTTCATATTTGATTTCCCCATAATTGTAATCTTGCAAAATGGACTATAAACCTGATACATCAAATATGACTGCCTGCTTTTTATCTTTTTCATGTCTTTTTTTCCCCTTCCTTTACTTTTCAAATATTTACATGAAGTTGAAAGTGTGAAGGGCCATTAAGAAGATAAACTAGTCTCTGCAGTTAACTTTGAGAAACTTGAAAACAAGACCAGGTTGAAACACTACTTAACAAGACGGATAGACCCAGTGGCTAAAACAATGGCCTCAAACATGAGAACGGCGGGAGGATGGATGGCACAGGACCAGGTGGTGTCTCATTCTTTCTAATGTTGGGTTGCCAAGTGTGGGAATCAACAATACCATGTTTTCTCTGGGATGTGTTATTCTCCTTCAAAACTCCTGCCAGTGCTGATGCCATCCCAGATGATTTACTACTTATAAATGACAGGTGGACAGGACTAAATATTCACATCTGTTTGCAATGTATTTATATGCTATGAACACATTAAAAATAACTAGGGAAACAATAAACTGATCAAATATACTTTCTAATTCTAACATTTTAATTCAAATTATTTAGCCATTGTATAAAAATAATAGCATAATCAGGTGCCTTCCTCGTGGAATGCTAAACAGCTCTCAGTTGAAGTCACACAGACACTAAGTGACTGAGTTAAAATTCAATCTTTCCTTTTGGCAGAAATTACATATAATCAGCCACTCCTCAGGAGAAAGATAAGGCTTTCTACTTAGGTAAAGTTTCACGGTCTCAGAAAACCATAGCAGTCATTCTATCCCACCCTATATATTCACTGAGAGTCAGAATCAACTGGACGGCAGAGACCTGTATATAATAAAATTTATATAATATAATAAAGGAGCCCTGCTGGTAAATGTGGTCTACTGACCGCTTGAGTCATCACTTTGAATCCACTCATCATTCTGCAAGAAAAAGATGTGGCTGTCTGCTCCCACAAAGATTTGCAAAGCCTAGGAAACCCTGCACAAAGTCACTATGAGTTGGAATTTCCTCAATGGCAATGGTGGGTGGTAGGTGGGGTGTATGTACAAAGGTGCCATGATGGTGCAGTGGAGGTAAGTATTGGACTGCTAACTGCAAGGTCAGCAGTTCCAACAAACCAACCACTCCTTAGGAGAAAGATGGCACTCTCTCTTTTATATGAAGATATTTAAAAGCCTTGGAATCCTGATGTAGGGTAACTAGGGGTCACAGTCCATTACTTGTCTGTCAGTTTGTCCTTTGGTGGTGACATGTATGTTGTTGCAATGCTGGAAACTATGTCAATGGTATTTGTAATACCATCTATATCGCCCAAAGTGAATAGGTTTCAGCAGAGCTTCCAGAATATGAGCAGACCATGAAAAAATCATAGATTGTTCATTTCTGAGGAATTGGCCACTGAAAATATTATCTCAGATGCTTAAAATCTCATTAATAAATGCAGAACATTGTCAGAGATAGTTTCAGAGATGAACTCCTCAGATCTGAAGCCTCTCAAAATACAACTGAGGAAGAGCTGCCTTCTCAAAGGAGAGTCAATCATAGTGATGTCTAATGAGTAAGGCTTTTGAGAATAAAACCTTGGGGCCCTTCATTTGTTGACAGAGCATGACTCAAGATGAGAAGAAATATCTGCAAAAGTCAATTATCAAACACAGCATGAACCTAGGAATATTGGAAGCTGCCAAAAATGAAATGGAATGCATAAACACTGACAATTTGGGTATTTGTGAAATGAAATAGTCACTTTGAATCAGGAAATCATATGGATTACTATGTTGACAGTATGCTGACAGATTCCAGAGAAATTGTGTGCCATTCATCATCAAACAAAGCATTTCAAGATCTATCTTGAAGTACAGTGCTCTCTGTGAGAAGATAATATCTATCCACCTACAACAAAATCAAGTCAATACAAATCTTATCCAAATGTATGCATCAACCACTTTAGCTACTGATGAAACAATGGAATAACTCTATCACTGTTAGCAATCAGAAACTGACCAAATAAACAATTCAGATGTGTTGATAATTATTGGTGATTGGAATGTAAAATTTGGCAACAAAGAGAAAGGAACAGTAGTTGGAAAGATGACCCTGTATATAGAAATAGCTTGAGATTGCATGACGAATTTTGCAAGACCAATGACATATATTTCAAATAACGTTTTTCAACCACACACACAGTGACTATACACATGTCCTTCTGGAACACACAGAGAACATATTGACTACATCTGTGAGAAGAGATGACGGAGAAGCTTAAAACCAGCAGCACTTTTAACCAGGCCTGGGACTAAATGTGGAAGGAACTATCAGTTGCTTATTTGTAAGTTGAGGTTAAAGATGAAGAAAATGAAAACAAGTCCACCATAGCCAAAATATGACCTTGAGTCTATCTCACCTGAACTTGGAGAACATCTCAAGAACAAATTTGAAATACCAATGACAGAAATACCAATGACAGAAAATATGATGCATGAGCAGCTCTGAGATGACACCAAGAATATAATCCATGAAGCAAACAAAAGGCCATTAAAAAGAGAAGCGAGAAAGATCAAATGAACATCAGAAGAAACTCTGAAACTTGCTTTTAATAGAATATATGAGGCAAATGGAGAAGAAAAATATAGTAATGAAATGTGCAAAGAGTTGAAAAACACAAATGTGCATAGAGTTAAAAAACACAAGGCAAAGATGCATTCATTATATTTTAAAATGAAAGAATTTGAGTCTCAGGAACTCAAGCAATATGGAAATATTCTATTGGCAAAATATTGAATGATGCTCAAAGCATCAAAAGAAGATGGAAAGAATTCACAGTCAGTGTACCAAAAAGAACTAATTGACATTCAACCTCAAGAGGCAGTATATAAGCAAGAACCACAGCTACTGCAAGCATTTGCCAAAAACCAAGACTCCAGAGATTGATGGAATTCCAACTGAAATGCTTCAACATGGTGAAGCACTGGAAGCACTCATTCAACTATGCCAAAAAATTTGGAAGACAGCTACTTAGCCAACTGACTCCAAGAGTTCCAAATTGGTACCCACTGCAAAGAAAGGTGAGCCAAAAGAATGCTCAAATTATAGAACAACATAATTAATATCACATACAAATAAATTTTGCTGAAGATCTTCCAACAAAGCTTGCAGCAACAGTGACAGGAAGCTGCCAGTTAGGACTGGATTCAGAAGAAGATGTGGAATAAGGACTATCATTTCGAATGCCAGATGGATTTTGCTGAAAGTCACATAGATGTTTGATTGTATTTCATTGATTATGCAAAAAAACCCTCAAAATTGTGTGGATCTTAACAAACTATGGATAAACTTGAGAATGGGAATCACAGAACACTTGATTGTGCTCATGCAGATCATGTACATGGATCAAGGGGCAGTTGTGGGAACAGAGCAAAGAAAAGTATATTATTTAAAGTCAGGAAACGTATGCTCAGTATTGCATCATCTCATCACAATTATTCAATCTATATGGCGAGAAGATAATCAGAAAAGGTTGATTATATAAGGAAGAATGCAGCATCGGGACTGGAGGAAGTTTTATTAACAATTTGTGATAGAAAAATGACATTGCCTTGCTTGCTGAAAGTGAAGAGGTCTTGAAACACTTCCTGATGAAGAGCAAGGACTGCCACCTTCAGTATGGGTTACAACTCAATGTCAAGAAAACCAAAATCCGCACAACTGGACCAATAGATGACATCATAACAAGCAGAGGAAGTACGGAAGTTGTCAAGGATCCTGTCTTGCTTGAACCTACAATCAATGTTTATGGAAACAGCAGTCAAGAGACCGAATGATGCATTGTTTTGGATAAAACTGAGACACAAGGTTTCTTTAAAGTGCTGAAGAGCTAGGATGTCACTTGGAGGACTAAGGTGCATCTAACTTAAGCTATGGTATTTTCTTTTTAAATCATTTTATTAGAGGCTCATACAATTCTTATCACAATCCATACACGCATCTATTGTGTCAAGCACATATGTACATTGTTGCCATCATCATTCTCAAAACATTTGCCTTCTACTTTAGCCCTTAATTCTGCCCCCCTCCCCTCGCCCTCATGAACCCTTCATAGTTCATAAATTAATATTATTTTGTTATATGTTACACTGTCCAATGTCTCCCCCACACCCTCTTTTCTGCTGTCTATCCCCCAGGGAGGAGGCTATACGTAGATTCTTGTAATCAGTTCCCCCTTTCTACCCCACATTCCCTCCACCCTCTAGGCATCACCACTCTCACCAGTGGTCCTGAAGGACTCATCTCTCCTGGATTCCCCCCGTGTTTCCAGTTGCTATCTGTACCAATGTAAATCCTCTGGTCTAGCCAGGTTTGAAAGGTAGAATTGGGATCATGATAGTAGGGGTGGGGAGTGGGGGAGGAAGCATTTAAGAACTAGAGGAAAGTTACCTGTTTCATCGTTGCTACCTTGCACCCTGACTGGCTCATCTCCTCCCCACAACCCTTCATTAAGGGGGTGTCCAGTTGCCTACAATAGGCTTTGAGTCTCTACTCTGCACTCACCCACATTTACAATGTTATGATTTTTTTGTTCTTTGATGCTTTATACTGGATCCCTTTGACTGCTTGTAGTCACACAGGCTGTTGTGCTTCTTCCATGTGGGCTTTGTTGCTTCTGAGCTAGATGGCAACTTGTTTATCTTCAAGCCTTTAAAACCCCATATGCTAGATGTTTTGATAGCCGGGCACCATCAGCTTTCGTCACCAGATTTGCTTATGCACACGTTTGTCTTCAGTGATCGTATCAGGAAGGTGGGAACCCACAGATATGATTTTTAGTTCTTTGACAAGCTATGGTATTTTCAATAGACTCATATGCATGTGAAATTTGGGCCTTGAATACTTAAGGTAAAGCAATGAAAACTGATGCATTTCAACTATGGCACTGGTCAAGAATATTGAAATACTCTAGAGAGCCGAAAGAACAAACAGATTTCTTTTGGAAGAAGTATAACCAGAATGTACCTTGGAGGCAAAGCTGGTGACACTGAGTCTTACAAGCTTTGGACATATTACCAGAAGAAGTTCAGTCACTAGAGGAAGACATCATGCTTGGTAAAGTAGAGGGTAGGGAAAAGAGGTCTGAATGACAACAACAAGGTGGATTGACACAGTGGCTGCAACAACAGACTCAAATATAAGAACAATCGTGAGGATGACAAAGGACCAGGCAGTGTTTTGTGAGTTGAAATTGACTTAATGGCACCTAAGACAACACAATTCACAATCAACTCAATGGCAGTGATTTTTTTTAAAGCATATGCACTACATTCCTAATGTGCGAAATATGATACTCCAGATCCAAGGAAAGAATGTTCATGTACAACATGCTAAATGTATAACAATGACTTCATCATCCTATTCTATAGAAATATGTATGCACCACTTGAAAATATGTATGGAACCTAAGATCTAGCTGAGGGGGTGTGAATATATATTTAAAACATCCACAAAATACCTGGGTTGAATTTTTTTCTGAAAGAAAAACATGTTAAAATGTAGGAGTACATGGGTGAGGACACAGCCCTTAGGGCACTGTGGATTAGGCTTTGTGCTAATTGCTAGGTCTGTGGTTTGAACTCCCTGGAAGAAAGATGAGGTTGTCTTTTTCTGTAAGATCTATAATCTACAAAACCTTATACAAAATCACACTAAATTAGAAATGACTTGTACTAAGTAAGTTTGGTTTAGTTTGGGGGGAAGTGGGAAGTTCATAACTCAGCATTTTAAAAATATAGAAATAATTAAATGTTTAAGTACATTGTAAGATATATGCAGTTGGTTCCTTTCCTGGGGAATTCCGGTAGGGTGTGTGTATGAGTGTGCATCTACACAATTTAAATTACAAAAATAACTATAACAGCACCTCTCTATGTTCTATTAGAAATACAAATACTCTGTCACGAACAGAGTACAGGGAAGTATCAAGAGGACAGCACAGAGAAAGCCATGCCATAAATCTCTAGTTTAGCACCAGTAAGAGTGGAAATGAAAATAAGAAAACTAGAACAGGGAAGAGAATAGGCATTTATTGCAACAGTTTCAACCAGTTAGGCACTTACCTGAAGAAAACGCAAATGATACTGAAGGGGAAGGCCCGAGTGCTGAGCTTCATTTGGCATTAAGTAAAAACTATTCACATCCCACTTTTACTTCACTTAATGGAACTTCTTGCATAAACTGTCTTCCTATGAGTACACTTTGATTTGGCATTAACAACCCCTGGCACTCGGTAATATTTTTCATCTTTTGGGGCTTCCATCTGCTCTATTTTAAAATAGAGTAAATAATTGCACTCAAGGCATTATTGAATATTGGATTAAGCTCAACTGAGATTACTCAATAAGTGTTCACGGCATTATGATGCCACCTGTCAGTTGCATGCCAGTTTGTTGTACTGGGGTGGGTTGCCTGTTACACAGGTTCCAGAAGTGACACCACAGCTATTTCGACTACAAGCAGGGTCGCTTATGGCAGACAGGTGTCAGTGGAGCTTACATACTATGGGAGAGAAAGAGAGCAGACCTGGAAATCTACTTCTGCAAAAAAAAAAAAAAAAAGAGAGAGAGAATCTAAGACCTTATAAATAGTAGAGGGAACCATACTGTCAGAAGAGAAGGTCTTGCGGTGGGAAGACAGGTAAAATATGAGCAGGGCTACCTCATCAAAGTGGACTCAACCTGAACGAGGTAGGTGGGATAAAGTTGTCCAGACCTTTATTTGCTGCTGTGCACAACTCCAAATTGAAGGAAAAAAATGTTGCACACATGAACACAGTAATCAGAACACAAACCCTAAAAATAATGTAAACTTTCAAAAATGAAATCGAGAGCATAATTGATAACCTAGGCATTGGTGAGCTGAAATAGACTACCTTTGCCCATGTTCAAGAAAACAAACACAAGGTCTGCTATGCTGAAAACAACAAATAGAAGAGGAATGGCATCACCATAATTATCAAAAAGAAAATCTATCCTTTAACGCAAAGTTGAGAGTGATAGAATGATGTTCATATGCCCACAAGAAAGACTAGGTAGTAAGTCTATTATTTAAGTTTATGCACTAACCACTAGAGCCAAAGATGGAGAAATAAATATTTTTACTAACTTCTACAGTCTGAAACTGACAAAACATGCAATTAAGTTGCATTGATAGTTGCTCATAACAAGAGTTTAACACATAAAAGGATCAGTTGTTGAAAAATATGAATTTGATGATAGAAAAAATTATAGATATTGCATAATAGCAAAATACAACCTGAGTATATCCAAATTGAATGTACAGGCCCTATTTTAGAGCAGATTTGATGCACTATTCTAATGGCCGAAGACAAAACAAGTGGTGGGGATGACATGAAGGGAAAAGCAAATGGTCTTTAAAATTACAGGAAAGAAACACACAAGACTGAAATGGATGTCAGAAGAGACTGAAATTTTACCATAAAACAAATAAAGTGGGGAAAAAAAGGTAAACATGAAATAAAATATCTGTGTAGAAGATTTCAATTGTGTGGCCTGGGAAAATAAAACAAAGTTTTATTGTGAAATATATAAAGACTTTGAGCCAGAAAACCAAACTGGAAGAATTGGGTGGGGATCAAGCCTTGCGTTATAATATTGAGAGATTCTTTGAGCAAAATTGTGACCAATATCAGAAGTTTCAAAACAATATGGAAGAAATAAGCAGTCACTGTAGCACAAACAATTGGCTAGTGTTCAACTTTTTCAGGAGGCAGCATCTGATCAAAAACTGAAGTTCAAGATAAACTGAAGGCACTGTCAGAAAAAACATGGTCCGGGAATTAGTTGGATGCCAATGGCAATGTTTCAATAAATGGATGCCGTGATGAGAGTGCTCACTCATCTATGCCTAAACAATTGAAAATGGAGATTCATATTTGATGAAAGAAAGATGATTCAACAGAATGCAGAACTTAGAGAACAAGATTAATACCCCACACACCAAAAATACATTTTCTGAAGCAATTGTGGAAACAATGGCAGGAGAACATGTACAGAGACTGCCAAAAATTCAAGCTCAATCCAGAGGAGAAATAGGACAACGTAGCTGTTGTCAGATGGATTTTTGACTGAAAACAGAAAATATTTGTTTACCTCTGTTTTATTGACTACAAAAATTAGTTAAACTATGTAGATCATAACAAATGTATAGCTTTATAAAGAATGGGAATTATAGAATACTTAACTGTGCCCATGAGGAGCTTAGGTGTCGAGGCGGTCATTTGAACTAAACAAGTATAGTCCGCCTGCTTTACAATCAGGAAAGGTATATGTCAAGGCTTCATTCTTTTACTCTGTTATTTAATCTGTTTGCTGAGCAGATAATCGAGAAATGGTCTACATGAAGACCATGGCATCAGCATTGGAGGAAAACTCATGAATACCTTGTGACTAGCAGATGACACAATCTGGCTTGCTGCAAGCGAGCTTAAAGAATTTATTGATGGAGATCAAATACTGCATCTTGATATAAGATTACTTCTTGTATAAAGCTCTTTCTTACACATATATGAGTGTCAGTGGTTTCATTTCTCTAAACAACCCAACCACGCACATGAGGTGAATGAAAATAACTTTCCTTGGGTCATAGAAGCAAGAAACCTGTAACTTCATCTCATGTTCTTTCGACATGTGATCAGAAGAGACCAATCCCTGGAAAAGGTCATTATGCTTGGTAGAGAGTGAGAACAAGAGGGGGGAAACTCAAAGAAAGGATTGAGCCGGTGGCTGAACGTGCCGAGAAGGAATGACAAAGGGCTCAAACAACGTACCCATTGTAAGGATAGCTCAGGATAGAGCATGTTGTCCAGTTTTACACAGGAGCACCGTGAATCAACACCAGCTCAACCGCACTGAACAACAACATGATGTGAGATTTAGGCCCACTGCTCCACTCACTGTAAAGTTGTGGGCAGTCCCTGTAGCTTTCTGAGCCTCCGTGTGTTAGACAGGGTTCTCTAGAGAAACAAAACCAGAACACTAATAATTTTATATGTATTTATACAGATAGATACATATATAACATAAGAAATAAACAGTGAATTAAATTATAAAGCAGTACAAATGACTCAGTGCAACTCACTCCCATGAGACACTGGCAGTCCTTCAAGTGTTGAGGACTTCCAGGTAGTCCTCTGTGGAGCAATTCAGGCTATCCGGGGACAGGAAGCAAACAGAAAGGCAAGTCACCAACAGTCAGCCAGATGACAGGGTCTGACACTCCCCAGCTCAAGAGATATAAATTCCAATGTTGTGGCAAAGCAGGTCTTGAAGGAACCTCAAATGAAAGCGACACAGTCCACCGGTTAGGTGTCCCACAGGTAGTGTAGCTTGCAAATTGAGAGACAGAACAAGCAAGGCAGCTGCACACTGGTCCGATGATCAAAGAGCAAGAGACAAGAAATGCGAGGCTCGCCATAAATTTTTAGTCTTATGTCCTCAGGTTACAGGTGTGTTTGAGGTACAGTCCTGTTCATCTAGAGGAGTTTCTGCATTGATCAGTAAGACCTTCTACTGTAAATTAACTAGGAAGACTCTAAGGGAAGTCAAAGGTAGATAGAACAAAAACAACAACATAGCTCCAGGAATGGATTTTGGGCTCACACTGAACCCTAGCACAATTTAAGAGCACTCCGTTCCTACATCATGGCCCTCAGGAAGGGAACACAGATGATATAGGTGCTAGAGCAAAGTGTGGTGAAGAAATGAGATGGTGCCCAGCTATCAGGTAGAATAGTGTCTGGAGTCTTCAAGGCTTACTTCCAAACAAGCAGCCATCTAAATTAGGTATCAACTAAATCCACATGACTGAAGCACACCAACATCTGTGACCCAAGGCTTGTAAATCACATAATCCAAAACTGAAGGAAGGAAGAGAATCAGAGCCTGACGTGTGAGAATCTGCTTTGCAGAAGGCTATGGGTGGCAATGGAAGCCCAAAGTACACTGTGAGTTTTACCAGGCTATATCCCTCTGGTGATTTCCCCATATTCATAGTGGAGGGGTGGGAATAAAGCGCAACCCAAGAGAGAATATTAAAGAGATGACGATGGGCGATGATGGACAAAATGATGAACCTGATTTGAATGGTTACAACTTTGTCACTTGATCCCCCTGCTGATACACATTGGGCCTGATCTGGTTTTCAACCTTTTGTGTGTGTGTGTGTATGTGTATGTGTGTGTGTTTCAGATCGGCTTTTATCTCTGAATAGTTTTGTCTTTGTGAGTAATCCTGCTGAATTTCTGTTCTATAGTTTCCAGTATATGAAACCCAGGCTTAACAGACCTGTGGAGACAAGAAGTAGTATAAGGGCTCTTCAAGGGGACAGTGAGGGAGGAGGGACAAAGGAGAGCTGACATCAAGAAGTTCATAAAGAAGAAAATGTTTGAAAACTGATGGTGGTCGCAATTGGCTTGATGTGATTGAACTATGGAATGGTATATTATCTGTATTAGCTCCCAATAAAATGGTTCTAAAAAATGATGTTTGATGTATCAGATCACCCAAAAGTTAATATCATTTCAAGAATGAACTTATTTCTCTATTTATTAGGTTGATGATAGCAAATGTGTTTTTAATGACATGTTTAGATGGCTGTATGGAAAATACTAAAACATAATATGAATATTCCCAAATATGTTTTTTTCAAAGTGAACAGAACATTGTGAAAATTGTTTTATTACTCCCTCTCACTTAACACATGAGAAAATTATGCTTCAAATTCAAATATTTGCAATTCCTAATTTTAAGAAATTCAGCAACTCAATCATTAGTTTAACAAATATTTAATGAGCATGCAAATAATAGAAGAAAAAGCAGCACATGAACACAAATAGCTGGATGTATTTTTACAAGAAGACTTTAGAATATTAGTATTAAAATGATAGTGATTTCTATATTGGGGAAGTTAAATAGTTAGTAATTAATGTCACAGACCCAAGTCAGACAGACTTGGAAACAGTTATTAATTGCCTGACCTCATTACATAATAATTGCCAACACCGGATTTTCCATGAGTAAAATGGACTTTGTGAAAATTATTATAAATGTTGTTAGAATGATTATCTGAGACATACAGTGAAGAGCACAGTAAAGGGGATGACAGTTGGTAAACATTAAAGAAATGTTTCTTGTAATTATTATTACTACTTCACTGCCTTACCAAAAAAATCGATTACTACTCTCATTTATAGAGATTTGCTGTGTCATCGGTTTCTTGCAAGTAGTGACCATGTTTATAATTTCTGTACCTCACAGAATTTAGAGGAGTGTCAACACGATCATAGATATTTGTAGAGAGTTACCTCATGAACATGTACAGGACATTTCATTGATCCAGGTGTAAACTGAATGACTAGAGTCAATGAAGTGGAGACGTAGTGCATCTTCCCATCGTTCACAAAGTTATAGGGCAAGAGAGGTAACGGTCCTGTTTCTTTCTTTTTCTACTAATATACCCTCTAATTCACTTCTACAAATACTGGAGAAACCTAGCATTTGTTCCATGGCAATTTTCAAAAGAGAAGCTGAAGGCAAGCTCTCAAATACCACAGTCCCAGGGGATCCAATAACATTAGCAGCGGCTCATCACTGTCCAGCTCTGTGCAAATGTAACTCTCTGGTAAATGCCCAAGAATTTTCTATGTTGAGCCCAACAGAATAATGATTGCTGTCCTAGCCCGCCATTTAAAAACCATCAGCTGTTTAGCAGAGTACCAAGGCGGTCTTTAATTGATGTGTTGAATGAACCACATAACACCAAATCAGGAAACACCGATGAAGGGGTGTTGTAGCTATGGTTTAGATCTTGTGCTTTTTGTCTTTCTCCGAACATTTGGGATGTTTCTAAGGTGTGATCCTGGTACCCACCTTTGCTTCCTCCCTTGTTGGTCTACATTTGCACAGCAGCAAACACCCGTCTTACTGACACATCTATCAGACAAGAAGAGGTCCAGGACTGCTTAAGTTCAGTAGGATCTGGTTAAAAAGAGGGAACTCCCCAGTTACCACTCAACTAAAGAAGGTAGTTGTGAGGGCCCTTTCTGACCCAGTGCTCCCATGCACCACTGGAAACATGTTTGCTGGTTAATCTGTCAGAATTGTCCTCAAACAAAGTGCCCCCTTTTATTGGCAGGCACAGAAAAAGCTTGGAAAAGCTACACAAAAAGGACTCAATAAAAAAAGAGAGAGATGGCCTTGCTGAGAAGGTAGTTCTTTCTGATTTTCTGTAATAGACTTCACTTTGCCATGAAATTAAATTTATAGTATATCTCCTAGACACTGGGACTCCAGCAAAGCTTCACTATTCCCTGACTTGACATTACAGCAGAAATTTTCATGGGGAGGCCATTTCAAGCCAAATAACTGGTTATGTGAACCGTTTACAGAAAGGCTTTATTTTTTTATTTTTTTAAATTGATAGGCACTGCCATTTCCAGAAACTGTTAGTGTACAGTACACATTCAAATGCTGTTTACCTTTGAGAATACTCCAAAAAAGACAGCTGTAACGTTAGACAATGAGCTGCTTTTGGGCCTCCTACAACACCTCCGTGTTTATTATTCTGAGTCATAATCTTGCATTTATCAAGTGGCAGACTGTAATTGGAACAGCACAATCCTATTTCAGTAGCAGGTGATCCAACATAATAGAAGCCAGCCTTCGAGTTCGGCTCTGATGTGGAACGGATTGAGGGATACACTACACATTGAAGGATTCATGCACGGTCTACCTCCAGAAATCACTCGGTCCAGTGCTTGACAACACTGCTCAACCCATATTCATACTCCTACAGTAACACGAACTGACTGTTTCAGGTTTTTGGTATGGCTTAAATGTCCTATGGTACAACCGATGTAACAGTCAAAAGATAGCGATTGGATCAAATGTCACAGAATTCAATTTTGGCTGTCAGGTTGCAGCACAACTATGAATGAGCACCAATTGCTTACTTGATCTATGCATTTATCAGATAAAATCCAGTCTTATCTAAAATTTTTAAATGACAATATCCAAAGGCTGAGCCACAACACAACTACAAGATGAATGGGAAGAAAACAGCTTACAGAGGGTCATTAATACAACTGTTGGGATAACAGACAATTCTCATCAGACATGGCTCTTCATGATCACCTGGTTCAGCTTCTCATTGACAAAGGATTAAACTAAGGCTCATGTAAATGACATCTCCAATGGCAAGGCTAAACTGAACATTAAATCCACCAGACATGCAGTTTCCACTCAGATCTGACAATAATAACACCAATTTAAACCTTCTAAGGGCTTAGAATACTCATCAACTTAATTCCTGACATTGTTACACATTTCTTTTGTTTTGAAGTTTCAGGTCACCCACACACCACACTGTAAATGTGGGTTTATCTACTCTACATTGTATGTAATACAAGGAAATGAAAGAAGAACTTAGAAGACAGCCAATCTCACAGCATGAAAGTTCTGATCATCACAATTCCGCTAGGCATGAAGTGGGTAAGCAGGGGCAAGTGAAGTCAGCCAAGCAACTGCTTTTGTTAGATTAACCAAGAGGAGGTTCCCTCAACAGGAAGAAAGGCTTTAAGGCTCATTACTGTGTAGCCTGGTGACATAACTGTGGTTTGTGGGAAACCGCTAACTCCCCTGAACAGTCAGATATAATGAATGGACCTGTTCTCCTGAGAAGGAGCTTTGGGCCACAGGGTGACAGAGACACGTGGAACATGGTAGCTGGGAAGTACTTCGGCATGGGTTTCGCTACAGTCCCTCATTTTACCTGCTCAAATATCCAGTCCCAGAGCAGCTCAATGGTTGTCTTGCATTCACAGGAATAGTGAGAAAACCAAAGTCCATCGAATGTAGAGGCACTTTCTCTTTGGATACTAATGAAGACAATGCAGAACCTAATCAAAGGAAAATTCTGAAAATGCTTCATATGCAAGAGAACATTTGATTTAAATTAGCAGTTCCGAGTTGAGTCGATATCCTGTGAGTTGTAAACAGTGTAAAGGAGAGCTTCCAAATTTCATGGAAAATGGATGAAACTATATAATGGAAAATTTCCACAAATTTCTGAAGCCCCATTGGTATTTTGAACCTCGTCTTTGTTTTATGAGAACAATATTTTAAAATAAATTTTGAGTATTGGATATTTAAAAGTATTTTGAAAACCATAACTGATGGACAAGCTTGTCCTTTATTATACAACTCTTCCAAAGAGAAGAGGAGAAAAGACCCAACGTAAAGACATGATATGATATATAGCAAAAGGAATCATCCACATAATTTGGAGGTCCTTGCTTTGATGATTTTGCTTGTTTGTGTGCAGGATAAGGTGTTCCAAACCATCAAACAAGTACCCTTCTAAAAACCAGAGTGAATTCATTTCTTAACTAAAAAGCACCCTCACCTACTTAAAATAAAACCAATAATAGAATGTTTACTATTATTCCAAATCCATTTAACAAAACAGCAAAATAAACACCTGTAAACTTCTTGGCTAGAAAATCATATCAAAGGCATAAAGAGAAGTAACTAGAATTCAAGGAAATATGTCTAACTAGAAGAATTTAAAACAATCTAAAATGTTTATTATGGACAAAGAATTAATCAACTAATAGAAGTTAAAATATAGAGACTAACATTATTAACTTATTTCCAAGAGTCAATGAACTACATTACCATTTATGCATTGCAAACGCAGTCATACACAGATTCACATCTGTAAATGCCTAATCCAAGATTGATTGGATCTTTTCTACTTATTTTTATCTAAAACCATCTTATAGCTAAGACCCAATTATTGCCATACTTACTATAACTGAATGGCTCAGAACAGCCACCTCATATAAGAAGGCATTTTTAAAGATCTCTTCAACCTCTACTCAGAGACTTTTATTCTAATGATGAAGAGTCTGGAAACCATGTCGCTCGATAAGCAGCTCAAAGAACTCCACTCACATAAATACCTTTATTAACTTCTTCCACCATGGTAATTATTTCTTGACATGCCTGTCTCCCTAGCTAGAGAGTGAGATGTTCCCGAAGAAAGACTGGGTCATATTTATTTTTGTAACCAAAAACCTATAAATATAATGCCTAGTACATAGTTATTGCTTATTCTATATTCTATTGTGCCCTACTCGCCACCCCCCCCCCCAAAAAAAAAAGATATGTCAAAGTCCTAACCCTTGTTACCTGGGGATGTGATCTTGTTTTGAGCATAGGTTCTTTGTAAGTGTCATCCCTTTAGAGTGGTTTCTTTTATAAAAGAGTAGAAGAAACAGACAGAGAAAGGACGCCCTCTGAAAATGCACTGATTAGCCTAAGGCTCCAAATAGCTGGAGCAGATAAAGTAGGTGCTTTCTTTGGGGATGTTGAAGAGTACATCCCCTGCTGATGCCCCGAATTCGTATCTGTAATCTCCAGTAAACTGAGACAATGCATTTTTGTCTTTATTACCACTCACCTTGTGGTATTGTGTTACAGCTGCCCTAGGAAGCCAATACAATGCTCAATTAAAAAAAATAATTTTACTGGGGGCTCTTATCACAATCCACACATTCATCCAGTGTGTCAAGCACATTCACACATATGCTGTCATCATCATTTTCAAAGCGCCCTCATCCCACTTGATCCCCTGATATTAGCTCCCCCTTACTTCTCCCTCTCCCCCCACGGACCCTTGATAAGTTATAGATTATTTTTTCCATATCTTACAGCGTCCTCCGTCATCCCTCACCCACTTTTCCATTATTCGTCCCCCTGGGAGGGGGTTCTAGTTTGATTCTTGTGATTGGTTCTCCACCCTCCCCTAATCCTCCTGGTATCTCTACTCTCCTGGTTGGCCCTGTGGGTTTTTCTCTCCCAGATTCCCTGTGTTTCAGGCTCTTATCTGTAGCAGTGTGCATGCTCTGGTCTAATCCAATTTGTAAGGTAGAATTTATTTCAATTTTTTTAGAGGATAATATTTTCAATCCGTATGCTAGTTACAAGGAGGTGGGTTTTCTCCAATGTGTAGGAGAACGTTCTAACATGCGCTGCCTCTGAAGAGGAGAGAGGAGCCCATTTTGCATTTGTTCAGCAGCTCCACAACAAAGATGGTATTCATTGCAAGTTATGCCTTAGATGTGAGGTTAAATTAGAAAACTTCATGGGTATGTATAATTTCAAAATTCTCTAATTTTAGCAACTGTTTTGTATATATTACATATCCACTTCCATGTCCAGTTTCTAAATGTTTTATCATATATTCTTCACATCTTTACAGAGTATTTTCTCCCTATAAGTTGCTTTTGGATTACAAGTAAATAAAACATTCCTTAACTATCTAAGGATGAAAAATCATATCACTGGCACAGCCAGCTTTAAGAGGTGAGCATCTGTTAAATGCACAACTATGAAGAAAAAGTTGTTGCCTTCAATGCCAAAATGTAATTTTTTATGTTATGAGCAATTTAATTATGCTTGATGACCAGTTAATATTCTAAAGCAGTGGTTCCCAAACTGTGGGTCGCAACCCCTTTGAGGGTTGAACAGTAGCAAAATTACAGTTATGAAGTACCAACAAAAATAATTTTATGGTTGGGGGTGTCAGCACAAAATGAGGAACTGTGTTAAAGGGTCACGACATGAGGAAGGTTGAGAACCACTGTTCTAAAGGGATGGAACTGTAAAGTCCACAGCTTTGCTGTTGTCAGAACATGGTTTCTAAGAAAAAAATGAGCTCATTTATTTCTCCTATTCATTAACTAATGAGAATGTTGAGAAGTTTAAATGAGTATTATCTACTGATGTAGACCTTGAATTTTGACTAAGATAAACCCTTTTTCTAGATTTTCAATTTCAATTTTTGTTTCACGAACACACACAAAACTACATCAATTAAATCTGGAAGAGAGTGGGGTTAAAAGTGGGTCTTATTAAAAGTATTGAATCAAAACAAAGTGGAGAAGCATGGAAAACATCTGATTGCAAAGAACAAAGTCCCCAAGTTCAGAACCAGCAACCCTGTAAGGCATAAAGTTTAACTCTCAGAGATGGAGCGAGCAATGGTAAAGGTACTGTCATCATGAAGGTCACAGCATGCAGGACAGTGAGTCAGAAGACCTTGGAGATGAGCAGCACAACAAATAGGGTCAGACCCAACGGAACAACAAGGCAGTGCGGGCAAGACTGGCACTGCATCTAAGCCAAATCAGACAGTCCAAAGAAAACCTGGGTTTGCATAAAGAAATGTGTTTTGAGTTTTATTTTTTCTTTCAAACCATATTATTAGGACTTAATCCAGACATCCGATGATTCCATAGTTCAATTGTATCAAGCAGTGTTGTACAATAGCTACTACAATCAGGTTCAAGATTTTTCTTCTTTCTTGTAATACTTGATATCAGCTCATGACCCCCCACACACACACCCTGTATTACCCCCTCCCTACAGGAACCCTTATTCTAGTTATTATCTCTATAGATTCATCCAGCCTAGCTTTCACATACTCAAAACATAGAAGAATATGTAACAGAGTTAAGAGGTCTATCAACAATGAAAAAATACAACAGACATAAATAGGAAAAACAGAAACATTTAAAAACCAGATCAAAGTATATCAAAAGGGAAAACTAAGGACAAGGTTTTAACTATTAAAGTCAGATTTATTATTTTAATCCACTATAATCATCTCTAGAATACTCTCTGTGTTATCTGGGTAGACTAGAGAAATAAATCCATGGATACACATATGTGTATAAGAAATAGATTTATACACAAGAGCAATTGAACATTGAAAAATCATCCAGCACAGTCCAGAACAAGTCCATAAATCTGATATTAGCCCATATTTCCAATATCAATCTATAAAGTCCTCTGCAGACTCACGAAACACATGCAATGACAGCGAATGCAGATCACAGGCCAGTGAGTAGAAAGTCTTTGGATCCAGTGTAATTGGAAACATCTCAGCACTGGCAGGGGTGTCTCTGTGGCTTCTCTGGCTTTCGAGGTCTGGTTGTGTCCATGTGGCTTGTCTTCTACAATGTCTCCCAGGGGGAGAGAGAGAGAGAGAGAGAGAGAGAGAGAGAGAGAGAGAGAGAGAGAGAGAGAGAGAGAGAGAGAGAGAGAGAGAGAGAGAGAGAAAGAGAGAGAGAGAGAAAGAGAGGTGTCTTCTGCCTCCAGGAAGTCCCAGAATTCTCAGAAGGCCATGCCCACATAGAAGTCTCATTGGCTATTTCCAGATTGTCAGCCTAGACTCTGCCCCTACACTCTTAATCCTTAAATTGACACCAGATTAGGTAACTACCATACTCTCTCTTTGATAACTAGGTTATTTCCATTGCTCAATTATGGTCACAAGGAAAGCATCAGAGGTATATGCCCTGTGTAGATCCTGCAAATATATCTTGGGCTTCCACTGTCAGCCATAGCCCTCTGCAAACCAGAATCTCACCATTTAAGCTCTGACACTATCCCCTCCTCCCTGGATTATATAATGTGCAATCCTTGGATATCAGATATTGGTGTGCTGCTTCCATGTTGGCTTAGTTGACATCACACTTAGATGCACTTAGATTTTTTTTGCTGTAAATAAATCGTTTTAAGCAGTGCATTTTTTTTAAGCAGCAAGCTAGATAAGCAGACCGAGGTCTGCAGTATGTGAGCTATCCTCTTTCAGATCCTATTCCTTATCAAATGAAGAAGGGCTGCAATAAGCAAAGTACAGTGGAAGTGTTGACACGTGTTGCTGACTTCACACTCAGGAGAGAAGGAATTGAGTGTGTTCTCTCCTTTTGATATTGGCTCTGAAATAGCCAAAGTTACATAACATGGCACTTCAAAAGATCTATGACTCATAGATTCAGACAGAGGAAATATCAATATATCACCTCATACTGCAGATATACCTACCAATCTGAACATACTCCCCAGAAATCAGAACCGACACCAATGATGAATGACTAGGAAAATGGTAAAGTGCATACTATCTGACCTTCAACATTGAAATCAAACCATGGTTCTCATTTCCCTTTGGCAGGTTTCTCCCTCACAAGGAAGATGTCTATTTTTTGGACTTTGACTTTTATAGAATCCCTTTGAAGCTTATCTTAGCATCTTCAAGAAAGAAAATATAGCAGAGCATACCTGACAAATGAAACACAGAATATCACTTGCTTCAAGTTCTGCTCATTTATAGAACCTTTTTGCTATAGGAGGAAATATAATAAAAGGAGTAGATATAACACTGAGAACAATATTGAATACGTATTAGAATGACTAGTAGAATGTGAGAAAAGAAAACTAATAGATCTTTATTTGATTATTTGTCTTTGTCGTTGGACTGGCCTTTAAGTTAGTGCATTTCACTACAGTCAAAGATAAATCTGTTTCGCTTACTAATAATTGTATCCTTAGTCTTTAGAACAAAGTAAATGCTCAATAAAATTCACTATTTAACTGTTTCTCAGTTCTAAACCAGTAACACACACACACACACAAACACTTTAGACAACTGCAATGTCTGGTAGGCTATGGAGACCGAGTAATTCCTTGTGAGGCTATTTAAAGCAATGTTATCAACTCCATAATGGCATCTGCTATGAAGAACCAAGGAGTTGTAACCAGATTAATGTGGAGTTCAATCCCTTACGTCACAATCCTCACGTCACAACCCCAAAGCAACTGAAAGGAAGTTTCTTCAGGAATGAGTCCTAATTCGTATATAGTGGATGTTGTGGGGAAGTTTGAGTGCTTTTTCTCAGTCGAGGTACTGTATTTTATTTGCCAAACATTGGTTCCCTGAATGTGAGCCAAAGACCTGACATGTCACCTACCCGTCCTGGGAGCCATCAGCAGCTGCCATCTGATGGGCCTCTCCAGTCACAAGCATGGCTGGCTGACCCTAGATTCATCTGCCTCTGCAGATCTGCCAGTCAGGAGAAGCCTCCCATTTAATATCTGACCCATGGACTTGAAACCAGACTGGGTTTGCCTATTTTCACTTCTATAACTACTTGAAACATTTTCTTGATATAAAGGTATCTCTTTCTATATATGACATATATATATAAAGAAACATATATAACAGTGGTTCTCAAACTTCCTAATGCCATGACCCTATAATATAGTTCCTTATGTTGTGGTGACCCCCCCCAACCATAAAATTATTTTTGTTGTTACTTCATAACTGTAATGATGGAGTGACACAGTGGCTTCAGCAGTGGGCTCAAACATAGGAATGTTGTGAGGATGGCATAGGACCTGTTGCTATATCATTCTGTTGTACATAGAGTTGCTATGAGTTGGAACCTGCTACAAACTATTACAGTGCTCTATTAGCTGACCTTCAGATAAAAAGAGATTATTAAGTTTAGCTTTACCTGATCATCTGAGTATTTTAAAATATAGACAAAGAAAGCCAGAACTTTGAACCATGAGAATGAGACATTGCAGTCTCAACGGTGGAAGAAGTCATGTAGCAAGGGGTGTGGGCAATCTCAAAATACTGAGAAAAGTCCAAACTGAGTGCATGCAGGAAGCAAAAGCTATAGACTATAACAACAATGAACTAAATCTTGCTCCAAACAAGAATGAACATTGATGTTTATGCCACAGCATGCAGATGATAATTCAGAACAGCTAACTCTTTAGTCTTGTCGTATTCTGTCCAAAGAAACAGCCTCATTGTGGCAGACCTCTGAAATGTGAAGCTGTGATTGAATAGGCTGATGGGGAGTAAGCCATTAATTTTTGATACTTTGATGCACAGCAATAGAAAATGAAAGCAAATGAAAAATTCGGGGTACTTGAAAAAAACGCAGTCATCTTAGGAATTTGCATTCAGCAAACATGTACATCAAAATGAGCAAGAAGATATTCTTGAGTTTTCAATGAATAAACCTTTGCCAATGAAAATTTAGGAGGATCTATTTTAAACAGATTAAAAAGGAATCCACATGAAAATGTGGCATGCAAAACAATCATCAAGAGCACAGGAAATGGTAAATTTATGAGCATGCATGAATATATGTAAAGCAACATTAATTTAGAAGAATATTTATGGGTGATAAATATTAAATATACCATGAACTGAGTATCAAAAGGATGAACAAATAGGTCTTGGCAAAGTACAGCCAGAATACTGCTTAGACATGAAGGTGGTGAGACCTTGTCTAGAGTACTTTGGACGGAGTATCAGGATGCAACGGTCAGTGGAGAAAAATATCATCATGCTTGGAAAAGAGGAAGACTCTCAAAGAGATAGTTGGAAGCAGTGGCTGAAACAATGATTGCAGCCTCAAGCAATGATTATGAGGATGGCTAAAACTAGGCAATCTTCATCCTATTGAACATGGGATTGCTATGAGTTGTGATGGCTTGATGGCAGTCAACAACAACACACTACAAAATAAAAATATTAATAATGTTTAATGGGTTGTAAATAATAGAAATAAAATACATAATAGCCCTCTCTGCCATTAAGTCAATTCTGACTCATCGTAGCTCTACATAGAATTTCCAAGTCTATAAATCTCCACAAAGGCAGTATTCCACATCTTTCTCCCAACAAGTGGCTGGGGGATTTAAAGCACCAACCTGTTGGTGAAGCAGGTCAATTTGTCACTTAGCCGCATCTTGAGATATTTGAAGACAACATTTTCAGTAAGTGATAGATGAAAGTTATAAAATATCAACACGTATATAACCCATTAGCATGGTTGATCCAAGAGCAAGATAGCGAGCATTTTCTCAAAACTAACTAGTGTATATATAGTTTGGCATGCATGTCACCTTTATGAAAGCTGACCAGAAGCAGTGTCTTACAGAACATCTTAAAATATTTCAAGCAATTAAGTAGTATGCAAACCATATTTTTATACCACCATATAAATAAGGTGGGAATCAACGATCAAGGGATAACCAGGCACAAAAGCTGGAAATTTAATAAACACACCCGAAGTAATGAATGGATCAAATAGATAAATGAAATTTTAGAAAATAATTTAAACTAAGTAATAATAAAAATCCTTTCTTATGAAAAGTGTGGGATATGGCTAAAGTGGTGGTACTTCAGGCAAAATCTATAACCTTAAATATTCATTAAAATTAATAAGGTAATAAACTCAATAAGGAAAATAAAAACAAAAATGCACAAGGAAGTAAATATAAGAAGGCAATATTGTTAAGAGCAAACATAACAAAATGAATGCCAACGATGTAACAAAGACCAACGAAATCCTCCAGGAAGATGGATAGTCCTCTAGAGAGATCATTTTCTTTTATGTAGAAATCTAAAATTACTGAGGCTCTGAGGAAACCATTAACCCTTCTACTTTGCTGGTATTATTATTAAGTCGTGTCAAGTTGTTGATGCCTCCTGGACTCGTAGAGACCCCGTGTATGTCACAGTGAAGTCAATGTTCAGTCTTCTACCATGCTCACAGCCATTCCTATGTTTGAGCTTATTTTTACAGCTATTGTGTCAGTCCATCTCCTTAAGGGTCTCCTCTACCTGACCGTGCATGACATCCTTCTCAGACGGGGTGTCTTCTGACAGCAAATACAAGTGAGAAGAGCTCTTGCCATCTTCACCCCTCAGGAACAGTATGGCAATTCAAGACAAATTACTTTGTTCTTCTGACAATCAATGGTATATTTAATATTACTTTCCACCACCTTACTTGAAGGGCATCAATCCCGCATTAATATCCATTATGCACTGTCTAACTTTTGCATGTATATGTGGCAATTGACAATGCCATGAAGAGTCAGGCACATTTGGTGCTCGCAGTGACACCTTTGCTCTTGAAAACTTTAAAGAGGTTTTTAAAGTTGTCCGATGCAGTGTCATTTGATTTCTTGACTTCCGCTCCAAGACCATTGATTATAGGCTCATGTCAAATGAAATCCTTAATAACCTTCATCTTGTATGTGATCAACTGAAACTCAGCAGCAGTACTTTATATTCAACAACACATGGAACTTTGGGGCCAGAGTTGGACTGCTAGCCGCAGGTTCAGCCTCAGAAAACCTATAGAAAATTGCTATAAGCCAGAATTTACTCATTGGCAGTGGATTTGTTTTGATGTTTTAAGAGAGAGACTATATTCACCTTATATTCATTGATCAGAAGGCTATATCCTATGAAAATTCATTTTCAATGATTTATAAATCTCATGTTATTTACAATATTTTCTTGATGCTGTTTCTTATTAAAATGGATTTTTATTTAACTCACATTCTCACACAAAGGCCAATCACAGACACCTTAAATATTTACATGTAATGAGGCAATAAAACTTATGGAAAATAACTGAATGACCTCACAGTAGAGAAGAATTTTTTTTTAAGCAATAGGAAAGAAATGTATTGGAGCCCATACAGGAAACCCTAAGGGGGCCCAGCATACCCTACTGTGTAGGCATGCCCAGCAAAGAGTCATACCATTCACTGTGCCCCATGTCCCAGAGGGACTCCCCTTGAGCCGAACCCCAAAGCCCCAAGCCTGGCTGGGGGTGGAGAAAATAAGAACTTTTAAGTTTGAATCAACTACATAAAGAAATGATTGATTTAGCTGACTGTATTACAATTAGGAGCTTCTGTCATTCAGACAACATTAAAAAATAAACATAGAAAGCACAAAACGGGAGAAAAACACATGGTGTAGCTTCCATAATGACAATGATGAATAATTAGCAGACTGTACAGTACCTGTGGCAAATTAGAAAATACAGTCTTAAGTAATTTTATCATTTGGGGCAATCTGAACAGTTCTGCCCGGGGAAGCTCTCCCATGCCTCCATAGGCAGCATCCCGGCTGGACATCAGCATTTGCCTGCTTTCCCCTACCTACACCTACATATTCCTGTTTTCTCCCAGGCTCAGTCTCCTACATGAGAATACCCATGTTGGGCAGAGGGAGAGCAGATCCCTAAATTAGGCAGAAGGGAGAATTGACCTCAAGGAAGTCCAGAGCTTCTATGGCTATAGGTATGCTTTCCCAAATATACACATGGTTGGTGCTGGCAAAGTGTATGCCCATGGATTTGGAGAGGAGTAAATTCTAGTTTTAAAACTATAGGGTCAATTAAAAAGTTTATTGTGGTGCATAGCCACACACACTCACCCCTATCCCATGGTGGCCTGGTGGATGATGAAATGAAATGTTAGCAGGTCCTACATTAAGCCCATGATTTGTTGCAGACTGGCCTCCTATCATCCTTAGAGTTTTCATTGTCTGATACAAGATTAAACCATCTAGGACTGTGTTATATGTGACATTGTGAGAGATGATAGATAGATAGATAGATAGATAGATAGATAGATAGATAGATAGATAGATAGATAGATAGATAGATAGATAGATAGATGCTGTAGACCTAACCCCTGGTACTTCAGGACATAAGCCTACTGTATATAGGGGCTTTTTTGTAGTTATCATTAGTTAAGGTAAGGTTACACTAAAAAGAGAGAGAGAAGACGGGGGAACACCCTCACTGCCATCAAGTTGATTGTGACTCATGGTGACCTGCATAAGGTTTCCCAGACTATATTGAGGGAGCAGACAGCCTCGTCCTTCTGCAGAGCTGTGGGTAGATTTGAACTGCTCCGTGATTAGCAGCCCACTGTCTAACCTACAGAGCCGCACTTTGTGGACATGAAAGTGGCTCAACGTGCTTAATGTTTTGCAAGAAGAAACAGAGAGGCAAACACCGGGGGAAGGTGGCCACATGAGGACAGAAACCCAGATGGCAGTGGCACATCTACAAGGAAAGGCATGCTGGGAGCTACCAAAAGCTGGACGAATCAAAGACAAATTTTCTCTAAAGACTCTGGTGGTTCTCAACCTTCCTCATGCCACGACCCTTGAATACAGTTCCTCATGGTGTGGTGTCCCCACCCCAACCAATTATTTTTGTTGCTACTTCATCACTGTAATTTTACTACTGTTATGATTCGGGTGGCCCCTGTGAAAGGGTCATTTGCCCCCCAAAGGGTCGTGACCCACAGGTTGAGAACCATTACTCTGGAGAGCTCATGACTCTGAAACCCTGAATTCAGACTTGTAGCTTCAAGGCCTTTGAGAAAACTTTTTGGTAATTCCTTAGAGCACACTTAGGAACTAATAGCCATGCACAACTCAAAACCCCACAGACATTGAATCAATTCCAGCTGGTGGCATTCCTTTGAGACAGAGCAGAACCGCACCTTGGGATTTCTGAGACTATACCTCTAAGGAAGCAGACGGACTCATTGTTTTCCTCACCCTCTTTTACACACTACCATATAATTTAGTAACATGTAGGGGCCATGAAGAGTGTGTAGTTAGATGTGCAGTCTTGTACACTACACCATCAAATGTGCATGTGCACAACATACATATGAATCTCTTAAGTAACTATTATAAGTCAATATGAAAGACACAAATAACATAAGATCAATGGACAAAAGGCACGAGTAAGCATTTCCCCAAAATACAATGACTAGTACAACTATAAAATGATATTGGATCCCATTATAAATTAGAGAAGTGAGAATGTAACCATTATCCCCAAACTACTCTATTTCACACCCATCCGTTTGGCAACATCATAGATAAACAAAGTCACCTATGTACAATGCTTTAGCGCTCTGGGAGTCCCACGCCACGGGAAGGAGTCTACATTGGAACATTCGCTTAAACAAGTTTGCATTATCAGGTAAAATCAAAGATGTTCGTAGGTTAAGATTCGATTTCATTTTTAGGTAAAAATCCTAGAGAATCTCTTGCACCCAAGAACGGGGATACAGGCTCACGAATGCTGATGGTAACATTAATTATAATATCAGAAAATTAAACGCTGAAAAATAATGCTATCCAGGATGTAGACATCTGAAAATGATGCTGCTCGGTAACAACTTTCAACCTGGGTAAGATTCGAGAAGCCTCCATTCTGCCAAGGAAGCCTTCCCTAGCCCCTGCTCTCAACAACAGCACTTGCCAGCAAACCAAATCAGCTTCTGAGCTGAACCGGGCCAGCACACACGCACGCACACACTTTAGACTTGAGACATGGTCAGGGCGGAGTCCCGTGAGAGAGTCAGAAGGAGGGGCATAGACAGAGCTTGGAAGCTCACGCAGAGATGCACACACATAAGTGGGTGTGAGAGCAGAGGGAACGAAAACGGACCGGCCTTGGAGACTAAGGGTCTCATTAGAGGCCTCCCACCGGCTTACCCACCTGCAGATAGGAAGAAGACTAGGAATTTTGTATTTAAACCTGGTCTTCCAAGCTACCAAGAAGGCATCTCTTTTTTTTTACAAATTAGAATTGAAAATTGTTTATATGTGTTGGCTAGCTTGGTTTATAAGTGTCAAATGCCCAGTAATCCAATATGCAAGCTTTCATTTGTACCCCTTTCCCAGGTCGGATCAATGTAGAAGTACGATAAAGTTTATGTAAGGTGTTCTGTGCAATGCCGACTACCAGGGAGCACATCGGCAGGGTCTTGCATCACAGAAAGGATACATGATTTGCAATGACAGCATCCCAAGAAGGTCTAATGCTTCCGCGTCTCTAGGTATTCCTCCAAAATATCTTAACAAAGAAATTCAGAAACTAGACCCATCTGAGGAATTCTACGTGAAAATAATTGTTGTGCATTGTCTTCAGAGCTTTTAGTAGGTAGCAAAATAGGTTTATTTTCAAAGGACAAAATTATGAGCCCTCAACTCAAATCAAGAAATGTAAACTTTAATTAAAAATAAGTGCATAGTCCTGAGCGCCGATTTTGCAATTTTTAAAGCTATAGAGTCAAATAAAAAGTTTACTTGGCCAGAAAGGGTCGCCATTTCTTGCTATCGAATGCCCTATTACCCTTTGTGGAAAAAGGAATGTTACTGGCATAGACGTTAGATTCAATAGCTTTTAGCTTTTTAAGAGAAAGCTCAGGATGAACTTATTTAATGTATAATCAACTATTCTTCCCCAGAGTATACTTCAATCCAAGCTTGTGTGGCATAAGAAATATTGCAAAACGTTTCTTCAGATTCGAAGAATGTGAAGGCCTTCATTCTAAAAGACTGGAGATTCAAGAACAAATAAGTGGCAAAATGTATTAACTCTATCTGAGTCCTTGCCAAATAAACTCGAGTAAAAAGGGAAAATCGCAGATAGTTCAGCGTGGGAAAGGTTTTTAAAAAATCATCTAGTCCCACTCAGTCCTGGCTATGCTTTTGTTATCCAGTGCCTCTCCTAGGATTGCACCTTTGTTATTACAAAGGCAGACTCTGCATGTAGAGGAGCCAAGACACCTTGTAGGTGTTCAGTAGTAGATGCATGTTGAATGAGCTAATTACAGAAATACATTTTATTTCTTAATAAATTCACTTGTTGATCATTGTTGGACGTTTTAAAATTTATGTTAGAATATAACAATTGAATTAAACAACTCCTTTTTAAAAACGGGCTGCTATCAGATCAATTCTGACTCCTGGTGATCATTTTTTGTGTCAGAATAAAACTTTGTTCCGTAAGGTTTTCAATGTTTGTGATCTTTCTGATGACTATTGCCAGGCCTTGCTTCCAAGGTGCCCATGGGTCAATGTAAACCGTCAGTCGCTCAGTTGGTAGTCAAGCGGTTAGCCATTTGCACAAACCAAAGACTCCTAAGGCTCTTTAGAGGGGCCAGTTTTCACCCTGTCCCCTCCCCCCGTCGATCCCCCAGCACTTCGGGCTGTAGATATAGAATTTCTAAAACCCATATAACATACAGAGTAAATAACACAGTCCCTGCTACCATAACTTTCCCCCTCAAATAAAAGTAGCATAATTTAGCATAGCATGTTTTATTATTAGCATCTTAACAAATCATCTCTTTGAGAATTATCTTCCTCAACCTCTTGTTAAGCCAAGTTTCATCTTGTAAAGACAAATCACAAGCTTTATATATATATATTTTTGAAGGAACCTCCCAGTTTATCTGGAAGTGGTACACAAAATATATAACTTACTTTATTTTTCATTGCTCTGATTATGAGCTGAGTATCCTCAAGGGTTATTCTGTTTGCCAAGAATTGAAGGAACAGGGGGGGAAATAGCAAGAGGTTCCTTGAGAAAGAACAGAGAAACTTAACTGAAAGGGAGATCAAAACAAAAAGCTACATAGGGGAAAAGAAACCACAACAACACAATTATGGAGTTAATGATGCCGTGTTACTGCAAGTCAAAAACTAGCGAATACTTCAGAATTCTTGTAAATCAAAGGACAACAGTCTCTTAGTGTTTATTCTTGCAGACTCAAAATATAGGGTAAGTAATTCACCTTCAGTGTGTCAGACTCCGGAGTCATCGCCCTTGCATCGCCAGTGGTATAAACCAAAAGAAAAGCACAATTCTGTGGTTGTCATTCTCGCTGGTGGCCCCAGATCACACCGAGATAGGTTTTTGTTTGGTCTTGTTTTATACATTCTTTTTTTTTTTGCCCTGATTCTTTTTCGATGCAGGATGCTCCCAATGGTATGATTTTTTTGTAGAATAATAAGTCAGCTGAAATGTCTTTGGGTTATAATATTTCAGTACCCATGCTTAGGTGTCATATTATAACATACTGAAATCTAAGGCATACATCTTACTGATTAGTTGAGAAATAAGTTGTTAATTTTTATGGTTGGTTGATATATATATATATATTCAAAATAATTACCATGAAATTCTTAGGACTGTCAAACTGATAATCGACCTCCAACAGAAGTTTCCACATTCAAAATCATCTCTCATCATGCAGATTTATCGTTAATGTGCCTTTTACAAATCATGAGTCCCAAAATTATCTTTATAAATTAATATTGCACCATTGGTACCAAGAAAGTTGAGTAAATGAAATCCCGTTATTTACTGGGAATGTTACCGCCTTAGTTGTTTTGGTAAGAAATTTCAAGATTTTTATGTTGCTTTCTCAATATCTATAACACACAAAATATGAGAGGAAATTTTTTTTTCTTTAAACTTTATGAACTTTTGTAAGACTTATTCCCTTTAATATAGCTTATTTTTAATTCAATTGTGATCTTTTAATATATGCACAGAAATATAGTGCTATTAGTTTTGTAGAATTACTAGAGCAGTTCTTCTGGTTTTGTTTTACTCACTAATATATTCATCACAATTAAACTAAAAGAAATCAACATGAAAAAGTCTTACTTTTTTAGGGGAATTGTGCCTACCTCCTAGTGTCAATAGTGCATTTCTGGTATGTGTAGGAGGATTTCTGCCTAAATAAATGCTGACTGTACTACCTCTTTTTAAAAAATAACATCTGAAAGATCTGCTTGTTCACAATTTACTAATATTAACTCTTAAATTAAGATACATTTCCACGTAAGCTACATTAGACACAAGGACCCACCAAAGTCTATGAAAGCAATAGAAAGTAAGGCATAATAATACATGCTATATGAATTTTTAAAAAGATAGTAGATAATAGGCTATATTTTAAATTTTTTATTTCTTCTTTGGAAGGTAACAAGAGCCACATATTTGATTCAAAAAATGATTTCAGAGTAAGAAAAGGCTTGTTTTATCTTGCCTGAGTAATAGATTTTTCTTTCCTTTTACTGAATTCTCTGCGTGAATAACAAGAGTGGCAGCCATTTTCTCCCAGCTCAACATCAAAACCCCTTTCATCTGCTGTCTAAATGCAAACAAAGCAAACCTTCCACCAGGCCTTTCTTTCCAGATAAATTAAAACTCTCATGTCCTGGGGCCTAAATCAAGCCTACAGGCCTTCCCTAGATAAATCCACTCTCAACCTGAAATCTTCTTGCCACACGTGCTCCTTGTAAGATAATTTTGCAGTAGCTAATCAATAATGCAACAGTAAATTGCATTTAAATAAACATTAGCAGGCCCTCTTAATGAATAAAACCTCATCTGCAATTTGTCAAAGTCAGAAATACCGGACTCTTTTGATATTCATTAGAATATTGGAAATTGGAGCTTTGACAGGCTTTATGTACACGGCGGTAACCATTGTGGGGTGTGTGGGGGGGCGCTCAAAAAAGGTGGATTTTCACACATTCCTAGCTGAACATAATGGGACATACAGCAGGTTTCTGGAATAGAACTCATATGTCTGCTATCAGCCTGGCAAAAATATATTGAGATAATCCGGCTTTCCATTGCAAATTATTAGGCAACTGAGGTGTATGTACTTTGTTTGAATTTTCTGACTTTAGGTGGCCTAAAAGAGTAGACATTTTTTATTCTGTCATGCTGATGAGAAAAACGACTAGAGTTGATTTGGCATACATTATTATTATTTGTATATTTCCTGGGACGAAGTCATGATTGTGAAAAAGTTCTGAAGTAATTATAGAAATTTGGAAGAAAACTGACTTTAAGCCTAATATCCTAAAACTTTAAAAAAGTATTTTCTAGAAAATGTCCTAATATAAATTAGGAATGGTACGTGGAATCTTTTAAGTACAATTTCCTAGAATTCTTTTCTATTATTCTTTAGAATGATCACTTTAGCAAAGTCAATGGTTCATTTTTTAAAAGTACTCCAAACAGGACTAAGCAAATTATTAAGAAATTACTTCTAGCAATATTCTGTGAGAAATAACCTAAAATTAAGCACATTTGGGGGTCACATTTTGAGGCTGTCTGTAATTCTTTTACAAATCTAAATTCATGATCATTTCTGAATCCTAAATTTCATATCATTTAAAGATTCAGACTAGACCACTTGCTTATAAGTAACACTGCCAGCCACTTTAAAACTATAAATATGTTTATACTTTGCCCTTTTTTGAAATTTCATAGCAATCCATATGGGTATAAAGGGAATACTGAATATTTGCTTTCAAAAGAAAGCTATTCTTTGACATACCATTTAAAATGAAGCCATTTTTATTTAGATATTTCCATACAACATCAGCAATTACTACCATAGTTTTCGAACACTTGGTTGCTAAAGGGGGACCAGTAAATCAGAAACAGCAAACACCAGTCTTCTAAACCCAACTAAATTCCTGTGTCAGTTTCCCGGTCCACACTTCAATTGGTGTGATTATATTGCTCAACAGTCTATCTATCTCAAAATAAGGATGCCCTCAGCATACAAACAGGACAGGGCTCAACTCCTCATCTGGATGCTAGCAATCAGAGCTCGTTCAGAGGCACCCCAGAAAACAGGGCAATCTGCTTCCCCAAGGGCACGCCTGAAACTTGATGTATTCTACTTTACACATGAAGTCGCCATTAATCATAGTTGACATCGTGGCTAGGAACAGCAATATCATCACTAAATACAGCCCGATATACATAGAAAAAGGTACCAATTGACGACTAAAATCCAGATTAGAACCTTCAAGGTCATTCTGACCTCTTTAGAAAATACATCCTGAAATGTTCAAACTTTCAGAGAGCTAAAGATGGGGAAAGAAATCTCTAAAGACATACTTAAAACTAAAAAATTGCAATGTCAATGAGAGATCTTGAATATACCATGGACCGGATGAAGAATGAGTAATTATATCGCAGAGCAAGTACAACCAGAAAACCCCTGAGAAGCAAGGATGGTGAGACCTTGTGAAGCTCACCATGGCTACATCATCAAAAGATATCAATCACTGAAGAAAGACAGCATGCTGGGTAAACAGAGAATCAGTAGAAAAGAGGTAGATTCTCTGAATGGGTTATTCATGGCTACACGCAATGGGCTCAAACCTGGTATCAATCTTGAGGATGGAATAGGACAGAACAATGCTTCATTGTCATGCATGAGATTGCTGAGTCAGAGCTGGTTTGATAGTACCTAACAGGAATGAAGAAGTATTCAAAATACTTATGTTAAACATTTTTATGTTCTCACTCATTAACCTCTCTCTCTTCACTCACAGTGACAGGTCTTCTAACACTCATCAGATGTCTGTGGTGTCCAAAGCACCAGGTATCTAGGAAACATGTTTATCCCACTCAAAGTTTATAAGTCAACATAGATGCAAAACCATGGGAGATAGATAGAACAGAATCTAAAGGGTAGACCATACTCCAACTAGTTTTCTCGTTTTTGCAACAGAGGGAAGGAAATTGGATGGCATAATATGACATCACGAAAATGTGAAGCTCCATTCAAGACTACATTAAAATCACTTAAAAGAGCACTATAGCCTGAAAAGGGGACACAGTCATTGTGAGGAAGATGCTGACTCTGGATTATTTAGACTGAAAGCGGCTTTAAAGAGTGGTGCTCTGACCAAAACGTTTAATTTTTAAAGCTAATGTTTAAAAAAAGATTTGATGTGGAAAAGTGAAAACTATAAAATGCCTAGGAAAAATACAGAACTAAATCTCCATAACCGTGATTAGATAAGATAGCAAACGTCAGCAAGGAAAGAAGAAAACAGATAAATTGGCTAATGTCAAAGTTAAAATTTTTTGTGCATCAAAGATCACAATCCAGAAAATGAAAAGACAATTTTCAGAATGGGAAAATTATTTATAAGGTGTATATCTAATAGAGTGCTTGTATCTAGAAGATATAGAGGTAGATATAAAAGACAAATAAACCACTTTAAAAATAGGAAAAATATGGCAATAGGCATTTCTCAAAGAAAGTGCACAATTGACCAATAAGCACATGAACACATACTTAACATTATTAATATTTGAAAATGAAAATCAAAACTGCAATGAGATATACACATCAGACACATACAGCTTTAGTCATAATTAAAAAGACAGATAATGACAGGCACTGGCAAGTATGTGGAAAAATTGAAACACTTGTACACTCTTAGTAGGAGTATAAAATGGTGATGTTGCATTGGGAAATGGCTTGATGTATCCTCAACCATGCAAATTAGACTTATCATATGATTGAGCAATCCTACTACTACATGCATACCCAAAGACAAATGAAATCCTGTATCCATACAAATGCTTATACAAAAATATTCATAGAATTATTAGCCGTGACAACCAAAGTGTAAGCAACCCAAGTATTCATGTACAAATGAATATACAAAAATTGGTATATACATATTAAAAGTTAAACAAAACTCACTGCCATTGAGTCAATGCTGACTCATAGTGACCAGAAATAGAAGTGGCCACGTGAACTTCTCAAGCTGTAACTGTTTACGGAGTAGAATGCCCCATCTTTCTCCCTAGAAGTAGCTCGCAGGTTCAAACGGCTGATGTTTTGTATCGCAACCCAATGTGTAACCATGACTATCAGGGCTCCTTTATTTCCAGATAGTGCAATATTGTTTGACAGGCAAGCGGAATCGAGTATTACTATGCTGCCCCATATGAACCTTGAAAAGAGAACTAGGAGGAAAAAAGCAGTCTCTCTCTCTCTCTCTCTCTCTCTCTCTCTCTCTCACACACACACACACACACACACACACACACACACTGCATTATGTGCTTCTATTTATATGAAATTCACACAGTAGGTCAATCCCTGCAGACAGGAAGTAGATTAATGGTTGTCACAGACTGGGAAATTTGATGGCTGACTGGAAGTCCAGAGTTTCTCTGGGGTTATAGGAATATTCTAAAATGAAGTATGCTAGCTGCATAACTGTGACTATCCTAAAATATACATAATTGCATGCTTACAAAAAGTGAGTTTTATGGTATGTGAATGACATCTCACCAAAACTCACACTCACCGCCATGGAGTCAATTCCGAGTCCCAGCATCCCGAGAAAGAGCTACAGTCTTGGAAACAATAGGAGGGCGTTCTACCCTGGCCTATAGGGTCCTGCAGTAGCTCCAAAGCCCCTCTTACGTAGCACACACAGGGGATTGCTAGGGTTATTTGGAACTAGAAATTGACTAAACTCTGAGCATTCCCATTTATAAATCAAGCTGTCCCAGGAATACCTTTGGGAATGGCAGCTTTATCATTAATACAATAAGAACTTTCAGGACCTGTCAATTATTAGTGTTTGATTAGTCTCAATTTTACAGGGCCTTGCAGTATTTTGTTCTGCTGCGCATTGGATTGCTATAGACTAGAGCTGACTCAATGGCACCTAGCAATAACAACTGTAAGTCTTAAAATTCATTGTCATCAAGCTCAGTCCTACACACAGGAACCCTACAGAACAGAGTAGAACTGCCTTTGTACATTTCGGAGTCGGTAAATTGTTACAGGACCACCACAGACTACTTTTTCTCTCCACAGAGTGGCTGGTGGGTTTGAACTTCTGGCTTTATGATTAGCCCCCAAAGCATCACCTGCCGTATTCGACAACCTACTGTCATTCTGTTAATTCTGCATCATAGCAACCCTGCATGACAGAGAGGACTGTACATTTGGGTTTCTAAAACTTTACTGGAAAAGGCACCGTCATCTTTCTACAGCTTTCTAAGCACCAACTTTCCGATCAGCAGCTCATTGTGTAATCCACTATGCCACCAGTGTTCCTCTGTATTCAATAAGACATAAGAATCAATAGCACGGATTCTAAAAACAAACGATACTCAGACCTGGCAGTTTCTATCCTTGGCCAAATTATTGGTCTCTCTCTGCTGAAGTTTTCTCATCGGCAAAATGGGGATAATAGTACTACAGACCTCCAGTGGGTTGTTGTGAATTCTAATTGGATTAACTTAAATTAAATGCTTAAAGTACTCCAGATAGTTGAGAAATCAGTGTATGGATTCTCCCCCTAAAAAAGGTTAATTACTCTCTTAAAATTCAGCACTTATTGTCCTATCATTATGAGTTTTAGAAAATAAGCACTAGCTTATAAATTTTGCACTCAGCCTGGAAGACGTGTAAGCAGAAAATAAGAAAATCATATGTACTGTATATATATACAAATGTAAACAAGTTATGTTTTCATTAAGATACAATCCTATGCCCATCTGGTCCATCTACAGCTGTTTCAGTGAATATGAATAATAGCAAGTCTGTGCAAAGGTAGAAGAAATCTTAATTTAACTATTAAAAATAATTTTAAATTGAGTTTGCTGTCTTATCATATTTAACATACTAGAATATTCTTTAAGTAAGAATTTAGCCCTCAAAGCCAACTGCCTAATTCATGGTAAATGTTCAGCAAAATTATATTCCAAATGTTAATAAAAAGTTTATTCAAGTAATTTTTGGAAAGCACTCAACTTTTTGGGTAGTTTAGTCCCAAATAAAGCTTCTCTGTGTCCAGGGAAGATGAGTTTGTTGATTTACTTATAAATAAAATGTAACCAACTGCCATCAAGTGGATTCCAATTCATAGTGGCCGATCCACAGAAAAAGGCAGAAGTGCTCCACGTGAAAAAGCAAAAAGTTCTCACAACTGGACTATTAAAAAATATTGTGATCGTTGGAGCAAAATTAAAGTTGCCAAGAGTTGTTTTTTTTTTTTTTTACTTGGATCTATAATCAACATCCACGGAAGCAGTAGTCAAGAACTCAGACACCATACTGCACTGGCACATGCTTTCTTCAGAGGGCTACACCAGACCTCTTGCGAATATTCAAAAGTGAAGATGTAGCTTTGAGGAGTAAAGGGTGCTTGACCTACGCTATGGTTGTTCAATCACTTTGTACGCAGGTGGAAGTGGGACAGTGAATTTAAAAGACCAGAGAATAATTTATACATTTGAATTATGGCATTGGCAAAGACTATTGAAAATACCAGGCACTGCCTGGAAAACAAAGAAATCCATCTTGGAAGAAGCACAGCCAGAGGCTCCTTGAAAGCAAAGAGGACAAGACTGCATCTCGCGTACTTTGGCTGTGTTATCAGGAGGGACCAGTTCCAGGGGAGGGCCATCACGTTAGGTGAAGTAGCTGTTGTTGAAAAAAAGGAAGCTCTCAGTGAGGTAGACTCACGTCGCTGTAGCAATGCTGGACTCAAACATAACAACTAGTAGGAGGATGGTGCAGGACCTGGAGTATGTCCTTCTGTGACCCACAGGGTCACTATAGTCAATAACAGAACTACAGCATATGGCTTCTGAAACCATATACCTTTATGAGAGCATACGTCATTGCTTTTCTCTCTAGAAGAGATTGGTGGTTTTGAAAGACCAACCGTATTTTTACTGGTCCAGATTTTAACCTTGTACACTTATAAACTATTCTCATATAAGTGCATATGTCTTAAACTTTTGTTTATTCTATATAATGAGGAACATACAGAAAGAAAAGAAAGTTGAAGCTATGTGGCTTCTAAGTACCAATGACAGAAATCAAACAGCATGAATTTTAGAGCAACTTATTGATGTTGCACCAGCAGATCCCACACTTTTTCAATAAAAGAAACTACGTGTAAGAAACCTACAGGGGTATCCTGGCTAAGTCACCACATGAAAGAATTGTCCTTTAAGTATCTGAGTTAAAGTAAAGACAAAATGCTATAAAATTTAGTAACACATTTCAAATATCACGTTGTTATCATAGATTTTTTAAAAATTCCATACGTAATGAAGCCAAATAGCTAACATGGCTCCCGGCCACGCTCTCCCTCCCCCCCCCCCCCCCCAGCATTATCCTGTGATTTCCCCATCCCGACTCCAGAGCACCCATCTGATGGCTAAGCTACGAGTTGTGGTCTCCTTTTATTCGATGAAATGTGAGCAGTTATCCTTGAAGTCTCCCAAGCAGAAAACTACCACATGATAATGTTTTTAACCACCAAACATCAATCTTTAATGCACCAGTGAGGGTTGTAAAAATTGATAGAACCAGTTGGACCGGTTAGGTCAAAGTTAACATAAAATTGGATCATGCTGTTCAGCCGGTATTTTGAACAGAACTTTTTTTGAGTCAAAAAAGATATAGGATGAAAGAAATATTTCAATCAAGTTATCTTCCCTGAGAAGGTGGATCATATACCTTTAGAGATGTAAAGTAGGCATGGTTACCCTGTTTTTATAGAAAAATAAGCACAGTTGGTTTCACACAAGTGTTAATAGAGGGCTCCAAGTAAGCCAGCGATGTTAGTCACTAAATCCCAAGCACTTTCTATGATAGCAGCAATTGTGGTTCTTTAACAAATCCACTCCTAAGTTTCTTTGGGAACTAACAGGATAAAATTTTAAGACCACCCACACTTCTCCAATGTAAGGCCAACCCTAAACCACAGTTGGATGGTTTCAATAGGGGTATATAACTACATAATTCTTTCTAGGGCCAAAAAGAAGAAGAAAAAACCCCAGAGGAGTGTCATGGATCGACTGCTGAATTCTACTGAGAGTGAACCATGTGCCCTCCTATACCAAGTGCAGTAATTGAATGTCTTGGATGACCTCACTCAACTTTGGAGTGCTAAAGTTTTCCCAATGATGAAATGAGAATCAGCGAATGAAAATGTGGACTATCAAATCTTCCCTGTGTAATACAGAGAATATGTCCTATACAAAATTCTGCAATTAAAAAAATAAAATTCAAAAAATATCTGTAATACCCATCAGGAGAAATTCAGGGCACAATAAAGCATATTCAAATAACCTAAATAATGTATAAGAGTAGTATTTGTAAATTTGGCTTAAAACCCAGGGCTTAATATTCGAGAGTAATATAATTAATTTCATATGTGAAATAAGCTGCTCGGTTTCTCTAACCAAAATTAAATAATGATATATTTTATATAGTTAAACTACTAGGAAATACATTGCATGTATCTTGACAATAATAGTATATATGTCTTATTCTTTTATTGATAAATTACTTGTTCCTGAATATGTTTATACCATACCCATAAATATAGTTTTTGAAGTCTAACATGTGTGATAGATGTAATGCTATACACGTTGCTGTAGTTATTAGTTGCCATCAAGTGGCTGCTGACTCAGAGGGACTGCATGTATGTACCGTGAACAGAACAACACTGCCCAGTCCTGCCTCTCCACACAAGTATTGTGAGCCCATGGTTGCATCACCGCGACCATTTCACTCAGGTGCCGCTGCTTTTTATGGAACATCTGCCAAGCAGAATTACTTTCAAACCTAAAGTATAAAACCAAGGATTAATAATAGACCATTTCTGATGGGCTCAGGCCTTAATCATGCTGCTTTCTGTAGAATTCCAGTCAATAATGCTACTAATGAATCTCAAAAAGAACAAGAGGTAGGCTGATGTGTAGGTGGCCCCTCAAAGGGAAATCGCTCTCTCTATCTTCTACATTTATATACATTCTATATTTATATATGTATATATTATATTCTACATTGATATATGTATATATATTCTACATTGATATATATAATATATATTCTACATTTGGTCTTTGTCCCTTTTGTGGGAATATTTACAATTAATTTTTTAAATAAAATTTACTAGATTGAGTCATTTTAGTTATTACACTTGGTGAATAGCTACTGTATCAGCACTGCTATGATAAATGGAATACCAAGGAGAACGTTCCAGTTTCATCTAGACAATTTCAAACATACGAGGGTGTAGTTCCTATAGGATCCCTATGCATAGTACAGGCTCCAGAAAGTAGTGCAATTGAGATCGGTTCCTCGAAGTTCACGGTCTCCAAGGAGATTTCACTGAACTATCCTTTCAGTTTAGCCTCCCAAATTCCTTGGTGAAACCACTTCAAACCTGAAGCACACAGTAGTCCTTCTTGCTCGACTTCCCTTGTTCTGAACAGCATCGTCTGCCAAGGGCGGCAGTCACTTAGAGACGAGTCCGTGCAAAAGAGCAAGAGACAGTCTCTTTGGGGATTCCCCTCAGCGCCTTCCGGAACAGCTGGGGAGATTCCCATCAGGAGAGGGAGAGGGACAGCTGCCAGGCTCGCTGTTCCTCAGTGTTGATTGCCCCCTCCTCCTCCCCTGTGCATGGTGACCCTCCCCACCCCTACAGGTCCACTTTTGGGAAATCCTTTTGAATACTCTTTTATAATCCTCTTCTTGGTGAGACAGCACTGTTCCACCCCACCCTAGACACCAACAGGAATCAGAAACTCTGCTGCTGGCTCCTTAACAAAATACCTACGCACTCTTGAGATTTACGCACCCAAGCTCCCACGCACTACGGACCACTGAAGACCTGCTTCTGCAGTACAGGTTCCTCCTGTCCTCCCTTTTGTGTCCGCTGATGTCCAAATGGATACAAATGAAACTTAGAGATGAAGATGATGGGGTAAACATGTGTTTGTTGATAAATCAAAGATTTCTCTTCTTAGAAAGCTTTCTAAATTAATTCAATAATCTTTCTAAATGGAACAGGAAGGCACGTTTTGGAGATTGACTTCGAACCGGGTATTTTGTCCTATCTTCTGATACAAGCGCTATAAAACCTTCTTGAAGACAAAGCTTTTGAGTCATTCCCACATTAGACGAGGCAGGCTCATATTTCAATGGGGGTTTTTCTGTGGAACCACTTACTAGTTAAATAATTCTAGAATAAACTTGTACTTTTAAATATAACTTTCTGTGCTTTCCCCTTTTATGTTTCAGGACACAGACAATATCCCTTTACAAAGGCTGTGTCGTGTAGTCATAATTAAAAAAATGATACAAAAACAACCATCACTCAGACTGATGGCCTTCCTGACTTTAAATAACACTGCAAAACATGCTGTACTTTTAGTTTCTAAAAAAAAATGTACTGGAAATATAGGAAAGTTCCAATTAAACAGAAAATTCAGTGACTTGACTTTGGAGCAAATGATTTCACCTTTCTGGGCCTCAGTTTACTCATATGCAACATAAGGGGGTTGAGTGGAATGATTTCTATAGGCTATTCCTAATTAGAAGACAGGTCTCATTCAGAGAATCAGACATGATCCCTTTTGTTATTTGGCTTTGACTTTATGAAAAATCTGTCTATAAATTTAAAATAGCATTTGAAATGACTGTTCACAATATTTTAATTATAATCTAGTCTATTTTTACAGATGGTGCACTTACATATGAACAATGCACGCTTAGAACACGCACAGTAGAAGGTTGTTGCATGGTTTGCACAAATCCAGTTATTTTAATATGGTACTCAAATCTTGAACCCTTTGCAAGCTAGGCGAGTGTGAATAAGGCTGTCATGGCTAGGAGGGTTCTCAAAGACATTTCCAAGAGGAAATTAAGGCGAAGGATTTGCTCATTTCTCCTCTTTGTTAAGGGAATAGGCCCACCTCCAGCCCAGGAGCCTCACACCTCCCTGAGGTATAGATTTTCATGTTAACATCACAATAACAGACACAAATGTTTTCATTTTCTTCTGCTGTTCCTTTGCACTTGGGTTCTTTAGAACAAAGATACAGTTCCCAATTTGTTCATCACTTTTAGAAAGAGGGAAAGAGAAAGGGTGAAGAAGGAAAATGAGGAGCGTGCAGAGATGGAAGAGAGAGAGGATGGAAATAAGAAAGAGGGAAAGAAAGAAAAACCAGTCAGTGTTGGCTCCTAGAGAGATCTAGAAATCTATCCAAATGAGATTTATAATAGTTTCTCCTTGAACTATAAACTTTCGTGTGGCTAGACTGTGCTGAAGTTACTAGGATATAAACTTTCCTCTAAGCCAATTAAATTCCCAATCCTCATTAAATGAAAGAGGTCAGATCCCAACAGCTCTCTTTGTGTAGTTCTACAAACACTGTAATGTGAAAAAAAAAAAAACCACCCCAAAAAAACGTTAGCTCACGCCAAATAACAAATTTACTTATTCTGTCCATAGCCAACTGATAATTCCAATAAGAAAAGTATTGAAAAAGTAATGTTATGCTATCAAAATACAGAATAAAAATTGACAATGTATGAGAAGTATTTAGCTTTCTTTTCAAGATGAGCTCACTTGATTTTATATGAGGTATAAATTAAAAAAATCTCACAAGGCTTAAATAAAGTTCTTAAAGTATCTTTCATACATATCCATAATTTTACGTAGGCTATCAAAAATAGTAAATTCATATGAAAAACAACACAATGCTTTTAATGTGGTTAGGAATCCACCATGCTTTCAGGCATGTTTCACAAACACTGAGTAAGGCCATATGCTCATAGTTCCAGGACAAATATGCCTCCACCCTGTGGTCTTACCTACACAGAGTCTTGCTAAATTAAAGCCTCTTTAATTACTGCACCAATTGTTTCTGGGTTGTTGTTATTGTTGTTTTTTCTCTTCTCTCTCTCTCCCTTAAGAATCAGTTTCTTAGGCAATGAACCATCTCTGATTGGACACTGGGAATTCTATTAATATCAGCACCTGCCAATGACCAGTGAATGAATCCGTGCAGAATAAAAGAAGAGTGAAAATGTAATCATTGAAATTATTTAACTAAAGATAGCTTTAACCATGATAGCCAAATAGAAGGCTTGAATTATTACGGATGGGCTAGGGAATCAAAGTGATGAAATCCGTCCCCCATCTCTGTGGCTGCAATGATGTCACACAGAAGGAAGCAACCTCATCAAGCCTCCTGTAGTCTCAAGGTGCATGAATGACATCAGCAGAGGGCTTCAAGTAATTTATAGCACTCTGTTTACTCTGGAGCCATTTGATCTGTATTAATACATGCGGCAGCAGCTGTCTCCTTTGCAAGAGGAGTATGTTCACGTGAGCGCTCTCACCCAAACTGAGAACATAAGCATACTCTAATAGCAAAAGAGGCATCTGCTGGTGCATGAATTAATATATTATAAGTTACTCTCTCATTTGTTATTCATTTTAAAATTCCGCTCGGTTTTAAAATATAAATACTTAAGGTTTAAAAAAATGAAACTTCTACTGAGAACTCATATTCGTAGATATCATGAAATAAGGAATGTCAGTTTTATTATGTTTTAGGGATCGATTCACATGCATATCAAAATAAAAATGTAACTATTTATTATTTTCAGAACAGAGGCATCTGGTGTCTTTGGAATGTTGTAAGCAGTAAAACAGGAAAAAAGGGGATTTCCTATTTCTAGCTCTGATATAAGTTAGGGAAAATGGATATGTTCAATAACATATAAATCGGACTAGAAACAGAGATTAAACATCATCATTTTGCTCAGTCATCTTTTCACAATTAAAAATAATAATAATTTTGCATACAAATATTAAATTGATTTTAATCTGCCTATGAGTTACTAATAGTCCAGCTTCATATCGATCATTAGAAATATTCTGTGTCCTAAAGTAATTTAGTGATTCATGATCCGGACTATACTACGCATACTCAGCACAACCAAAGAGATAGACGATTTTTGTTGTTGTTTTATGTTCTCTGTCAATAAGCCAGTATTTCACTCAGCTTTAAGCCACTTTCACTTGCTTGATGGCAAACAAAATTACTAATAACAGGAGTAATTAATGCGATGAAATCGCATCATTTCTAAATAATTAAGATACTTCAAATGATACCGAATCTCCTTTTGTTTTGCTTGCGGTTACTTAGATTCATTTGTTATGTGTTTGCTGGTTGTATTAATGAACAGTTTCTTCGACTGCTGAAAGAGGAATTCATTTTAGACAAATCGAAAGCTGGTTCCATTTGCTTGATTCCTTTCAATTTCAGTTTATAATTTCCTGTTCTTCTTAGCGCTAAGGTTGCATTTCCATTTTGTAAATATTGTACTATGTAAATCTTATACTTCTAATTTTATGCATTATTTTATCATTGTAAAATATCTGCAAATGAGCTTTCTGTTTATCTAAGAAACTTAAATACTTAATATCTTTTTTATGTTAGTCTAGCTCTGCTAACAATATGGCTCATTATTTAATTCAGAAAGAATTTAAAAGGTGTGAGGTTTGTAAGAGAAAGTGCTATAGTGATTTGCATTGACCTAATTAGTTCATTTACATGTTGACCTTTAAAATTGGTGAAGTTCTGTAAACCCAACTTGTGGTTATAACTATTCCACAAAAGATACCCAAGAGATGGGATAAAAAAAAAAATAGAGCAAGGCTGGATATTTAGCTTGATGATAAAACGAGGGTTAAAAAAATAAAATAATACACTATTGTCTTAACTGTATAAATAATATTGTGTATTGTTTCTCAAATAATCAACTGATTTTGCCATTATAATTGCTTACCTTTAAGTAAAAGTGGAAAAGTAAGAGTTTAATCATCTGGGTTACAGTATAATTCAAGTTAAGCCTATCTGCTCCTGTAAATATTTAGAGCTTATAAAACTCTATAGAACGTAGCTAGACATTGGTGTCCGCTTGATGGCGCTGCATGTGGAGACTGCAGATGAATCCCAGGAGAGTTCACTGCGTCAGCGTGATCAGCTCTAAACCTGGCTGGGTGTTTAAGTCCCACCCAGAGGCACCTCAGATAAACAGACTGGCAATCTGCTTCTGAAAAGTTAGTTACTGAAAAATCAATGAGGCATAGTTCTACAGATATGGTGGAACCATCAGTTATACTGAATTCAATGGCACCTGGAAAAGGGAAAAAAATGACACCTACATTTCTTATATTATTAATATGACCTCTGAATCTGCTATTTTGCCACAGAGGCTAAAATGGTTATCACACAATGTTGAAACTTTTAAGGAAAACTTAAATATGTGCACTTTTTTAAAAGTAGCAACATTCAAAAAGTACCAAAAATAATTTTCTGTTTGCTTTAAAGATGTTATTAACATATAATTCAAATGCCATATATTTCAGTGGGTTATGCATACTAAAATGAGATGTTCACTTATCACTGCAATCAATTCTAGAGCATTTCATTCTTTCTTGTATTCATTATTAACTAACTCTCCATTTTGAAAAGTGCAAGATGTGTTTTGCAGTGGCTCTAACAGCAAAGCTATTTGGGCAGAATGAGTTCAAATTAATTCACATCTGTGAAGTAGCCCTGGAAGTGCATGCCCTTCCCTCATAGCCCCTCTACCAATTGTTGCCTCTGAATGCCAGTTTTACTCCCTCAGTGTATCTCCCCCATTACCAACCTATGTCGTGAATCTCCTCTCAACCTCCAACCGAATGTTCTTCTCCCACACAGGGCTTTCAGTCTTGTGCTCTGCAGAGATGCCTTGGGAGCCACTACTGACCCTCTCTGGTTGCACCATGGAAAAACGATTCCAGATCTTCCCACGGGTCATTTCTGTGAGGCAGATGTCTGACATGCTCACCTTCTATCCTTCTGTCCCTTATCCCGACACCAACAAGCACTCCTGTGGCACTCTTCTGGTTTGCTGGGCTGGGTAGTCCTTGGCAAAGGCCACATCGGACTCACAAACAACACTCCGAGTTGGAGGGGTTATTAGGGTATCTAACAGGTCACAAAGAAGGATCCCGTTCTTTCATCCTCAGTGCCTCTACTCAGTCATGCTGCCAAACATGGTTCTCTCCGGTTCTCAGTCACTCAGTCCCTTGGCCTCTGCTCTGCTGGGCTAAGTTGTACAACGCTCCCGTAGCACTGAGCTGCGCCTGCTGTGTGGGTTAAGAAGTGCACCACGTCGCCTGCACCATCTAGGCTAGGATTTCCCAAGGTGGGCAATGCCATGCCCTAGGCCGGTTAGAACAACCAGGGGCTGAGCAAGCAGAGATCTATGCTTTGTCCTGAAGTATGGTCCATTGTACTAAAGTTTGTCATTGTCAAAAGACCCCTGAGAATTTATATATTTATTTATTTTGTCCTGCAAGAGGGCAGTAGGACAAATAAATGTGTGCATCTATGATCTCGGCTTGTTCCTCTATTTTGTATCATGGTCTCAGTCACCTTTCCATGCAGGGATGACTTCGCTTCAAGCTCTTCTTTCTTGCTACTCCTGGCATGGCCTGTTACCCCTTCTGAAAAGGCTCAATTAGTCCCAGTGGAATGGCAAAACTGAGCCATCCCCTCTAGTTTCACACATCCTATTGCATGACCCACTATAACCCAAGTTGTTTTACTTAATGTAGTTAGAAAAATTCCCTTTACTTAATGCAGTTAGCCAAGGGATTTTACTTATTGCAATCTCAGTGGCATTTGTCATAAATTGCTCATAGACAAGCCTGTTGGGTGTGGATGTCGCCAGGAAGGGCCAGATTAGAGAACGACATTGCTCCATTAACTTGCTCATTCTCAACAGTTGTTTCCCATTGTTGCTCTGAAACCCCAAGCTAATGCAAAAACATTTATGCATATCTCTTCAAAGCATAAATCCCAACACAAAAGGTTTATTCACCGTGTATTCTGATTTCAGATGGGACATCACAAAGACAGTCTATTTCACACCTTTTAATACAAAGTCCATTTTTTCCCCTTCCTTTAACTTGGAGTGAGTAAATTGTCTGCATCACTCCAGAGCACACTGCTTCTATTTCAGGTGACAGCACACAATCACTTGCAAAGAGTTACAGAGGAAAGTTCACTTCACTACATTCCCTTTGGAGCCCTGGCTTATCCATCGGGCCACCAGTCCCTCTGAGAGAAGATGACAAGGCTTTCCACTCTTATAAAGATTTACAGAGCCAGAAAATCCATAGGGGCAGTTCTGTTCTGTTCTATTGGGTCACTGTGAGCAAGAAGTGACTTGTTGGCAGTGAGCACACCCCTTATGACATTCTCAAGTAAGGCTTGAGTTTTCTTCTCTGCCAAGTTCTCTAGGATTTGACGAAAGCCCTGTGAAAGAATGAGCTGAACATTTCTTACCTCCAGTCCATTGTGCCCTTAAATGTATATTAATATTAATATACCTTTATTACATAGACACATATATCCCACTGCCTTCAAGTGCCATCTGGCGCATAGGCACCCTCTATAAGGTTTCCAAGAGTATAAACTTCTATGGGAGCAGACAGCCTCATCCCAGGTAGCAGCTAGTACAATTCAAATCCAAGCTCACAGGACCAGCTCTCGCCTGGGCTTCCTCAAGTTCATGGGGAAATGCAATTAAAATAGAATGCAATTAAAATAGAATACATATATATTTACTTATGTTCAACCTTCTGTGATGGGGACACAATTCTTCATTCTTCTCACTATAATATACAGTCTCCCTCATCGCTTTCTAGAGTTCATAATAACTTACAGCTATTCACTCAGTCATTTTCTGTGGCTCTCTTCTTGATCAATTTTGGAGCACACTTGGATTACCAAAAAATCTAGATTAAATTGGTTGACTTCCTCGATTTATATGCCTTTCTTCTTTACTCTATTTCACTCATCCACTTCCATGATCTCACCCTGAAATTTATCAGCACCTGCAATTTTTTTACTGCCCATGAAATCTTGAAGTCTAGTATGTAAAATGTAAAAGGCTTCCAGTTCTTCAAACTCCTAATGAACATCTCCGTGCCTATAGTTGCAACTGTTAACTAGGTTAAATTCCTTCTCTCAGTTCTACTTCTCAGAGAGATTTTAAACTGAGATGTCCCATGAGTACTTCAAATTTATCAAGCCCTCAGTAAAATTCTATATGACATAATATTTCAAGGAATTAATTATCTCCACAAAGTCAGAGCTTCCCTTTGATGTTCATGCTTTTCTTAATTGTCTGTATATTCATTCTCCCAGTCACAAAACTTTATACTCATCTCTGATTTAGTCCTAAATATCTAATGAATTCCCCAGCCTCTTCTTTGGAAATGTCACTTAAACGCATTTTTATATTTTCAATTATAACCTTGTTTTCTACCCACCATCACTAAGCCAGAGAGGAACCTAGAAAGAAATCAGCCTCCTACCTAGCCTCCTGGTTCCCACAGTATCAAAAAAAATAATTATATAATAAGTTCATCTATGAGGAAAGTCATCATCCCTAGAACTAATTAAAGTTATTCTAAGAGTAAAACTTGAAGAATGTTATTTTCCCAATCTTTCAGTTATATCTATTTTCGAAGGAATAACAATGCTCTTAGTCAAATAGTCTATATCTTCTCAATCCTTTTTTCTAGAAACCTTTCTACTACTCCTTTATAATTCCTGCTACTCAAACTTTTTCTCCAAACAACGTTTTGTTTGTTTATTTTGTTCTTCAAGTTGAGATGGAACTTTGAAGTGAAAATTGTAGAGTTCTATTCCACACCTGCTGAATCAGACATTTTGGGTAGGAGGCCCAGCAAATCAGCTTTAACAAACTTCTAGGTGATTGGAAGCATGGCAAAGCTTGGAATCATGTTTTTAAGCATCGCTTCCGTGTCAGTATCATTCTGTTCTTTAGTAATGTTCCCACCACTGTTCATCTCTATCAAAATCATGCTTTTCTCTTTTAAGGCACAAATCAAATACTGCCACCCCTCCTCTTTTTCGGTACCTGCCATCCCCGAGACATTACCTCCTCTCCTCTGGTACCTTCTAGTTAGAAATTCAGTGAAGTTGTCTCTTCTCTGAACTCTAAGAACTCTGTCTCTTTTTTTTCTCCTCTTTTCTTTTTTTACATTTTATTAGGGATTCATACAACTCTTATCACCATCCATACATATACATACATCAATTGCATAAAGCACATCCATACATTCCCTGCCCCAATCATTCTCAAGGCATTTGCTCTCCACTTAAGCCCCTTGCATCAGGTCCTCTTTTTTTTTTTCCCTCCCTCCCCTTTCCCCCCTCCCTCATGTGCCCTTGGTAATTTATACATCGTTATTTTGTCATATCTTGCCCTATCCGGAGTCTCCCTTCCCCCCTTCTCTGCTGTCCCTCTCCCAGGGAAGAGGTCACATGTGGATCCTTGTAATCAGTTCCCCCTTTCCAACCCACTCACCCTCCACTCTCCCAGCATCGTCCCTCACACCCTTGGTCCTGAAGGTATCATCCACCCTGGATTCCCTATACCTCCAGCCCTCATATGTACCAGTGTACAGCCTCTGTCCTATCCAGCCCTGCAAGGTAGAATTTGGATCATGGTAGTTGGGGGGAGGAAGCATCCAGGATCTGGGGGAAAGCTGTGTACTACCTCGCACCCTAATTAACCCATCTCCTCTCCTAAACCCCTCTATGAGGGGATCTCCATTGGCCGACACTTGGGCCTTGGGTCTCCACTCTGCACTTCCCCCTTCATTTAATATGGTATATATATACACATACATACACACACTTATATCGTTGTTGTTTTTTTTGCATGATGCCTTATACCTGGTCCCTTGGCACCTCGTGATCACACTGGCCGGTGTGCTTCTTCTATGTGGGCTTTTTTGCTTCTGAGCTAGATGGCCGCTTGTTCACCTTCAAGCCTTTAAGACCCCAGACACTATCTCTTTTGATAGCCGGGCACCATCAGCTTTCTTCACCACATTTGCTTATGCACCCATTTGTCTTCAGCGATCCTATCATGGAGGTGTGCAGTCAATGATATGATTTCTTGTTCTTTGATGCCTGGTAACTGATCCCTTTGGTGTTAACAAACTCTGTCTTTTTATGATGCTGATGTCACTCAAAAGGAACCCAAGTGGTGTAAGTAATTTGCATTTGGCTGTTAACCCTAAAAATTGGTAGTTCAAGCTCATAGGCAGTCCTACAGAAGAAAAAGCATTGCAGTTACTTCTACAAAAATTACATCCAAGAAAACCCTACAGAGGCCATGGAATTGCCTTGAGTCTGGAAAAGATTGACTCACAACTAGCAGTAGCAGCAATGGTCCTTACGGCATATCACCCACTGCATGATTTGTGAGAGTGCGGCAGTGCATTCGTGCTCCCTGATTAAAAAAAAAAAAACATTAGAAGCTTAGCACATTGATCAGGATACAAAGACTCATCTTAACTATATCAGGCTGAAAATAGACTCTTTGCCATGGAAAAAAATGTGTCATCTGGATTGGAAAGAGGCTTTTAAACAACCTTTGTTATGCAGATGACACAACTTTGCTGGCTCAATGTGAGGAAGACCTTTGAAGCATTTGCTGATGAAGATGGAGGATTGCAGCCCTCAGTGTGGACTACAATTCAACATAAGGAAGACTCAAATCCTCACAACCAATAGCATCATGATAAATTGAGTAGAGTTTGAAGTTGTCGAGGGTTTTTGTCTTATTTGAATCCAAACACAATGTTCATGTAAGCAGCGGACAAGAAGTCAAAAGAAGAGTTGCATGGGGTAAATCTGCTGCGCGCGACCTCTTTTGAGTCTTGGAAAGCAAGAAGGTCACTTTCAGGACTAAAGAGCACCTGACCCAAGCCATGGTGTGTGTTTTCCATCGCCTCCTATGCATGTGAAAGTTGGACATTGAATAAGGAAGTCCAAAGAAAATCCAATGCATTTGAATTGTGATGTTTGAGACAAATATTTGAAAGTACCATAGACTGGTAAATGGCAATCTGTCTTGGAAGAAATATATTGAGAATGCTCCTTAAAGGTAAGGATAGCACGATTTTTGTCTCATGGACTCTGGACTTATTGTCAGGAGAGACCAGTCTGTGGAGCAAGACATCATGCCTTGATGAAGTGGAGGTGCAAAGGGCTGCGTGTTTTCAGTTACTTTGCACTGTGTTTATCTCAGGTGCTTATTAATGATTGTGCCCATGGCTGTTTGTCAATTGTTTTCTTTAAGATCGGTGCACCTTTGGAGAGCAGTGCAAGAATGAACATCCTGGTGCCAAGAGTGTGGGCAGGGGACAGCAGCCACCTCAACAACAGCCCCCAGGTCATAACTGACTGGGATGAAATGCCCAGGACCAGAAGTACACCAGGGTCATCCAGCCATTCCATTTCTCCAAATCTGCATCATAGCAGGGAGTGGGAGCAGCAGGGATCAAGGGGAGCCATCCATAGTTTCTTTGCAGCTCGGAGCCTGGGCCAGCAGTGCCTACGGGGAGGTAGTCTCTCAGAACACATTCACACACTAGCACTGATGAGCAGAAAGACAAAAAGGAACTTTTGGAAGGAATTGTGAAAGATGTGGACATTTGTGAATCTTCAAGGCAGTGTATGTTTTCTGTTTACTCAACAAAGAAAGATAAACCTAATATTTGAAGCACTTATTGTTGACATTCTTGACAAAAACACCCCCCCCCAAAACTAGTACTATGCTGTCTCAATAGGATAAAGGAAAACATGAAAATTGTTTAGAAGAATTCAGAAAGACACCAGAAAAGCAAAACAAGGAATTTAATGAGGAAATAGAAAACTTAAATAAAAAATAAGGAGAGATTCCAAGGCTTAATAATCAAATACCAGAACAAAAAAGCTCTTTAGAAGGATGGAGAAATAGAATAGAAATTATGGGAGAAAGAATTGATGAATGGAAGACAAAGAATCTGAGATTACTCATTTTGAAGTAAAGGTGGAAAAATAATAGGGCATAAAGGTTCTATGGGACAACATGAGGAGAAATAATCTACACATAATAGGAATTCAGGAAAGAATAGAGGAAACACACTACAGAAGGTATTTTCTAAGAAATAATCACAGAAATTTTCCTAATATGGAAGATGAGATCATCATCAAAGATACTCAATGAACTCCATATAGGTTAAACACTAAGATAAATACTCCAAGACATATCATAATTGAACTTACCAGGTACAACGATAAAGAAAGTCTTTAGAGAGCAGAAGTCGATAAGGGAAATGTTACTTACTAAGAAGCAACAATAAGATTAAGTGCTGGTTTCTCACCAGAAACTATGTAGGCAGGAAGGCGGTAGGTGTCATATACAAAGCCTTACTATAAAATAACTGTCAACAACCACAAATGATATATCCAGGAAAATTATCGCTCAAATGAGGGTGAAATTAGGATCTTCCCAGACAAACAGAAATTAAGGTAATTTGTAACCAGCAGACCAGCCCTGCAAGAAATATTAAAGGGAGTTATATAGAAGAAAATATGATATAAGCCTAACAATTAGAAGGATCGACACTAAACCACCACCTGAACGCATATAATAAAATACATTTACAATGAGATGGGGGGGGGGGGTTCTAGGTTACATAATTGTAATTGACAATAACATTTTTTAAATGAAGGTGATTGATATTGATAAGAAAACTCTCATGTGTTAAAGAGAATCTAAGTGATTTTCTAATAAGTTATCAAAATAATAATAACAAAGGGAAAATGTATTCCTAAAAAGAACTCAGTTTTGAAGATAGAGAACAATGAAGCCACCAATCTCACCAGGAGAGGGAGGGAAGAAATGTTTAACAAAATATTTGAAGTAAATTATTCTTTATTGATAATTAATTGTAGTGAGTATAAATGTATTAGATATTCTAATCGAGAAACAGTGGTAGACTGGACTAAAAGTATGATGTGTCCATATGACAAGAGGCACACCTTACACACAGGTTCATATTTAGGTTAGATGGTGGGGAGGCACGCGACATACCTAGTAAACAGTAATTCAAAGTGAACAGGAGTGGCAATGTTACTTTATGACAATAAATTTTAAGTAAAAATTTCGTATGAGACAGAGAAGGAAATTATATGTATCCCTTTTGATGATGGAGAGAACAGTTTTAAAAAGAAATAAGGAAAGAGAAGGCCTGCCTAATAGCAACCCTTTGAATCTAACAGACATAGAGCACTCAGCAGTAGCATAGGACACACTCTACTTCATTGCACATGTGTTTGATCTAGACTATTTTCTGACAGAAAATAAATTTTAGTAAGTTTTACAATATTGACGTCATATAAAGCATCTTATCAGACCTTAATAAAATGAAGCTACTAAGTCTTGATCTCAACAAAATAATATTGCTATTGTTTTTTATTTGTTATACAGTAATCATTTTAGACTTGCATATGTTCATTTGAACAGTTAAGATTGTTCAATACATGAAAGCCAAGATAGATAATTCTTCAGAAACAGTAACAGATGTAATGGTTCCCTGAGGGTAAGGGAAGAGAATGGGTGAAAGGAGGTGAATGGGGCAGCTGATAGCATTGATGACTGTATAACTCCACTTGAAGAACACAAACAGCAGAATTGCATGTGAATGGATATATTGAATAATGTAAGATACGGCAATTATAAGTAAATAGATAAATAATTCCCTTCTACTCCTACCACCTTATCCCCAATCAGCAATTACATAAATTATTATCTCTATACAACTGCCCCTTCTGTGCTTCATAAACTAGAAAGTAGTTTTTAAAAAGTCAGGGTGCAATGTAGCACTGATGAATAATACAGCTTTCCTCCAGTTCCTAAATGTTTTCTCCCCCACAACTATCATGATCCGAATTCTACCTTGCAAGTCTGGATAGAGCAGAGGTGTACACTGGTGCAGATAGGAGCTGGAGGCACAGGGAATCCAGGGTGGATAATACCATCAGAACCAGGGATGTGAGGGGCGATACTAGGAGGGTAGAGGGTAAGTGGGTTGGAAAGAGGGAACTGATTACAAGGATCTACATGTGACCTCCTCCCTGGGGGACAGACAACAGAAAAGGGGGTTAAGGGGGACATCGGACAGGGAAAGATATGACAAAATAATAATTTATAAATTATCAAGGGCTCATGACGGAGGGGGGAACGTGGAGAGAGGGGAAAAAGAGGACCTGATGGAAAGGGCTTAAATGGAGAGCAAATGCTTTGAAAATGATGAGGGCAAAGAAAGTACAGATGTGCTTTACACAATTGATGTATGTATGGATTGTGATAGAGTTGTATGAGTCCCTAATAAAATGTTTTTTTAAAAAAAGTAAATATAAAAGAAAACAACAGATTATTTGCAATATTAAAACAAACCAGAGAAAAACCCTCTGTTGAGACAAAAGTAAGAAATATTTAAAATTAAAATAATTCCTGAATGGGTCAAAAGGATGTAATGACCAGGTAACATATTATACCATGGTTCCTTCTGCCATATTCAAGTTTGTGATCTTCTCTGTGTGATAGTAAGGTTGTTCTCACCCCTTGACTGTGGTCAGAGGGATCTACCAGAGGCTTAATCCACATTGGTACCCAGCAGATGAATTTGGGACTCCTACTGCCATCCATAGCTTTCTGCAAATTGGGTGGTTGCAATTTAAGCACTGATGCTTTTTCCTACTTCTTATTTTAATTTTGTTATTTGTCACCTTTGGATCAAACAAGCTGGTGTGCCTCTTCCATGTGGTCTTGGCTGATGTCTCACTTAGATGGATGGCTTGTTTGAATACAAGCCTTTAAGAGCCCAGACACTATTCTTTTTGATAGCTGGGTAGTCTGTTTTCTTCACCACACTTGGCTGTAGCCCCTTTATCTTCCTTCAGTGATCTCTTCATGAAGACCATGTCATAAAAACTGACTGTTGTTGGGCAGGGACTAGAGTTAAATTGGAGCCCAGAATCCATTCACTGGTCCACAGATTAGATATGACTCTGGGTCACTTTAGAGCCCTCATTATTATTCATGAAAAAGGGAGTTACCAACCATCCCCCTGAGGCATAAGGCGAGTCCACTGACAGCATCATTAACTGATCCAATGCCCAGAATTTAACACACTGCTGGGAAAAGGAGGTTATGCAAGTACAGCCCAGCTCGGAACAGCAATTCATGAATTGCTATTTTTTTTACACACTGAATTCTTAAGTGATTGACCTCTGTTTACAATGATTTTGGATCTTGGTGTTAGGGGAAATTTTCCAATAACATTCATCTATCAGATTAGTACATGTCATATTAAAATAAGGAAAGCATTAAGTAGAAATTATATGGTAGTTTGGGGCCATCTTTCATGGTACACCAGCAAAACCAGGGTTACTAACCAACATCCAATGACCACCAATTCCACAGCCTTGAGAAACCAACATTGGCTTCATCTCAAAGAAGGGATTTCAGTCTGAAGTCCAAGGATGGTAGATAATATTGAGCGAGAGCCCAGCTCATTCAGTGGAGCTTTCACATCAAGTCTGTCTTGTGTGTCTATACTTTCTGCCTTTAATTTAAGTGGCCCAGCAAATCCCTTCAGAACCCACTGTTTTGATTAGACTCCCTTTTTTAAGGACTTCTTATAAAGACTAAAACAAGTTCATTGCTGAGGGAAGTGATCACAATGACATGTTCAAATGTACTTTGTTTGGAATGAACCTGTGCATGTGTGAACAGGAACTCCAGCAAGAATACTTTGACTTACGACCCATGATGTGAATGAAGGTGCTCACTGCTAACCTAAAGGTGAGGTTTTGAGGGCCCCTGGTCATCTATTTCTGAAAGGCTAGTCACTGAAAACACTCTGCGGCACAGTTCTACGTTAACACATATGGTGTCTCCATGACACAGAGTGGATTTAAAGGCAATCAGAATAAGTACTGATATAAGACCAAAAAAGCAAGAAAAAATTTAATTCCAGATTTTAGTATTATCAACTTTATATTTAAGCCTGTGAAAACACCCAGAATTACTTTGTATTAGATAGCCCTAGCCTTGAAGACTACGTAAAAGTGACCTGCAGGTAGATCTGACATACTGTGGACAGACATTAAAAAACAGCATGACATTGGAACTATTTCTAATATTCTAAGAATGATTTCTGTTTTGACTACTATCAAAGTAAGACTTTTCTTTAAAGCGTTGTCATTAATAGGCTCATCAAACTTGGCCAATAGTTATTGTGATTGCTGACTTCCTTGATGCCACAAACCATTACAACAACCTCAAGAAAAATGACTGCGTGGGAATTGTCTCAACAATCAGAAGGGTGTAGATTCCCACGGGGTTTTAGCTCCAAATCTAAGACATGGCATTTCATTCTGAGAGTTAACAATTAGAAAGAATTAGGCCTGCTGAGGACATCAAAGAAAATAAATCAACAAACTTTCATTTTGGGACATTCCTGTCAAATTAACTACTAGAAAAAATGAATTCAGCTGACTTCCTTTCAAGCCCACCCAAACAGGCATTTCATTCTAGAATCCATCCACAGACCCACTGCTGCACAAACTTCCTTACGCCGAACCTCTTTTTAGCTGGGCAGGGCTTAAGAAGAAATGAGCCAAAATAATGGAAATGAAATTAAACCCAGTTAGATTTTCAATTGGTTAGTTCTGGATTTCAGTGGGGGGTGAGGTTAAAATTACTTGCCTTAAAATGAGTCTTGATAATTACTAGTTAAATTTAATTGTCCATACTTTTCCTATTTTCAGTTACCAAAGCCAAATAACTTTATTGTGTTTCTATGTCCATGATCCATTTCTTGGTATTAGGGAGGAGGAAAGGCACATTTGAATTAAACTTTAAAAAGTCTTCATAACCATTTTCAACATCTCTAAGAATCTTTGTAAATTTCAGCATCTCAAAATAAAGTGGAAAACTTTCTTTTGGTTCTCAGAGAAATACTTCTTCTCCCGGCAAGGACCTGGGTTCTACTACAATACTCCATTCCTCTGTAGTACACATAGTCTTCCATGAGTCTAAATCACCAAATTTTAAACTACTAAAATCTTACTATGGAAGAACTATCCCAGGTGGAGTTTCCTTTGGGAAATCTTATATAAACACCTCAAAGATCACGTTACTTGTAAGTGCCATCAACAACTCAGTTCCCACACATATGGAACCTATGTACACCCAAAGAAAACACTATCTGGTCATGTATCGTCTTCACAGTTGTTAGGTTGGAGCTCCTTATTGCAGCCCAGTGGCTGCCAATCATGTTATTGGAGGTCAACCTCTTTGTACATTGATCATGTACTTTACTAAGCATAGTATTCATTTCCAGGGACTGGTCTCTCTTGATAGCAAGTACAAAGTACCTAAAAGTCTCAAAATTCTTCCTTCTAAGAAGCATTTGGTTATATTTCTTCCAAAACAGATTTTTAGTTCTTCAGTCAATCCATGATACTTTCTATATTCTTCACCAACACCATAATTAAAATGCAACAGTTATTCTGCAATCTTCTTTCTTCTTTGCCCAAATACATGAGATGACTTAGGCACACACACTTGCATCCTCAAAGTTGACATAGATGCTCCTTAACAAGAGCTCTTGTATCGCCATTTTGTCAAATGCAATATGCTATTGAATCTCTTCACAGTTCCTTCATGAAGGTTTAATTGTGGTGGTATATAAAATGAAACCCTCTACCAATCTTTTCCCCATTTTTCATAATATTTTCTATCAATCATAAGCATTTGCATCCTGCTGTACGGAAGTCATCCACTGGCCCAGTTGGCTGGGGTATTTTGTTGTTGTTGTTGTTACTGTTATTTTTTAGTTTTGTTTTCTAGATTGTTTTTTGGTTTTGTTTTCTACACTGGTTTTTTTGTTTTGTTTTCCTTACATTAAATTGTAATCCAGACTGAAGGTTGTTGGTGTTTATCTTCGTGAGGAAGTGCTTCAAGTTCTCTTCACTTTCAGCAACGTTGTGTCATTTACATATCACTGATGCCCCATTCTTCTTCATGTAATTCACGTTCTCAGGTTAGTTACTCTTCATACAGATTAAATAAGTCTGGTTACCAATAAGTATATCCTGCTTAGATAAATATGTTTAAAACCACTTTACATTCCCTTATGCTGTTTGAGTGACAGTCTGTTGGTAAGACATGAGTATAATTAAGGCCTCTGGAATCCTCCTCTTGGCAATGTTATCCATAATTTCTCCTTATCCTCAGAATGCAATGTCTTTGCATAGTCAAGAAAGCACAGGTAACATCTCTCTGGCATCCTCTTGTTTCAGTCAAGATCCTTCTGGCATCAGCAATGATAGCCCTCATTTCATAATCTCTTCTCCATCCCACCTGACTCCTGGCACTGCACGTTGAAGTATTGCTGCAACTGTTACTGAATTATCTTCAGCAGTGCTTCACTTGTATGTACTCTGAAGGATAGTGTTCGATAGAAGGAACAAGGATAGAATACCAAATCTGGAAGTTTAATTTAATGTGAAAACAGAGGGGAAGCCTCCAAAATAAATTAAGAAATTATGTTAGTATTGCTGGAATTTTAAGTGGAATGGAAAACAATGATATGAAGGGCTTAAATATAAACTGAAGGTGGAGATGTTGTTCAAAATGAGAAAATAACTTTTTCTGAAGAGTAATAATAACAATATCTAAAAATGCATATGAACACTAGAAATACAAAGTCTGGCATATTATATAATTAAGCAACTTTAGTCAAATGTATCATTTGATTCAACCACAACTATTTAGTATCTACTGTTTAACAAGGTTGTTAATATAATAAATAAGATGATAGGAAATCCAAGTCCCAAATAATTTGGATATATATATATATATATATATATATATATATATATATTAGTTAATTATTTTAGCTAGTTGAAAACCACATTAAATCATTCGTATTGTTTGCCAAGTTTCTACTATGGGCATATCCCCGCCCCCCCCACCCTCTTCAAATTATGTTACTGGGAAGATGCTATCCTTCACGAGATGAATAAAAATTCCTCCAAAGACATGAGGACACTTAAATTGGCAACATGTGTATGACAACCTTTTAAAATGTGCCCTAGGCATGAAACAGCTCTGGCCACAATCCAGGCATCAAGCTAGGATGAACAAAGGACTTCAAGTTGGCTCTGTCCCTGACTGATAGAAGAGCACCACCACCAATCAGATACTCATTGCCCATGGCCAGGGATTGGCCTCGTATATTATTGTCTGTTCCAGATATGTTTTATATCAACTCATTGTAACAACCCTCTGTGAAACAGGAATGCACTGCTGTTTCTGCGCACCTATCTACTCAGAAGAGGGCTTCACACAAGAGATGCCCTTGGCGTTGAAGTGCAAAGCTGTTAAACTCATGCAGGGATATTTTACCCAGTACTTTAACCTCATTAGCCTGAACTAAATAGCCTCATTTACCCAAGTAAGTAAGCCTTAGTAAGGAACTAAAAGTTTCTCCTAAATTGTGTACATACTCCAAAAAATTACATCATCATAAGTAGGAATAATTCAAGCCATTGTATTCCATATACTATTCACAGTTGGCAAACCTAGGTCTCAAACTATCTTGAAATCACAAATGAGAAGATAAAGAGGTGTGACTCATTATCTGCATCAGCCTTCTGCCTGCTTGTCATACTGTGGTGGCTGTGTACTGCTTGGGAATACTAGAAGCTATTACACCAAGCCAAAGCCAAAAATCAAACCGCTTGCCATAGAGTCAATTGGAAGTTATATTGACCCAATGGAACACAGTAAGATTGTTCCAGATGAGTTCTGAGACTGAATCATCATGGAAGTAGGCAGCCTCCCTTTCTCTTGGGAAGTAGCTCGTGTGTGTGAACCACCAACCTTTCAGCTAACACAACTCAACGTTCAATCCACTGGGCTAGTTTGTCATACTGTGCTGGCTCTGGATTGCTAGGATGCTGGAAGCTATTCCACCAGTATTTCAATACTAGCCAGGCCACCTATGGTGGACAGGTTTCAGCAGAGTTTCAAGAATATGAGAAACTGGGCCTTGAAATCTACTCATTTAAATTAGCCAGTGGAAACTCTATGACTTACAACAGAATATTGTCCAGTAGGGTGCTAGTAGATGAGCCCTGTGGATTAAAAACTAACAGTGAGCTCAAACATGTTAGAGATCCTGAGGATGGTGTAGGACCAGGCAACATTCCATTCTCTTATATCTGGGGCTGCCGAGAGTCAGAATTGATTGGCAGCAACTAACAACAGTAGAACTATCTGCTCAAACTCCACCCAGTCTCCACAGTGGTGCCAGTTATCACTTCCATACAACCTACACAGTACCTCTTTGGTAGACATTCCTGGATTGCTAACAAAATCTGTCATTTTCAATTCCTCTAGTTACCTGCTCTCACTTTTCTTTATTGTTTTGAAATACTCAGAAGAGGTAGATAATATGGCAATATAACATTAAGGATATTAGAGGGGGTATCATAGCAATGATGTAAAATATAAGAAAACTTTTAAGGAAACATAAATGATAGTTCTAGTTCTAGATTTCTAGAATTCAAAATTATACAGGAAGATCAAAATTGTATAGTGCTTATGATTAAATATTAGACATCATGTGGCAAGGAGAATCTGAACGCCCATTACAATGCATTAGTTTCATTCTCAGGGGAAAGCAAACTACAGTTATGAGCATCCTTGACACGGAGCTTACTTTAAGTAACTGGGAACAATTGACAAAAGTTATCCATAATCATTTTCATTCTACTTCTTAGCTGGTGAGTATAATTGGATAGCATATTTGGTTTAGTTCCAGATTGATATTCAATGCTATCATGCTGACTTATTTTATTAAGATGTAGTATAATGAGATTGTCCAAAAAGTTCTCTTCAAAGTACAAACAATGCTATTTCAATATGTGATAGGATATCATCAATGTGACCCTTTGTTGTGAAGAAGAATGCATTAAATCTATCAGGGAAGAAATTTTCATCAAAATATTTGAAATTTCCACATTTAACCTATCTCAAATTTTTATATGAAAGGTGATAAATTCTCTTTTGAGTCAAGAAATATTTTTCTATCATATTTCAGGACATTTTTAATATCCTACACTTTCACAGTTCTCTAGGAAAAGATCCAGATAATAAAAATTATGTTCATTAAATTCATGGCAATTCAACCTGTCCCAGCATGGGGGTGGTGGGACAAGGAAAATGCACATGAAAAGGTTATGAAAGACCATCCTCTCTTCTGAATTATACATGTAATGATTAAAATAATGATGTTTTAAGACCTGCTGTGCCTGTGTGTGCACCGCCGGGTGTGTCTGTCAGTACGCATCTCTGTCAGAAACATGTTTTGTTTCTTTGTTTTCCTCTCTTCCCTCCCTTTCATTCCCCTCTCCTCACACGCCCATAATCATCAAAATCTGTGTCTTTTGCTGTCAAAGCCATGTGTTTTTAATTTTCTAACAGTAATCTCACATAGTATTTGTCTTTAGGACATTAACTAACTTTGCTGAGCATAATGTCTTCGGAATTCATCCCTGTTATGAGGCAGCTCACAGTTTCATCGCTGTTTTTGAGGATGCCGAAGGTCCCGTTGTATGCCACACCAGGGTTTTATCTCCCCGTTCCTCCATAGATTGGCATGTGGTTGTTTCCATCTTTCTTCTATCACAGATACTGCTTCAATAAACATGAGTGCTCACATATCTGTTTTGGGTATATACAGAGTGCAGAGGTTGCTGGGTCATATGGTTCTTCAGTTTGCATTTGTTTAGGGAAGTGACGTGCTAATCCCATAGTGGCTGTACAAATTGACAATCCCACCAGCAGTACATGAAGATTCAGATCTGTCCACAGCAGATCCAACATTTTTTTCTTTTCTTTCTTTATTCTATTAATCATGTTACTGGGGGCTCATATTGCTACCAGTGCTCATGTGAGGTGGTATCTCACCATATTTTAATTTGCCTTTCTCTTGTAGCAAATGATCTAAAAAAATTCATCAGATGTTTGTTGGTCATCTTGATATTATGTTTAGTGACTTGTCTATTCATGTCTTCTGCCCAGTTTTTAATTAAACTATTTGTATTGCTCTTTCTACGGTGTAGTGTGGGTTTTTTGTCTTGTTTTTTAGATATTAGCCCTTTATCCAAAGTACCATTGTCAATATTTTTCCCTATCTGTTGAGTTCTCTTTTTACCGTTTTGAAGAAGTCTTTTGATGCAGAGAAATGCCATATTTTTAGGAGGCTCAATCTAGTTCTATAGTGTGAGTGTTTTTCACTGAGTTTAGTTGTGTGTTTAAGAATTGTATTGGGTGCCTTACATGTTTCCTTATTTTTTTCATTGATGATTTTTATATTTCTAGGATGTACTTTTAGATCTTTAATACACCTAATACATTTTGAGTTCCAGATTTTACATTATGTAAGTTATGGGTCCTGTTTCATTCTTTTGCAGCATCATTAATGAAAACAACTCTCTCTTCCCCCATTTAATTTGTTTTAGCCCTTTATCAAAGATCAGGTATCTGTACGTGCTTGGTTGCACTTCTGGGTTTACTATTTTGATACATTTGTCTACATATCTATCATTATATTAATACCAAGCTGGTTTGAATACCATGGCTATGTAATAGATTTTCAAATTAGGAAGATAGAGGCCTTCTGTTTTTATTTTGATTTTCAATAGAAGTTTTCTTACCTGCAATTCTTCCCTTTCTATATAAAGTTGGTAATTAGTTTTTCCATTTATTTGAAGAACACTGCTAAGGTTTGGATCAGAATAGTATTATGTTTATAGATTAATTTAGATAATATTGATATTTTTACTATATTAAGTCTTCCTATGTATGAACATGGAACATTCTTCCATTTATATAGGCCGCTTTTAGTTTCTTCTAGTAGTGTTTTGTAGTTTCCTTGGTACAGTTTTTTTTGGGGGGGGTTATGTTTATTAAAGAGTGTTAATCTTTTGGGTGGTAATAAATGCTAATCTTTAATTTCCTTTTCAGAGTTCTATTCCTTAATATACAGAAGTACTATTTGTTTTTATATACTGAGCTTATAGCCTACAATGTTGCCAAGTTTTTCAATTACTCCTAGCAGTTTTCTTATTGCATCTTTATAGTTTTCCTACATATGAAGTTATATTGTCTACATGAAGTTCTATTGTCTACAAAGAGAGAGGATTATGTGGCTTCTCTGCCAATCTGGATCTTTTTAGTTCTTTTTGATGTTTAATAGCTCTGGTTAAACTTCCAGGGCTATATCAAAATAGAGTCCCTGTCTGATTCCTGTTCAGAAGGGGAAAGCTTTCGGTTGCTCTCCATTGAGTAAAATGCTAACCACCAGTTTCAAACAAATGGCTTTCATTGTGAACAGGAGTTTACCTTCTATTCTCATTTTGGCGAGTGTTTTTATCAAAAGCAAATGTTTGCCTTGACCACATCAGTTGATATATTATGATTCTTTTGTCTTATTTATATGGCAGCTTACATTTCTCGATTTTCTAATATTCAACCACTCAAATGCCTAGTATAAATCCCACTTGATTATGGTGTGTTTTTTTATATTTTGTTGAATTATGTAGAAAATTGATTTTGTAGAAAAATTTTGCATGTATATATTCATAAGATATATTGGTATATCATTTCCTATTATGAAAATGCCTTTGTCTAGTTTGAGTATTGGGTTATAATTGCTTCATAACATGAGTTTGGTCTTATTTTGTGTTTTTCTATATTCTGGAATAGTTTATATAGAATTAATATTAACTCCTCTACATGTTTGGTAGAATTCTCTAGTAAAATCATCCTTTAATTTTTTAAAAATAGCTTTATTGGCATATACTTAATATACTATACATTTAATTGCACAATCATATTAAGAAAATATGTGCAATCATCGCCACAATCAATTGTAGCAGATCTCTTCTCATTAGCTTCCTATCTACCCGGCCCCCATCCTCTCCTGCTATATCCTAGTCAGTTATCAATGCAGCTGCTGTCTCTATAGCGCTACCTATCCTGAATCTCATTTACAGATCATCATACAAAACACACACAGGGAACTAAACAAGCAAACAATCACAATGACTAGATGAAACACAGAAAAACCTCACTCAAAAAGAAAGAAGAATTTTAAAACTGTAACAATTTTAAATGGGTCAAAAAGAGAGAAAAACTGATAAGGTATTATATTTTAACCTAATATATCTACACAGTGAACTTTACAATGCCCTCTATTTCATAGCCCATTCACATTCCAATATTCACATTCCAATATTCACATTCCAATATCGTGTTCAGAAGGGACTCATCAGAGACTTAACTCATGTGGAGCTCTCCAAGAGGATTTTGGGTTTCCACTGCTATGCAAAGCCTTTTGCAGATGGTGTGCTCACAATTTAATCTCTGAAACCATTCCCTCCATTGGTTTGGATTTATTATTTACAATCCTTGGATTACACAGGCTGGTGTGCTTTTTCCACATAGACTTAGTTGAGACCTAACTTAAATAGTTGCTTGTTTGAGGATGAGATAGTTAGATAGTGATGCTTTTTAAGATGCAAACACTATTCATTTCCAAAGTCTGGCACCATCTATTTCCTTCTCTACACTTTACTCTAGCACTTATATCTTCAGCGATCTCTTCACAGGGTGAGCATCAAGTAGGGCCATGTCCTAAGAACGAACTGTGTGTAGATTGGAGCTAGATTTAAGTGAAAGCCCCAAATTCATTCATATGTCTATGGTTTATGTATATCTCTGATTCACTATAGAGACATCATTGTCATTTTATGATAGAGAACCTTACAAATCATCCCCCCTGGTGCATAAGGCAATTTTACTGATAGTGTTATTAATTAGCCAATGGTAAAGATTTTTTAACACTTCAAATAATTTTATTTTTTCCCTCTTTTTTTATTCACCATTTTGTTGGAAGCTCTTACAGATATCATAGCATCCATAATTCAATCACATCAAGTAGTATTGTACTATTAGTACCACAATCAGTTTCAAAACATTTTTTCTTCTTCTTGAAATCCTTGATATCCCCTCACTCCCACCCTACCTCCCAAGAACCCTTTTATTTTCCTCCTGTAATAGTTTGGGGCTCCTCCCCCATAGCTTATACAATCCTATCTATCCATTCACATACAATGCTGTTGCTCAATCCCATCGTGTGTGGCTGCACAGTCATTAATGTTACCCACTCCCTACCCCCCCACTTCCTGTACCCTCAGGAAACTGTTATTCCTGTTACTGATTTTGAAGGGTTATCTGTCTTTACTTCGTGTGCCAAATGATCTTAAATATACAAATAAACATATGCAAATCTAAGATGATCAATGAGGTAAACAAATAAAAAGCATAATAGTAAGGGGAGGAAATATTTAAAAACTAGAGGATTGTTATATGCTTCATCAGTACTATACCACACTCTGGATTTATCATCCATTCCTTGTGACCTATCTGAGAAAGACTGTCCAATGATCTTACAGGTGGGTCTCCACTTCATCCACTCCCCTTCACATTGATTTGGCTGCTTGTTTTTGAACTTCTGTTACCTCTTCCTGTCATTCCCTCATGATCACACAGGCTGGTGTGCTTCTTCCATGTGTGATCTGTTGCTTCCATGCTAGATGGGCTGCTTGCTTAACTACAAGCCTTTAAGACCCCAGATGCTATATCTCTTAATAGCCGGGCACCATCAACTTTTCTGACCACATCTTTCTAACGCACCCATTTTGTGTTCAGCAATCATGTCAGGGAGATAAGTATCATGCAATGACACATTATTAGAACAAAGCTTTCTTGTATTGAGGTAAGATTTAGGCAGAGGCCCAAAATGCGTCTGATTCCTTGTTGCATTTACTCATATATACCTAAACAAATAGACACATATTTATATATTTGCATATATACATATATATGCATACATACATATTTTCCCTTCTTTCTTTTTCCTGTCTGCCCCATTATCATGTTTACCAATCATTCACCTCTCATTACCTTCTCTCTAATACAATTCAGTTGATCAAGGCTGTCAAAAAATTCCACCCTCCTTGAAGAATTTTAGAGCACTTGCTATTCCCCTGTACCTGTTATTGATTCACCACTCACCTACCCCCACCTCCTTCCCTCCCATGAACACAAAGAACCATCAGTCCAGTTTCTGTCTGCATAAGACTGCCTATCCTGCCTATCTTGTATAGATAAATACTAAAATATGAACATAAAAAACTAAGGAAGATATAATCACAAGTCTAACAAGGATCCTGACATGGAGCAAATGATTATTTCTCTGTGAAATAAAGAGAAGGGCATGCTACAAACACCTAAAGTTGGTCAGACCTCTCCATCCCTGAATACAGGAATAGGAAGGGGGGCCTTTAGGATCCAGGTCTTTTGGACACAGAATAGTATAGAATTGAAAGCATCGTTGAGAAAAGGAAACTATACAAGTATAGACCAGATTCAGACTGAAATACATGAATTTCTGATTGGTACAGATTAAACTCTTAAGTGACTGGACACTAGTTATACAAACAATGGGGGTCGTGATAGGGTAAAGCCTTCAATAACATTCATTCACAAAGGCAGAATCATGCCTACCACACTAATTCATACCATAAGAAAGCAAGGAAAGCATTAAAATAGTAAGTGCATAGTAGTCCTGGGCCACCATTCATTGGCCACCCTCAAATATGAGGTCCCAGCCAAAATCCATAGTCTTGGGAAAACCGTCATCTGCTTCTTCTCCTAAGGGAAAAGGGCATTTCAGGCTTCATGCCCAGGGAGTAAGTCAGTTCCTTACATCTGCTACAGGTAAGTTTGAGGTAAAACACAATTAGCTATGTGGGGTTTCCATATCAGATCCTTCTCTATGGCCTATGAATGATGTTGTGTACCTCCAAATGATGGCATCTAGAATCCCAATTGTCCATAGCACACAGACTGGGTCCCTGAGGGCTGGATAGAAACAAGATCAAAAGTGCCAATCAGTAACATAGTACCGGGTGTCGTCTCTCCTTAGGTTCTATGTGAGTATTGTTAAGCAGTTGTTCCTGATGGGAGGTTGCTGTACTGTTTACCCGACAACAGGAATGTAACAGCCTTCTCTGAAATATCCCATCCAATCAGCGTGCTCTAGTCCTTTCATTGTTGGGAGATTTTAATGGCCTAATCAATTTCTTCTTGTGTTCTAGGTCTGTTAAGTTTTTATGTCACAATCTGTGTTCATTCAGGTAGAATATTTGCTTCCAGAAATTAGTCAATTCTATTATTTCAAATTGTTTGGATGCAGGAATCCTTCAGGCCTTAGTTCTCCTACGTGGTCAGGTTCTTGCCAACGTGATATTATAAATCCCATCTTTGAAGAAGACATGTCTAGACCAAGTACTAGCAAACTATAGCCAACAGATTATATACTATCTGCTTTTGTAAATAAACAACAATTGATTCGACTATACCCATGCTCACTCGGTATTGTCTAAGGCTCCTACCACACTACAATAATAGAGTTCATTATTTGAGACTGACCACATGTTTCACAAAACCTACATACTACCTGGATTTTGTAGAAAAAGGTTGGTAATCTCTGCTCTCAAAAATCCACAAACCCCAATATAATCTTTAGAATAATAGAATTGACCAAGTGTCAAAATCATGCCAATGATAAGATGTCATCTTCAAAAGTACTTTATTGTCTCTTTTGTGACTATATCCCAATATATTCATACATTGCACTTTTTCTCTTCTATATAAGAGCAGAGGTGATGTGTATGACCAAGCAAATATCAGGACTTTGTGGTATATTTTCCTGCTTTCTAGTTATCATAGCTTGGGTCTCTACATTTTGTCATTATTCTGGTTAATTTCTGCATCCAAGTAGATTACACAGCTGACACTCAATGACTTAAAAGTCCCTCAACTATTAACCTCCTAGGGTCTCATCATTTTTTACATTCATTTGTAAGATAGAAATAACAGCTTCTGCTCCCTAGAATTGTTGTGAGACTCAGCTAAGAAAAGTATGATATGGGTGGGTGGGGAAAATAAAGTATGGTAATCATTTTTTTCCATACAGTGATGATAAAATTTCAAATTGGAGGAAAGGCACCAGGTGTCAGGACACAGTAGGATCCCTCCCCTGTTTCTTCCTCTTCTCTGGCTCTTCCCACTATTCTGCCACTTTGCCTGTACATGATAGGAAGCCATACATTAGTTATTTGTTTCCAATATATTCTGTGCCTCAGTAAAACTAAGATTACTTCCAATATCCACTTCAGGCTCCAATTCTATCTTAGGTTTGCTTCTGATACTGTTGTTGTTAGGTGTCATTGAGTCAGTTCTGACCCATAACAACATGTACTCAACAGAAGGACACATTGCCTGGTCCATGTCCATCCTCACAACCATTCATATGCTGGGCCCGCTGTTGCAGCAGCCACAGTATCAGCCTTCCTTATTCAGTGACCATCTTTCACATGAATGTGAGGCGATTGAAAGGATCATGACTTAGGCTAGGCACACTTTAGTCCTCAAAGTAACATCTTTACTTTTCAACTCCAAAACAATCTTGTACAGCAGATTTACCCAATTTGAATTATGGTGTTGGCAAAGATGGAACATACCATCACCACTAGAAGAATGGATAAAACAAAACAAAACATAAGTCCTGGAAGAAGTACAGACAGAGGTTCTGTTAGAAGCAGGGATGGTAAGACTTCATGTCACATACTTTGAACATGGTACAAGGAAGGATACACTCACTGCCAGAGAGTTGATTCCAACTCATCCTAACCCTATCATACAGGGCAGACCGGACCCTGTGGGCTGTCAAAACCGCAACTCTTTAGGGGAGTAGAAAGCTTTATCTTTCTCCCCTGGAGCATCCAGTGATCTCAAACTGATGGCCTTGTGATTAGTAGCTGATGTACTTAGTTTATTGTGCCAACCTGGCCGATAATCACATGTGGGGTTAATTGAAGGGCAGAGAGATAAATGGCTAGGTGAGCCTCGCCTTTCGAGTTCTTGGGTCTCTTGCTTTCTGATGGTCGGACCAAGGTGCAGTGCCTTAGCCAGTTTTCTGTTTCAGCTGGCAAAGCTCAGTTCCTGCAAGTCATCCCTGAGGAGAAGCCGCATGGACCTACCCCGATGCAGCCCGGGGTGCTGGAGCAGCCGTGTGGAGACCGCTGCTAGCGCTGAGATGATTACATGTTCACTCATTCGGCTTTCCACCTGCAGTCGATGTCATAGTGTGTGTTTTGTGAGATGGAGGAGGACTTTGTGGATTGATGTCAGACATATGGGTTAATGTTGGACTGTGGGCTGGGGCAGCACTGGGTTGGGACGTTTTCTTGATGTGAACTTACACTTTATATAAAACTCTCTCTTATGCATATGAGTTTCTGTGGATTTGTTTCTCTTATGTACCCAGACTAACAAAGCAGCCCAAAGTGGAACCCTCTCAATCACCCAGGACTTAAGTGCCTGGAAAAGTACATCACACTTTGCAGAGAGTCTGAAAACAAGAAGAAGAAGAAGGAGGCGGAGGAGGTGGAGGAGGAGGAGGAGGAGGAGGAGGAGACCCTCAATTCAGTGGATTCACACAGTGGCTGCAGGAATAGATGCAAACATTCAATGAAGGTGAGGATTACATAAAATGGGCAGTGAGTTGTTTGCGGTCCATAGGGTCATTATAAGTAAGAACCTATTCGATTTTCTCTAACAACGGCAACACATCTCTTCTTCTTAAGTGTAACACTATCCTGCTACACTACTTCTATTCCCTCTCACCATGAACAAGCAGACAATTTGTCTTTTTTTCCAGATTCTGTATAGCCTGTCTTTGAGCATCAACAGGAGAATCTCTGGTTGCCCAATGGTTAAGCACTTGACTACGAACAAAAATGATTGGTGGTTCAAACCCAGCAAGCAACTCCGATCCATGCAACGTTTCTGAAGGAGGAATACCGGGCAATCTGTTCTTGAAAAATCACAATGGAGAAAGCCCGATGGGACTGGCCCCTCTCTCACATGGCAACACTGAACATTACTAGCTCAGCAGTTCTTACCATACACATAAGCAGGGCCTTCAGCAATTCACTGTTACCACTTCCTTAGCGCTTGAACTCGATCCTCATGCCCCCATCACTTCAGCCTCCCTTCTCTGGAAACTCTGTATTCTTCTTCTTCTTCAGCTCTGAAATATTTTATTCCAGTGCCTTACTTTCTGGTCACTAACAGCTTTTCCCATTTTCTCAGTCCCACATCATCATATCACCTGCTTAAAACTCACCAAGAAAAGCTGTTTTCTTAGATCCCCTATTCTCCCTATCCTACCCTGCACAGCCTGTACTACTTAATCTAGTTTTGTATTTCATGTCTTTTCCTATCTAGCACAGATATTATATTCCATCATATACATATCTTTACTCTATCACCAAGTGTAATTTTGCTACATTTATCACAACTCAACATCATTCTGAAATCACTCCAAATATCTATCTACCGAGGAGCTGGCTATTGCAGGCCTTTTAAGACGGGATCTAGTAAAAAGAGGTAGTGGATCGAAGGGATCTATGGGATAGATGGCACAATAGGCATATTGTTTTCTCCCCTAACCAACTCACCACTGCATTCCCTATGTTTGTTAAGGGCAACATGCTTCCTCCAGTAATGTAGATGGCATGTTTCAAATTCATTATTCACTCTACACTCTCACATGCCCAAATCAGTGACTGGAGCAGACCATTAACATTGGTTTCTTTTTTTTGTGTTCTCCTTATTATGTTAACATTGAAAATGTAAGTTTTCATCATTGAATAATCGAATAACTTAATTGAATAATTAAACCATTACAAAATATCCTCATCCTTCCCTGCCCCACCCCACCCCCAGATAACATTAAAGGAATTTTAGGATTAAATTCAATTGTTTTGTTTAAGTACATTGCAGGGTAATGAGTATATGGTTCAATAAATATTGATTATATGGCCTCTTTCCCTTCCTTTGTCACTGGGTGGTGCGAATGGTCTCTCCACTCGGCTAATCACTGCGAGGTTAAAGGTTCAGACGATCAGAGGAACCTCGGAAGAAACTCTGGTGATATACTTCCTAAAAATCATCTATGTACACTCTGTGTCGCAGAGTTCTACTCTGGCATGAAGCCATTGTCATGCACACATCAGAACTGACTTGATGACAACTGGTTGTCGTCCTCCATGCCCCTTTCTGATAGAGCGAAGGTTCCCCAAGGTGAGCATTTGTGTCTGAAACACCTGTCTCATTCTCCAAAGGCCTGACAAAGTAAGGGCCCCTTTTGAAAGCATGCCAGTTAGAATGGAAGCGTGTCTGGTTTTTTATTTCATTTTACTTTTATGACTGTTCTCCCACCTAGAATGTGCTCAGTAAGCATAAGCTGTGGGGAAAATGTCTTACATTAAGAACTGATTATTGGTGGAGACGGTCATTGTAATACAATACCTATTAAAAAGTTCCAAAAAGCATAGATCACCTACTATGGAAAAGAAAAGTCAGTGACAATTTTGAAAAGTGAGTTCTGGTTTCCAGTTTTCTGGTAAATATAAAAGGGTGTGTTTAGATTTTTGCCCCCCCCCATTTTAATTCTTTCTCACTACATAAAGGAAGAAACCACAAACATTGTTTTCTCTGGTGCAGCCACAAGCTACTCTTCATTCTGCAGAAAAGAACGTGGACACCGCATGCACAGGTGGTGCTTGTGTGGTTCTGTAAGCTTCTTCTCTCAGTGACTGCGTTTAGAAGGGCCTAGTCCCAGGCCGTCCTCACAACCGCACTAAGGTTCAAGCCCGTTGCTGCAGCCATTGAGTCACTCTATCTTATTGAAATCCTTCCTCTTTTTCATTGACTCTCATGTCCAAAACATGATGTCTTTGGGGGGACTTTTTCTCCTGGTAACATATTCAAAGCACATGAGTAAAGTCTTCTTATCCTCCCTTCGAAAGAGCATTCTGGCTGTACTCCTTCCAAGGGACGTTTGTCTGTTCTTATGGCAGTCCATAGTACTTTCAATATGCTTCACCGATACCATAATTCATATGTATCAATTCTTATTTGGTCCTTCTTATTCATTGTTCAGCTTTCACGTGCATATGTGGCAAATGAGAAATACCATGACTTGGGTCAGATGTACCTTATTCCACAAAGTGACATCTGTGCTCTTCTATAGGTCTTGTGCAGCATATTTGCAATGAAATGTAATACATCCTTTTATATCTTGACTGTGGCTTCTATGCACATTGATAACTTCAATCTTTTCTCCGTGTATCATGATATCTCTATTAGGCCAGTTGTGGGGGGTTGTTTTCATTCCATTGAGTTGTAAGCCATAGTGAAGGTTATAGTCCTTGATCTTTATCAGCAAGTGCCGGAAGGTCTCTAGACTCTAAGCAACAAGGTTGTATCTGCAACTGCAGGCTGTTATTGAGCCTGCAGTTACAATGAACAAAACATAACAATGTCGTCTCCTCCCATTTTAGATACTTAGGTGGAAATAGGGGTACTGGAGCCGAATTGAAGTGAGGTTGGAGAAACTTGGGTGTCTGCTATTAGAATTTCCTTAAGAGAATGCTAACACTACCTCATTGGAAGAACGAATTTTAAAACACATCTTCTAATTTTTGTCATGCAATCTCAGAAACTAAGCATTAAACTGTTGAATAACGGAATAATGTCCTCTGACCCTTTCAACTCCAGAATTCTGTGAATTTGCACCCCAGCAAGACAAAGCTGTAAATACCTTAAACATGTACAAGTAAATACATCGTTCCCTTTGTTTCCATACTTTAGTCTCTTGACATCAGCAATGAACTTCATTCATATTCCCCAAGAATTTACAAAGCTATGAGAGTTCAAATCACATCCATTTCCTACATACTTCCTTAAGCCCAAATCAGCATATTTTTTCTTAAGCCCATCAGTGTTTGATATGCCATTTCACACAATGTAATTTCACATAAACCATAAATGACCTTTAACACATCAGTGAGTGCATCTAATGTTATGGTAAGTTTTTTAATGTGACTGAATCATTTTCAGAGAGTTCTAGCAATATAACAAAAGGAAGTCAAGGATATTATGAGCTGTTTATTAAAAAGGGTTAAAATTATCTTTCTCCTTGTACCTGTGAAATGTAGCCAGAAATATATATATACATTTCTGTGATCTCCTAACCTCTATTTCACCTCTTCTCTTTTTTAATATTTAATACCATATAATCTATTTAAAAAACTGTCCTGCAATCTACCTCTGACAACCATGAACAAGCTCCCAAATCTTATAAGTTCACTTCCAGAAATGGTAAATAATGTACACCTTTATTGCAGATTTTCCTGAGAGGGAAAGCAGGGGTTACACAAAGTGCTGAGTGGTGTGACACAAACCATGATGAGTCACTTCACCAGAGCCCTCCCCTGGGCCTCCCACAGAAATGTGCTAGGCTTCTCTGCCAGTCCCTCTGCATCCTTCTTTTGTACCCCTCTCCCCAAGATCTGTATGCCAACATTGTCCTCTGTAACAAGGAACAATAACTAACATGCTTCACTCTCATCTCTCAAGCATCCAAAATAAAATAAAATGAAGCAAAATGCTGTAGAGTGGATTCCAATTAATAGCCACCCTCTAGGACTGAAGAGTAGGGTGTCCAGGACTATGTTACGTAAATCTTTGTCAACACAGACAGCCGCACCCTCCTCCCCGGAGCAGCTGAGGAGTTCAAACCTCTCACCTTCAAGTTAGCAGCCAATTGCTTAACCACTGTGTCAGAAGGGCTCCTTATTAAGGATAGGCCTCCTGGAACTCTGGAAAATAAACTACTCTCTCCAATCCAATTTAATAATAATAATAAAACAGAACCTCTATCAAGCACATATAATGTATGTTCCAGGGCCATGGTTTGGTGATAGAAAAAGTAGGTGGGGAACAAAGAATTATTACATAATTTCCACCCCCTGAGAGCATGCAAGAAAAATGGGATAAAGGTACAATTGGCATGTTGTGTAAGTGCCGACAGAGAAACAACTAATTTTTTTGTGGTAGAGTTTAAGAAATGAATCCAATCATTGTAAACAACCCAAATTTCCTGCAACAGGTGAATGGATCAAAAAAAAAAAACAACTGTGGTACATATATACAATGGAGTACTCTACATCCCTAAAAAGTAGCAATGAACATATGAAGCACATCACCGCATGGGAAGAACTGGAGGAAATCATGCTAAGTAAAGTAAGCCAAACAGAAAAGTGCAAGTACAACATGAGTCCACTGAGGTAAGCTTTAAAAAAGGTGGGAAGACATAGGGAAAAAGCTACTATACACACATCCCTGGGTGAGGTCCAGCAACTATGGCAGGGGCCAAACCCAATCTGGGGATACATATGGCAGCCAACTAAATAAAAAGGGTAAAGAAGGCAGGAGAAAAAGAGAGAGGGAAAGAGACATTGGGGGTGGGCGGCGGGGGGAGAGCAGGGTACTAACCCACCCAACTAACACATCCAAATGGAGGGTATTGCTTATATCTCCACAGGAGAGGGAAAGAGAGACCAGATATCAACCAGATATGCTAAGACATGAATTCAACATAATGGCATGTACCAGGGAACCAATAGAGAGGTCTGTGGGGTGGACCCCAATCCCGACTATGTGGATACCCACCCCCATAGAAGACTGTAAAAGACTGTACTTCAAAAGACAGCACTGGGGCTACAGCTTGGGGAGAGGGGTGCATCAGATTAGAGCACATGGGAGAAATGGAAAGGGATAGAGAGGGAGGAGAGGCCATCTTGTCCTACCAAGCCCTAAGGACAACGTTTCTGTTCAGAGCAGACAACACACAGAAAGTACCACACGGCCAGCCTTACCACAAGACACCATGCCCCTCACTAAACCATAATGCTTCAGAAGACAACACTGGAGACACAGTTTGGGAATAGTGCACAATCTGACCCCATCACACTGGGGTGAAACACTAAGGGCATGCAACAGAGCAGCAGGGGAGCAAAGTGATGAATGAAACCCCCGGGGAATACCAAAAGTAGACTTTGAAAAAGGTGTGGTATCCCATCAGATTCTACCGGTAAACACTCGTAAAGGCCAACAAACAGACCTTGAAATGTTTGTAGGCTTTTCCATTTTTGTCAGTGGCTTTCTTTTTGTTATTTTTATTTTGGTTTCTGTTGTAATTGTTTTGTTGGTTTTGACTTCTTTTGTTGTCTTATTTGACTTTACCTGATTAATGTCTCTGCATGTCTATCTAGATAAGCTAGGCATGATAAATAATTCAGAGATAAAAAGAATGGAACTAAAGTTCTGGGGGAGGGATGCCGAAGAAGGGGAAGTGGTAAAAAGGAAAGAGGGAAGGGGAACCAACCCAGGGACAAGGGAACAACAAGTGAACTAAAATCAGTGGAAAGAAGGGCATAGGATGCCTCTTGGGCTTAATCAATGGGAATGTAGCAGTGAGGAATTACTAAACCCAAACCCAAATGAAAGCCGAACATGATGGTGGGCCAAGGAGAAAGTAAAAGGAAATAGAGGAAAGAACCAGGAGGCAAAGGACATTATAGAGTCCTAAATAAAGGCACATAGATATGTAGATATGTATATATTATATATGATGAGAAGGGAATAGGCCTATGCATTTATATCTATATGTTAAGAATTAAGATTTCAGATGGACATTAGGCCTCTACTTGAGTATTCCCTTAACACAAGAGCAGTTCAACACGATCACTGAAGACAAATAGGTGCATAAGCAAATGTGGAGAAGAAAGCTGATGGTGCCAGGCTATCAAAAGATATAGCATCAGGTGTCTTAAAAATCTGAAGATTAAACAAGCGACTATATAGCTGAGAAACAACAAAGCCAACATGGAAGAGGCACACCAGTCTGTGTGATCATGAGGTATCGATGGAATCAGGTATCAGGCATCTAAGACCTAGAACAAAATCATAGTCAATGTGAATGGAGTGGGGGCAGGGCATGGATTGGAGACCCAATGCCCATTTATAGACAATTTTACCTCCTCTCAGAGAGGGAACACAGGGAAGAGATGAGCCAGTCAGGGTACAGTACAGCACTGATGAAACACACAACTTTCCTCTAATTCTTTGGTGTTTCCTTCCTCCCACTATTCTGACCTCAATTCTACCTTACAAATTGATTAGACCAGAGCATGCACACTGTTACAGATAAGAGTCCACAACACAGGGAATCCAGGATAGATAAACCCCTCGGGGCCAACAATGAGAGTAGAGATACCAGGAGGATTAGGGGAGGGGGTGGGGAATCAAGGGAATCAGTCGCAAGTATCGATTTAGAACCCCCGCCCAGGGGGATGAATGATGGAAAAGTTGGTGAGGGGAGACAGAGGACAATGTAAGATATGAAAATAACTTTTTAAAAAACATTTTATGAGGAGCTCATACAAATCTTATCACAATCCATACATGCATCAATTGTGTAAAACACATCTGTACATTCAGTGCCCTCATCATTTTCAAAGCATTTCCTCTCCATTTGAGCCCTTTGCATCAGGTTCTCTTTTTCCTTCCTCCCTCTCTGCTCCCCCTGCCCCATGAGCCCTTGATCATTTATAAATTATTTTTTTGTCATATCTTGCCCTGTCTGACATCTCCCTTCACCCCCTTTCCTGTTGTCCATCCCCCAGGGAGAGGGAGGAGGTCACATGTATATCCTTGTAATGGGTTCCCTCTCTCCAACCCACTCACCCTCTACCCTCCCAGTATCGCCACTCATACACCTGGTCCTGAAGGTATCATCTGCCCTGGATTCCCTGTGCCTCCAGCTCCTATCTGCACCAGTGTACATCCTCTGCTCTACCCAGATTTGCAAGGTAGAATTCTGATCATGATAGTGGGGGGCAGGGGGCGGGGTGGGGAAGCATTTAGGAACTGGCGGAAAGATGTGTTCTTCATTGGTGCTACATCACACCCTGATTGACTCATCTCCTCCCCTAGGCCCCTTTGCAAGGGGATCTCCAGTGGCCTACAAATAGGCTTTGGGTCTCCACTCAGCACTTCCTCCTTCATTCACTATGGTAAGATTTTTTTTGTTATGATGATGCCTTATACCTGATCCCTTCGACACCTAGTGATCGCACAGGCTGGTGTGCTTCTTCTATGTGGGCTTTGCTGCTTTTGAGATAGATGTCCACTCAAATATGTAAGACCCAACATGCTATCGCTTTTGATAGCTGGGCACCATCAGCTTTCTTCACCATATTTGCTTATTCACCTGCTTTGTCTTTAGCGGTTATGTCGGGAGGGTGAGCATCATAGAATGCCAATTTAATAGAAGAAGGTATTCTTGCATTGAGGGAGTACTTGAGTGGAGCCCCAATGTCCTTCCGCCACCATAGTACTAAACTTATAAATATAGGTACATAGATTTATTTCCCCATCCTCATATATATATCTGCATATGTACATGTCTTTGTCTAGACCTCTATAAATGCCCTTTGCCTCCCAGCTCTTTCATCTATTTCCCTTGACTTTCCTCCTGTCCCACTATCATGCCCCATCCCCACCTGGGTTTCAGCAATACCTCTTCATTACATTACCCTTGATCATGCCCTACCAGGCCTGCCACACCCACCTCACAACCAATTTGGATCACTTGTTGTTCCCTTCTCCCTGGGTTTGTTAACAGCACTTCCTTACCCCCCACCTCCTGTCTCCCATTTCCCCCCGGAACTGTCGCTCCCCTTTTTGTTCCTTCAGCTTGTTCATCCAGCCTATCTTATATAGACAGACCTGTGGAGATAATAACATGCACAAAAACAAGACAGAGCAAAACCAAGCAACAACATACAACAAAACAACAACAAACCATTGACAAAGAACAAAACAAAACACAACAAGAAAGAAAACCTTGTAATTCGTTCAAGGATCATTTGTTGGCTTTTAGGAGTGTTTTCCAGTCCAGTCTGTTGGGGCATCACGCCCTGGCCCCAAAGTCTACCTTTAGCATTCCCTGAGGACCTTGCTGCACCATTCCTTTGCTGGGTGGGGGGAGAGAAGGGAAAGAAATGGGGAGCTGATATCAGGGGCTCAAGGGGGAAGAGAATGCTTTGAAACTGATGAGGGTGGCATATGTGCAAATGTGCTTGACACACTGGATGCATGTATGGATGATGATAAGAGATGTTAGAGCCCCCAATAAAAGTAAGAAAAACACACACAACAAAAGAAATTAATCTGAGGACAAAGTATTGAAGCTCTGAGTAGAGTTCCAATATGCATAAAATGCATTTCACACTGAAGAAGATGGTAAACATAGGCAGAAAGTGTGAAAGAACATTGTGTGTTTGAAGAATATTTATTGACATCAAAATAATTGGAAAATAAGGAGTGAAGGGAAAAGATAGGATGGTGAAAACTGAATTAGTCTCCACTCAATCATTCAGCAAATAGTAATTTCGAACATATAATGCATTAAGTGCATCATGTTAGGTGCTGGCGATATATGGTGGTAAACCATGACAGGCAAATGAAGATAGATTAACAATGCAAGTGGCACATTAGTCAATACCTCGCCTGGCCTATGAGTTTTTTTAAAACTCGTAAAGGATACTAGATTGAAGATCCAAAAAATTTCATATCACCAGACAAGTGGGGATGGAACCTTAGGGTACAAGGGTTAAGCATTCAGCTGCTAACTCCAAATCTGATTATTCTAACTGAATATGAAACACATAAAATAAATACCTGTCCTTTTGCTTTGGTAAAGATGACAGCCTGGAAAACTTCATAGGGCAGTTCAACTGTCCCCATGAGTCAAATACACTGGGTCACCTCTCACAACAATGAGAAAATAGATACGTAAAAAAGGAAAATTTCTGACTGGGGATACAGTACACCCCAAAAGGCAAAACGTGAGAGTGAAAACAGAACTAAACCAAAAGTCAACAGTGTACAAACTCTGCGTATGCAACATCTATCATTAAAAAAAACAAAAACGAAAAAATGGAAAGCCATTGAAGGCAACATAATTCTCATCTGAACAAAGAAAACTTTTGCCCTGGATAAGAAGCCGACCAGGCTAAGAACATGACATACACAGCCTCCATACAGATTCCGTTTGACAGAAAGGATGCGCTTCAGGAAATGGATGGTCAACTGGGAGTCTTCTGGGCCGGGCTGGCCTCAGCGTCATGTGGATAAAAGCATCCAGTCACACTCGGCCACACTTCAACCCCTACACGACTACACGTGGTTCACAAAATGTCGCTGGGCGTTCTCTTGCTATACTGACGGGCTGGAGGCCCTTTATAGAATCCGAGCATGCGTTCTCAATGGCCTGGCCGTCTGCATCTGCTTTCCTCCACGATTTCCTTAAGGTCCTTCTGCCATTGGTAAATTTCAATTCAGTTTGGTAAGATAGTGTTTCTTTGCTTTGGGGTAGCAGGGACAAATCTAATGCATTTTTTTAATCTAATACATTTCTTAGCAGCAGACATGGGCCAAAATTATTCACAGAGAATATAATAAGGAAAAAAACTGAAATGAACAGTGTTTGTAGTATGGCACACTGACCCTCAATGGCTGAGAAAAACTAGCACATATTATCATGCTAGCTCTTATTAGCTGAGAAGCCATCTGATCAAAGTATGGAGGATGACGCACAGTTTATGACTGTATTATATGTTTCCTTATGTATACAGATTATTTTAGAAAACCGTATTCCAGAGACAAATAGTAAAACATACCAGCAGCCTTGAAGATTGCAACACTTAATTTAGCTTATATACTCTGTATTTGAACGAATCCTTTCTAATGATATTTTTTATGCTTGACAATATTTTTGTGTGCTGTTAGTAAGACTGTAAGAACTAATTTAGTACATTTGGAGAGATGACTTTTGCTTCGCAAACTAGATGAAGACATTCATAAGGTATGTCAAGGAAAATGGGTTCTGCATTCTTGCGATTACAGAAATCACAGCTCCGAGTGGAGGACAGGTCTCTCCGAAAAGCCCCGGCACAAGTGTCGCTCCTGATGACTTCAGTTACAAGATCTGCTCCTCAGTTAATAATATGATAACGAGCAAATACATATGCAAATGTAGTAGCTAATAATTAGGGGCACGGGAACATGTGGTCTTGTGAGATTTACATAAGGGAGAGCTTAGAGATGTGAGAGATTTGAATAGGAGGACCGAGAGGACAAAGAGTCCGACTACAAGGGGAATGATTTCAGTCACAAACACAGAGCCGTTCATACAATCTGGTATCTTGAGAACTTTGGCTTTTTGTGCCAAAGCTTGCTCATTTTTTCATCCTCAGTACAGAGAAAGCGCCCTCTCCAGATGGACACATCCCTGAATGGCATTTGTCAACTAAGTTATACTATTAGCAGTTGTGATATTGTCTCCTTTAAATGTCCCGTTGCCTCTTCATGAAGCCAATGGGTGGTATGAACAACTAAGGCACTGTCTACTCACCGCAAAGCTGTAGCTTTGATTCCACCCAGTATGCCTTCAAAGAGAAGCTGATGATATAGTTCCAAAAATTAGTTATCAAAAACCCTATGGAGCCCCATTGGACTCTGATACACATAGGATCACTGTGAGTCACTACTCCCCCCAAGGAAACGAGTTTTTCTTCTTTTTTTTTTAATTATTGGTCCCACCGAAGATGTCTGGGCCAGTTTGGGAGAATTAACATAAATCAAAGGAAAGAATTTTAAGGCGGTGATATGTGGTTTTATTGTGGTGGGGATGGGGGTGGGGTCATTCCAATTGCAGTGTGGAGACAGACTTATGAGGATTGAGGCTGGTGTAAGCACCAGGAAAGAGATTAGCACAGCTGACTAGCCAGGAGAGGATAGGATCTTATACAAGATCATTTAGAATCATGACAAAAAACTCTCTTCTTATCTGTAGAGTCTGGTTAGCCATATTGAAGTTCCACTGCACAGCAAATTCTGGTTTCCTCATGCTGCCGCTTAAGGCACAGCACGCCTACTTCCCTCACCAGCAGAATCAAATTCTCTACCATCCTTCTATTTCATATGTCAGCTCCTCTGTGAATCTTCCATAGTTCAGTGTTCTTGTCCTTTCTATTAAGAGACAGGCAACAAACAGATCTTTCTTTATGTCTTGAATTGGATATTGCATTGTGTGTGGCTCTTTATGAAGACTATCATAACTTTCCAAATAAAACATTATCCCTATTTTCAAGATAGAAAAAGAAAAGCATGGGGGCAGTAACAAATCTAGTCAAAGTCACACACAGCTAGTTGAAGACTGGGTTGATTTCAACCCAGGTCTTTTTGGAAATCAAGCCCTGGATCTTGTCACAACTTTGAACTGGCTCCTCAAAACGAAAGAAATTCACTGCCTTAGATTCAATTCCAACTCAAAGCAACCCTACCGGACAGAGTAGAACCGCCTCTGTGAGTTTCTGTGGCTGTAAATCTTTCTACTGGCATTGAAAGCTACACGTTTCTCCCATAGAGGGACCGTCAGTTTCCAACTTTGTAGTTATCACCAGGCATAACTCAGTAAGTAGCAGTGTTCTGCATTGCACTGGGAGCGTCCTAGAGAAGTGCGTGTTTGGGCTTACTTTTGCCATTCAAAAACCAAAGGAGAAAATATCATATTTGAACACCTTGTAACATAAAAAAAATAAGAGTTTTGAGCCTCCTACATCAGGTAATCTGAGTACCTTAAATGATCTACCTTTTTCTGAGATGGTCAACTATTTACTATTGTCAAAGGATGGCTAAGTAAACAGTCTGCATCAAATCTTCTGATTTTTTTGGAAAGTAGGATGTACATGGTATGTTTGCTTTTAGTTCTCAATGGGTTCTGTACCATCATTGTTGATAGCAGCAATAAACATACAGAGTTCTAGACAAAGCTTAATAAAATGAGTCTTGGATGGCTGATGTTTAATGACTAGGCAATGAACAAGATCTTAAAATCACAATATTCTGGGAATAACAACAATGATAACACCTCTAAGTCCATCAATGTTCAAGTTATTTTTCTGAATTTGAGTTCTTCAATATCCTATGAGCCACATGTTCTTGTCTATGTATATGTGAAGAAACTTAGGTACACAACTCATGAGTGGAGAAGTTGAAATGTCCTCCCCAAATCATTGCTTCTTCTACTATACAACTTTAGCTCTAGTCTTAGCAATGGCTATGCAAAAAATTAAAAATTGTTAATGCATTTCCATAAGCTACTATGAGAAGTAAAGTGGGAAAAAAAAAGATGAACAAGCAAGGTTAAATAAATTTCGTAGGCTCACATCCAAATGTTCACAATGCAGAAAAATAACCTCTAAAATGCTCCTTAAACCTTTGTAATGCTCTAGTGGTCTAGCATGCTTAAAAAGATCTACTTCCCAACCATATGTCAATAAAAAGTAGTTTTAGTTTGTTGTTTGTTATTTTTAATAATCTGTTGCCTATTTTATCTTAAACAGGAAGCCAGTTAAAAAGAAAATCATCTATGATTTTAACTTGATCTATCCATCTATCTTTCTTTCTGTATATCTCAAACACAAACTAATTTCCATACCATTCATTTATACAGATAACAACCTTTAAAAACAATATATTCTCTATGGGAAACAGGAATACAACTCCTTTTGTTTTATATGGTTAGATGAATTGACTGTTTTTAGAACATAAGTCACTTTCAGCATTACTTTGCTTTGAAATCAATTGTGAAGGCAGACCATTATATTTAGAAACATGCACAAGTCAATTTGATGTACTCTATTTTAAAAAAAATTAATGAAGTGCCAGAATAACCTCACAAAGGATTTCATCACAGTTTTACTTGACCCTTTCCCCAGAAGAATAATGAAGAAAATAAAAATAAGCGTTTCCATATCCAGACTCTGTGGTGAAGATAGGTAGGTAGCAATTTTGATTGCTAAAGACACGTGCCAGTTAAAATTAAAACCAAAATCATTAACTCTTTTTATCCTGATCATCATATATCAATGAAAAGACAATGACTGACACTCATTGGTGACAAGTCCTGGATTTGAACTGGTGACCTGAAAGTAACAGGCTTTTTATTCCCCATTCCCCAAACCAATCCCCAGAGTCATTTATGGGCCCTGGTATGACATTTTCCGATTAGAAACGGACCTCGTCACAAAGCAACAGATGGCCTTTAGATTTCTAGAGATGTACTATTGAAGTGGCTTGATAGCCATCTTAGAGTGACAGTTTTTAAAAGAAAATATTCTGTCGCATTTTTGTTAGATGCTCTAAACTGAATTCCTGCACAACAACCCATCAAACATGCTTCAAATGGAGACGAAATGAATGCTTGCTGGCGCGCGCGCCTTCGCGGAGTAAGGCGGTCCCCAGAGAGCCCGAGCAGCACTCCGACGCAGATGCTCAGTGAACTAACTATCTCCTAACTGCCGGGGTGGCCTACCTCCTGGATAAATGTACCGTCCCATGAAAGCTAAAAATAAAGGGAACCATAGAAAGCAATGCAACATGTTCACCATTTTGGGCTTCTGAAGCGCACGGCAAGATTTCCCCTTGGGATTCCTCGACTTTGTAGTTTGTGCCTCTGTGTGTCCTACATCATTACCTTCTGTCAGACACCTGAACTGCTCATGTTTCGCTAACTGGAACGAGGCCCTTAAGAGCAACCCCCCAAATCCTTCATTGCAAAGAAGGTCATTATATAGTAGATAGAAACCTTGAGAGGAAAAATCCTCCATCAACTGGTGGTATAATCCCCAAGGGGAAACAGACTTTAGTTGAACAATCAGAAACCTGGCTTGCTTTACGGTGTTTACACTGCTGCTTGCTAATGGATCACCATAAAGGAAGCAAAAGGGCTCTTACCCCATTGAGTAGGCTATCATGGGAGTCTTCTGAGTGTGCCTTTTTTATTTGCTGCCGTCAGGTTAATGAGCTCACCAGCCCACTTGATGTTGAGGACTTTGTAACAAAGCAATCTCTCATTAAATGCTGCCTGGCACCACTCTCTTGAAGCAAAGGGACATTCAGATTATTGAATGCCTTTGTACTCCTCATTCCTACTAGGCTACGGAGTCCAGCAGTGGCATCCGTCCCACACACTTCCTGGCAGACATCCAGTCCTCCGCCTGCCCTCTTCAAACTGCATGGGCATTTGCCAATCTAAGCAGCACTGGTAGGCAAACAAGCATGGCACACGACTCCTTTGGCTGGGAGCCAAGTGTGCAGCTGAACAATCTAATTTGTTTCTACTGTAGAGGGAAACATTCTTCCCCATTCTTTCTTCTTCAGTTGGATTTACATGTAAAAGTTTTGTTATGGTACAAAGGAATGTGCATTTATCTACATTTCCTTCCTGCTTTTACACCTTTTTAGTCTCCACAGTGTGGGTCATGATTTTGTCTGTGGCTTTATTTTAAGTACCTCCTGCCTGACAGTTTCTTCAATGAAATGACCCCAGAGTGTTATCAGCTAGCTAGCAGGTGTGTCTCTATTCAGAATCTTGCAGACAGAAGTGCATCCTGGGTAAAGAGCAATCCATGCACAATCCAGCTTCTTTTCTGACATTACTCATGAGATTTAATGGTTCACTGTCATTTAAAAAAAAAAGAGCTTAGGAAGATTTTTTTTCAAGTTTCATTTTTTAGAGTGTTGAGGGATTCTGACCTAAAATAGGATTGTGTAATTGTTTTTGAAACACCTGTCATTATATTTGAATAAGCAGTTATCTCTTTTGGTTAATCATTTATCTTTCTGAGCTATTAATGTTAACTTTTAAAATTTTGAGTAGAGCTGATGCTTAGAAATTAAGCTTAATTTTGGCCTTGTTATTACGTTTTAGCATAGATGAACATGTAGGAGTATATTTAAGATGCATTAAGTAAAGCTATCAGCATAATTACAATTCTTATTTCATTAACCATCCAATATAATCTCAAAGAAGATTTTTCTCACACTTTCAAGGTGGCTTTTTAGAAAAAGAAATTAAATTAAAATACATTTTTAAACCCCGAATATTTTGGGAATCTCTACATACTCAGAAAGAGGCTTGCTAATCAAGGCAAATGAAAACAGTCTATTCATTTGTTAATAGGCCATGGGATGCAAATCCAAAACAGATCCCAGAAAAAGATTCAAATTTAAAACCAAACCCGAGGTACATAAAATACATATGTGTAGTGACTGTACAGCAAATCGCTATTAACAAGAAAATACTAAAAAAGCAACTGGCATACTATTTCGCTTTTAAAATAGTAGAATTGGAGGCGGATAATCAATACTAATGTAAATATTTTCATTTCTGTCATAAGGTATGTAATTAAAAAATAACACTCTAGAATAAAGGTAAAGCATTCATCCATAGATTATTTATACTATTTGATGAATAGTTGCTCTTTTTTAATAATATGAGCTCAAATTCTGCAAAAATGTCAGATATATTAACTGTTCAAGTAACTTGTTAAATTTAATGATTACTAAGTGCTTATATATTTAATTTTATAATGATTTTTCTAAAATGGGTTTTCCATTTAGGTCATGATATTATAGAACATTTTGTCCATTCCAGATAATCTCTGCTCATGTAATAATGCAAATCTATATTAGAATCAACAGCAAAAACATTACTTTCAATGCAGCTACTAATTGAATTTAACACCCATGTTTGTTAGGTATTCTTTATGAGTTATCTACTAGAGAAGAATATCAAAGAGATAAAGCATCAATAGGTTAATATATATGCATTCATAACAAAAAGAAAAAATATTGGTTTAGATAACATTCTTATTGTCCATCACAGATTTTTCTAAAAAAGAATATCTGAGTATTTTAAGAACATAAATTGCTTGCAACAAAAGAAAACTATAACAGGAGTAAGAAATTGGCTAGTATGTGGGTTGAGATTTTCCTACTAAATAGATGTTCTATGTTGTTCCTAGGGATGCTTTACATTGAGGAAGCTGTATTCTATTTGCCAGATATACATGTACATTGTTAAATTGGTGTAGATAGATGAAGTTTTATAAGCAAAGCATTCATTTGGCACTCTAACTAGATTGAATAAATAGATTAATCATACATATTGGTAGACTATAGAAACAGGTCATAATGACTTCAGAGACATCTGTTTTACCTATTGAATTAAGAAAAACCTCTATTACTATGCCATCATGTGTAACACTATAAAAGCTACAGAAAGGTGTTAAATGCCTCAACCGCAAAACATGACAATGTCACTAGTAGTCTAATAGAAATGGCAGCATTCTAGAGTATTTTTTGAGAAATGTACTCACTTGAAAATATTGCCATGGAATAATCTTTAATAAAATGGCACAAAAATGTTAAGAGTTAGAATATGACAGAGTACATGTGAAATAAGGTGAAAGAAAATTACTATAAGATAGGGGTTCTTTATCCTTTTTAAATAGTTATCTGTATTACAAACTTATTTGATTTTTATAAGCCTTACAGTCTTATAAATTGGTGCTAGTCATATCTCTGCTAAATGATTGTCTTTCACTAAATTCTATTTTTAAGAGAATACATTAGATGATAGCAAAGAACCTATCTGAATGAGAGCATATATGTTGAGACGGTAGAGCATCGCCCACCTCATTAGATGCTGGTCCGTAGCTATCCGTGTTTTTAAAGGGGGTCAGCCCTCACAGGGCTGTGCCATGGAAATCTTCATGCGTAAGCAGATCTTATATGTATACAAAAATAGCCCTTAAAGAATCATTTTCATTGAAAAATTTAGAGAATTACTGAAGAGTTTAAAAATTAGAAAGTTAACCTCTCTAAAACGATTTGAATAAGCAGATTGGTTGGCTAAAGTCGCTGCAAGTAGTCTTGTCTTCAGTGTTTTCACTAGCTATTTATAGAAAGCTGCTGAAACAGCGGAGCTGACTAAAGTGATGTCATATTTGCTGATGGAATGGTTTGTTCCAAACCCCACTCAGAGACTGCATGCGTCTACGAAAGGTTTGGTACGAAATACTAAGCAGAGCGAAGGTGTAAACATGAGCATTTTGCAGCCCCACCGATCAATATGCCATTGATGACTTTCTACTGACCTTTAACCCCATGAGGAATACCAATAGCACCATACTGCATCTTCCAGACTGCAAGAGCGGCCTAGCATAAGCTACCAATTTTACAATCGATCAGAAGTCATCTCTGTGAATAAAGATTGAGATTTCAGGCAACAGCAAGCCATTTTTGAAAGGCCAGGGCAGGATTTTGATTTGCTTGACCCGCGCTTTCTACGTGCATCATAGTTTTTCATAACCACTAAAAGTAGTAAGAAAATTTCAGATTTTTTTTCCCACCATGTATTTTTAGTAAGCCTTTGGGCATTTTCACTGTCCCTAAAAGAATATGGTTGCATGGCAACCTTCGCAGTTGCTATGGAGACGCCATGTGTAAGCAGCTGCTGCAATCAGCATGAACTCCAAGCTCGCAGGTTTGTCATTCCAATACATAGGGAGGGGGAAGCAAATAGGACAGCACACTGCCGTAAAGGAGGAGTCACCTAGGTAATGTCACTCACAAACATATGTTCCACAATTATTCTTTCCACTGTTTTATTGCTGCAATTATAGCTAAACTAAGATTACAAAATTATATGGTTTTAATTTGCCTCTATTGACTATGTTTCACTTCCATTAAAATTAAATCTGAACCCATTTATGTAGGAAACCATTGGCTTTCCCGGGAAAAATAATTTTTTTTGCCTTCTCATTTAATGTCAATGGGGGAAAAGTCACTGTCAGTCGAGATCTTTGTATGAAGTAAGCAACCTTGATAAAATATAAACTCACCAAACATGCAAAGCACGGCACATTCCCTCTGTATTTCTAATATTTTAAGTCGAATCAGATCATCAAGATGCCTCAGATGACACTGATCTGAGTCTTTAAAATGTAAGCAGAAATGCCAGTTAAGCCATCTTAAGCCTCTCTCCTTAACTCATCCCATCCAGCTTCAATATTGCTGCATGAGCTCTCGGTATCAAAGTCCTTGAAAAGAAAACTCAAGAACACAGATGGGAGGAAAAACGTCATTGACACTTCTTTCAAACTAATTTTTAATCTAACCCTGGTGAGCCTATATTGCAGGAAACCTTAAAAAAAAAAAACCTTGGTAAATGTATTACATAAAAATAGAGTTTCCAATTTACAAGAACAAGGCATCATATTGTGGCAAATATATGTTTAACTTCACCAAATAATAATTGCTTACTGCTCTTAATAATATTTCAATTTCTTAATCAGAGATATAATGCTTCTTTTTAAAAAAACAAGACTTATCCATCAAAATCAAATCATCCTTTTAGGCAATGTGACCATTTCCTTTATAATTTATATTTTTTACCTAAGTTTTGCTCAAGGGCAGCATGACCTTCCAATTCATATGAAATATTACTAAGAGACAATCAACTCAGCATTTTTTATTGTAGTTAATTAGTCCCCAGTAGCAGCACAGGATCTTTTCTGTACAGAATAGCATGTCTACCTTTTTTATTTTAGCTTTTGGATTGTATTTGGTGGGGAGGGGCTTATTTGAGAAATACTTATAAATCTACAAACTAATCGCTTTACCAAATATGTATCTGTTCTTAAACTAAATGCTTAAAATTTACTTTTGTTGAAATGTATGTGTTCTTGCATATATATCTCTTACAGAAAATGAAATTACAACATTTTCATAGTTTCTCAGGAATCTCAAAGATAGACATAAGTGGTATCAATTTTTATAGAAAGCTATACAATTTTAATATTTATACCAAAAAATAATTAGTTTTCTTATCTGTCACATAGACACTTAATTCAGATATATCAAAGAATGGATTTTTAATGAAATGGGAGTATATAAAATCTTTATATGTATCTATATATGCAATATTAGTAGCATTTTTCTTTGTATTAATGGACTAGCATATGATAATAAAATACAATTTCCCATTCCAAAAAGCCTTACTTAGACAAATTTAAAAGGTGAAATATTATAAAAGCTAAAAGGTAGTACATTCATCTGTTGGTGATTAAAATATAAGAAACAGAAATTTCAGAAACGTATAATTACCATTTTAATAGGATCTCTAAGTAGACATCTAATTGCACAATTCACAGACCTTAAAAAAGAGACCAAATATTGAGTTATCCAATGTTAGATTGATTCTATTAATCCTGGGCTTTCATTTTTACCTCAGCATATATTATGCTAGACATCTTTGTTTTAACTGCTGCACACTATAAAAGCATGATTCCTTCCATAGATCCATTCACTATCATTTGGATAGAAGATTATTTGGGTTTAAAGAATCAAGATACAGTCTAAAAACCCTGAAAATGAAAACACTGATCGGCCTTAAGCATAGCAGGTGCTGCTGTAATGCACACATCCAGATAACATTACGTGACCTACTTTTAAAGCCTGTCCAAGAAAAGCAACATCAAGAAATTGAATTCTTTGCCCTTTACTTTAATAGTCCTTTGTCATGCAATCTTCAAATCAGAAAGGGGGATCCCCACAACACAAATCCCCAACCTGATACTACAGGAGCCTCCTTGGCCAGTCTGTAGACTGATACTTAGGACCAATTCATTGCAACATGCATTTTACTGAAAAAAAGGACAGAGATCTCACACTCAAATAAACGTAAACTTTTCCAACCAAGAATTAAAATCAGATCTGTTAGATTTTAAGAGATGTAAGATCACATTGTATTATCTTGAATGTCAGTCATTTCAGAATACATTTTACATTTTTCTAGAATATATTGTGTTTTGATTTATATAATACATAAATTTTAGTAACAAAAATTTTAGTTTACTCTATTTAAAAGATGGACCAGGAATTTAAATTGTCATGGTTCATAGTTAAACAAATCAAAATATCAAAGTATTGTATTTATCGAACAATAGAGTGAGTTCCAACTAATAGGGTAAAAATATGTCCATACAGTTAGAGATGCGAAATTCACTTCAAAATGGTTTTCTGATGAAAGTTTCATAAGTGACAGTTTCTATAAAAGTGACATGAATCTATAAACAATTGTTTAGATAATTTGAGCACCGAACCTCCTGAGTAAGAAAGAAGAGGTTTTATTTGTTCTTGATAATAGGAATTTATTGTGGACATTGATTACTGTATGTCTATTCCAAATAAAATAATTTTATAACTATCTAAAAGGAAACAATATGTTAGCATTTTCCAATTTTTCCTGAAAATGATCCAAGCTACAAAAAATTTGAAATAGGTCAATGAACATTGCAATACTCTTCATTCTAATTCAATCATTACTAATATTTTCCCCACATTCGCTTTCTCCCTTCCAGTCAAAACTTAATGAACGTTAAAAGTTTTGTTCAACCTAAAATTTATATTCTTATGATGAGCAATTTTAATTTAAAATACAAATACGATGCCACTTCAACTTGTCCCTTCACAGAGAAAGGGCAGTGTGCCACATAAACCTTCCTGCCATTATTGCACCCAATAAATTTAACCTTGATATAATCATAGTATCTAGTAAAAAGCCGATGTTTTAGATTTTGCTATTGCTCTTGATAATGTTCTGTGGAACTTATTTTGTAGGAATGAGAAATCTGGGGTCTAACCCAGGGTTATGGATCACACATTGTATTTAGTGTTATGTCTCTTTTCCTGCCTTTAATCTGCCACAGTGCTTCAGCAATTTACATGCAGTGGATTTCTAGAAGAACCCAGGACACTTCTTCAAATGCTCCACAATTAAAATTTCTTTCCATTTTTTTCAGCAATTAGACTTGGTTGAAACATACGTAGTAAGAATACTACAAAGTTAATGCAATGTCTACTCATAAAAGATGGTATTCTGATAAGGGACTGTATCGAGCCTCTATCTCCCCTGTGTTCAGTTTTCTATTACTAATTTGAATGAATTGCTGGGAAATTGCAGTCATTTGCCACTGTCATTGAAAGTAGGAAATCTTAGAATCCATTTAAAATAATTTAGTCCACTATGTTTTGAACCCAAATCCTAAAGCCATGTTATTTGTGGAACTTATAATGAAAATTTGGGGTGTCTGACCACTTGCGATTATATTTCCTTCCCACAACTTACTCACCTCAGCTGACAGAATGGCCAGATTGGAAATAAAGAATGTGAATTTCTCAGGAGTTTCCTAGCATTTTTGCTTTCTTAAAGCCGAAACAGTGAATTTCACCTCCAGTATTATTAAATATATAACACAGGTACTAGACCTGCACTATGTCTTTGGAATACACAATGAACAGCTCCAAACCAAAACGTACTTGCAAAACTAAAATGAAATAGATTCCCCATTTTATTTGAAAGAGCACAGAAAGCAAAATACTAAACATAATTACACACATTTGATTTGGCTTAATGATTATGATAGGTATACAAAAATTATTAAACAAATCATTGTAAAGACTACTGATTGGGAGGAACTAGAAGGAAAAGTACTTGATAGTAAAGAAAGGACACTTCAACAAGAAGGCATAAGATCCAGTATCTACCATTCTTAGGCGTTTCAGCATTTTGCAAACGTGAATGCAGTATTGTCATTTGAGGATTGGCACCAAGGAGCAAGAAGGAATCCTTACTGTCTCCTTTCCAATATCACATAGTTATACTGTGTCCACAGGTCTGGTTCTTCATTCCAAAAAGACCCTACCTTTAAAAGATTTATAAAGGATGTGGGACTTTTCAGACATTCTGAAGTCTCTATGTAAATGTAAAACAATATCTGGTCGACTTAGCAAGTGTAAAGCTGCCCCACAGGCCATCAAATGTATTTGCTTTTTCAGCATTTTAGAATTTTCTATGTTTTATTTGAACTCATACACTTAGATTCCTTCATATGAAAATGCTTTGTCAACTCTAAACCTTGGTGCAAATACCACAATAAATTGGCAGAGTTCATTCAGACGGACGTAGCTGTACACTCTAGTTATAAGTTCTACTCACATTTACCCCCTCGGAGCCTGCATTTCCCTGCAAAACTCGCGTGTACTATCTTCCATTTGGGATTAAGTAAGGAAAAGTACACAGTACAAGGTAGGCCTTCTCAACGTGGTAACTATTTATAAGCTTCTGTGAATCATCAGTTCCTCCTTATTTCATATACTATGCTCGAATAAGAATTTAGTTTTGCTTAAATAAGTATGTGATAAGCATTCACTATACCATTTTTGAGATGGAAGTGTGATTCTTGAAAACATATACCTAATTTAGAAACATACACATACAATTATGCATTATCCATGGGAAGCCTTCCACAATAACATAAGGAATATCATGGACTTCTGGGGAAAATACATGGCCATAGACTTGGTTTTCCGAATGTTGGTAAGCCTATATTTGAAAATTGATGTAGGCAGGGAACAATGGAAAGCTGGAAAATGGAAACTGTCCTTATATCTCCTATATCCAATATTTCCCCCCTACGAATATAAGTACCAGTCATGTGTCCTCAATGTGTTTATCTAAATCAAAGAAGAGACTCATCTACAACATGGCAAAGCTTACCACTAATTCTACATAGGTCACAGAGAAACAAACATTGCTGATATTTGCGTAGGACATTCTGAAAGTCGGCTATTTTTATTCTTATGTTTGCTGCTGGCTATACTAATTTTTAACTCAATTTTTAGTTTACCTACATCATTTGGCATACTTAAGTAACATTAAATTTTGTCTTTGAATTTGGCTTACTATTTTTCTTTTTCAAGGGAAATCATAAGCTCTTCTCCTAAGGAAGAACAAATATTTTTAATTGTTTCAAATGTTTCTTGTACTTGATATAAAGAAAAATAGCTACACTGAGTAAATTTTACCCAGTGTTACCATGTATAATAAATATGTGCTTTCTAAAATAAAAGATGGGATGGTCCAGAATCATGACAATTAAAAAATAAAAATATTAGCATTTGAATATCCTATAATTCTCAGTCAATTCTGAAATACAAATACATGATAAAATGCAGAATATTCTTATATAGAAAAAAATAAATGCACATCTTTTAAAAACGGTTTGTTCAATCAAAAGTTAAATCACCTACATAGCAAGGCTCTCTGAATATAAACTTGTGAATCTCACTGCTTCAGTTTATATTTAGAATGGAAATTGCTCAGCTGATAGCTCGTTTTTATAATCTTTAATGTGGGATCTACTAAAGAAAGTATTAAGAGTGCAAGTTTTTCATTAGAAACTCTGGGTATGATTCTTAATAGAGAACTCAGTCAATTCACAGTTAAACAATTTTACAAAAAATTAATTTTCTATATTTATTGTCAAAATGTAGAGTACAACACATCAGATTATGAAATAAAAACAAATGTTTATTTATTTAAGCTGTAATGAAGCAAACATTTGAAAACTACATTTTTCCCCCTGAAACAAAATAGCAAACCCTCTGCCTCCAGTCACTAGCACCTCTAAGATCTGAGTTAAACTAATTGGGACTCAAAGTCCAATCAAATGTTCCTGTAATCCACTCTGTGAAGGACTACACAAAATATGATGCATTATTGACAGACCTGCCTTTATGACGTCGAAGCACAAGAGTAATTGCGTTTGAAAATATATTACTTTTATTCTGGTGGTCAATATAAAGGCCCTCATCAAATATTATCTTCTTTCCTATTAAGACAAATAGGTCTGGGCCAAAAATAAATTCAAATGATTTGATGAATTTTTTTAAATTGAGCAGTCTAAACAAAGTACTTGGGAAGGACCTCTTAAAACTCTTAGTCATCTCTGTCTTCTTTATCAAGTTCATTTGTCCAAGATGGAGGGGAGAAATGCTTACATGATGACCTACCATAAAAATGTGACCATAATCTCATAGACTTTCCTAACAGCATGGCTTCCTATTACTGTCATGTTGAACCTTCTGTGTTTTACAGTTTGAAGCCTCTCTAGCTCTAAAGGCTACATTTGCCACTCTCAGTCAGAAACAACTTCCTTCCTGTAGAGCCTCGTGCAAATGAAGTCAACAGAGGTGGAATACTGACCCAAACTCATCAACATTTTCACAGGAAGAGGATAATCAGATTCTAGGCTACTTTTGTGGGCTTTCATGGGAAATTCCTTTTAACACAAAGTGATAGACACACAGCAAGGGCCAGAGCATCAAGTAAAGGTTTGAAAAGCCCACTAGGAGACATGACCCAGCCCACTTATAATAAATCAACTGCTATATATTTTTCTATGTTTAGTACCCACAAAAAATAAGACGAATAAATTTTCTGTTTGGTCTTTTAAAAGATTCTATAGATGAAAACTACCCTACTGTTTCCAAATGTTTTTCATTTGGAAACAGTTATGAAAAAGATGTAATTAAACTGTGGCTTTCCTATCAGTTACGCAGTATTTCAAAGTATAACATTATATATATCCAATTTTAATATAATTAATTGTCAATTTAGTTTTATAAACCTGCCATGTTTTCAGATTATCATTAGCTAATATTACCACATTATAAAAATCATTGATGATATGAAATACCAAATATCATCAAAGAATGCCACCTTTAAATAGATGATGCATATAGCACTTCTAAACCAATGTAATTTTCATAATCAGTATCCATGTACTGGATTTATTCAGCCAACTACTAACTTACCTAATTTCAAATTCTTACTTCTTAAAGGCACAATATAACTCATTCATAGGCTTAGAAAAAACAACAACAAAGACAGAGGTATTTGACAGGCTAATCAAGTTGACTTATAATAGTCCCTCTATTTAAGATATGAGAAAATTATGATAAAACAAATTTATGACATTAACACTATATCCTATATGCATTACTTACTTTAAACAGAAACTTGAAGGAAGTTGGATTACATCATCCATCTAATATTCCATAACTGTTGAAGTATTACACTATATTGGAGTTCCCATTTTTTCTTAACCACACTAAATTTTAGAATATTTACTCAAAAATATTTTATTTATTTCTCTGAAAAAGAATAAGTCATGCTGACACTTTACAAATATAATTATTTTTGACAAATACAACATTCATAGAAATCTTATAATGTATTTGCCGTGCTGAATGTAATAGTTACAAAATTAGTTCACTAATGTGTTGATTCTTTCTCTTGCCTACTCAGATATGACTTTGTTTTTGTGTTCTCTCACTCACTTCACTCATGGAACACGATCACTTTTCAAAGGCGTGCTCTTGAATTTCTGCACAATTTCCATGAAAATTTAAAATTGCACACAAAGAAGCAGACTACCTACTTTGTAATATTTCAGACTTTGTGATCATCAAATTCCTAACATGGATCACTGTCAATTCCTAACATGGATCACTGTTTACCTTTCAATTCTTAACTCAGTCAACTATTTTTAGACTTCCAACCATTTTTCAAAATGAAATTAAAATGTCACCATTTTTGATTACCTCAAATCATCATTATTAATAGTCAGGTTTTACTTTACTCTTATATGTTATCAGCTAGCTGCAGCTGTTTTTCTAAACTGAAATAAAATACTGATTATTAATTATAGCCTCTGAACCACTCATACACATGATTCCTTCTGAGTATGCATTATTCTATGTTAAAGTCACTCGTGATTTTAATATCATTTTGATTGTAGGCAACCTAAAAATGAAAATCAGGAGATAACTATGGAATTATGGTATTTTTAAAACTCCTTATGTACAGAAATAAATCTTATTTGTAATCAATGTTTTTATATCCACTTTTATTACTCCTAAGACCAGTAGGAGTGGGACAAGAAGAAGGGGGAGAATTAGTTAACCAAAAATACAAGTCAAAACTGTAGAATTCGTTAGGCTTAAAAAACACGTGGATGTGTGGAATTCTGTCTTGTATAGCTGGTGAACACTGGGCATCCGACTCTCCTAGTGTGCCAGCAACGCCACACACATTCCTTCTTGTTACAAATCTGTACCTCTGAAAAGGAGTAAAGAACATGAATAGAAAATCTCTTTACAGAATAAAAAAATCATGGGGTGTTATTAAGGAAAACTGTAAGCCTTGATCCATTCACAGTAATTACAGGATCAGAACAGGTTAATGTTGAGACCCAGGTCAATAAAGTACTGCAAGTCCACAGCTTAATCCTTTCCAGCCTGGAGTCCGCAGGGCTGCCTGCCCTGTTTGGCTCACCAATTCACTAGAGGTAACGTGGAGGCCGGGGGACTCTTGAACAGAGCGGAAATTCATGTGAAGCTTCTATCACTCTCCAGTTGCAGGAGATGAAAAAAACAAAACTAATTTCTCAGAATAAATTGACAAATTTTGCTCTCACAACCCAAATCATAAAGGTCAAATTTCATTCCCAGATAATGCCATTTTAGTTCTCTTTTCTCAATAAAATCTGTTTTCTTATTAAATTTTTCATCTACCAGTCATGCACAGAAGATATTACGTAATCTTGATAAACATATAAATGAGAATTAAAATAGATTAAAATTTAGCCTTATGCACCTTGGAATAATCTCCTTCATTTTGCCTAGGATTTTCTCTAAAATTCCTGTGGAGGATAAATGACTGAAGTTTTGAAACTGGTAGACTCATGTTTAGTGATAATTTGTTTTTTCCTCTGAAAAGTGTTTTCTCTCCTATTATTGTGAAATTTCCTGTCCATAATGGATTCAGAGTTATTTATTATAAAGTCATATATACAAAGTCCTTTTATAACTCTTACAATGATCCTTTTAAAAATAATTTTATAATAAATGGTGCTATTTGTGATTTGTTAAAGGTGCAATGATAGCTCTTTCCTTCCTCTTTTCCACTTTTATTTCTACCTCCAAGTTTTATTTGAGGTTAAAACCCCAAACATCTGTCTTTGGGGGGGTCGGTGGGGAGGAGAATGATTTATTATAATAGCACAAAATTTGAACATTTGTCTTATTGTAGAGTAAGCCGTATTATTTGAATTTAAATTAGTATATACTAAACTTTCAAAAAAGAGTCACTCCTTTACCTTCCCTACAGGAATCACTCATCCCTGGCCAAGAATTACCTAGGGATTTTTTTTTCTATAAGGTTTTGGTAACTACTTTACCATAGTGTGGTTCTTAAACTATCAGTCACTATCTGCAAACTTATCGTCAAAACCTGCTCATGCCACAGACCCAACGAATGTAGAGAGAGCAAGTGCTCAGTCTAGCAGTCCTAGTCATGATAGTTCACATTCCTGTGTGTGAGCTATCTGAAACTTCAACTTCGGTTACTGATGAGCAACACAGAGAAGAACCATGACAAATAAACGTTTGCGAGTATCCCAGCAGACCATGAACACATTGTCATTAAAATCACCTGCTTTGGTCATTTAGATATCCACTCCTTAATCAGTGGGTTGTCACTTGCTAGATAGTTCTGTCTCTGCGGATATAAGAACATATGACACCAGTATCAAATAGATGTGCCACTGGCCTTCTCTTTGTTGACAGGGAAATGCTGTGGAGGTCAGAAGGTACAGTCTATATACACTTAAAGTTATATGCACCTACTACAGTCTTAGTCATAATTTCTGCTCCCAGCAGATTTTTCTCCAGAGTTTGAAAAGGCGATTATTTTTCTTTATTTTAAATGTTTGTCAGTCAATACGAAAATTGAATCTTTATGAACACAGAATAATACACAGCATGCATAAATTAGTTCTATTAGAGAAAGTTTAAGAAAAATTAGCAGAGCTGACCACGTGATATAACTTACAGAAAAAGAAAAGATGTTATTTTAAAGCAGAGGTCATCCCCAGAAAGTTTTAAAAAGTGGGAGGAATTAGCAAACTACCAAAAATGTTAGTCCTTGTATGAATACCCAGCATGCAATATGGCAAAAACGAATCAATCAGTTCAGCTTAGTTCAGCCTCTTCAACTGGCCATCTGGCACAAAATCAACCGAATGTATCCCTGCATATTCATCTTCATTTTCACAAATACTCAGGAGAATGTCATTCTAGGGCAAAATAAAATTAAATCACCATAATTTTTAAGACATCTCTCCTTTCATACTCCCTTGAGAATACTGTGTTGATATGAGAATACTTATTGATATAGAGTTGTGTGATTCCTATGTGATCATGTTCTCTATTTTCTAAAGGTTACAAAAAACATGTAATGATAAACACAGAATAGTTCAAAGAACCTTCTTTTAGAAAAGAGAAACTTCTATAAATCAGCCACTTTACTTTTGTTGGATTAATAGTAAATCAAATAACCAGTCACTTACATAAAAAGAATTTCTGTAACTGTAATATCAAATTGGACTAACTTATTATTTGATATTATTCAACATGATCAAAGCATTCATTCTGATGTGGAGTCAATGAAATTTTTATCTAGTTATCACATTATGACATAAAATTAGTTGGTAAACAAACATTTTTCAAATTCTTCAAAGAGAATATTAAATGTTATTGAACTATTTTTGTAAAACATTTTAAATTCTACTAAATGTTTGTTTTTTAGTGGGAGCTAAAGAACTGTTTGTACTTAGACTTTTTGGGTCATCTTGAATTAAAATAAATGTGAAGCCTCATATTCTATTTTTAATTGTTATGCTGAATAGATGATTGGATCAAGTTTATTGATGAGGCTATTAATTTAATTTTATAACGAGACTGTCTCTCTACATTGATTTTGTCTCTTTAAATAAAATAAATTTGTTTTAAGCAATGTATATCAGGACTCAGGAAAAACATCAGCTTTTAAATAACTATAATTCTACAATTATCCTTATAAACATAATAAGACTTGTAAAAATAATTTAATATATTGCTTGGGGGATGTTTGAGTTCTTTCTAACTATGATTTTCCTCATTTTAAAAAACGTGAGAAGTTTTTAATTTTAAAAAGATGATGGGGGATGATGAAAACTTTCCCATTGTACATTGCTCTGTTTTTCATCATATGTTTTATTAATATATTACCTAACTCATCCTGCATTTAAGAAAAGACACTTATAAAAAAATCTAAGCCCACTGTACTGTTACAAAATGTTTATTTAGAAAATCATATATTGCCTTACATTACTCATATCCCACGTATGCCTTTCCCTGGTTTTTCATCCTGACACCATTTCTGTTTTAGCATTGTACCTCTCTGGCAACGTTGCTTGAAACAACGTTAGTGCAGAGTCAGCTAAAGGCTTAGTCTCCTTTCTATAGGTCTTGCTTTGACTCTTAGAGTGTTTGGCCTTCAGAGATGTTGGGTTGTCCTTTCTAAATTGACTCACAGTTTGAAAGCATTCTTTTGTTATTAAAATATACTTGCAAAGGCAGAATCTTTTCTGGAAAAATGCACCATATTGAATGGACAAAAATCTGAAACCACAATCATTATGATTCCCGAACTCATTGGGAAGAAAAAAACCCAACAACTAGTCAGGTTACTGTGGTTCATCATCCTCTTGATTGATCCATTTAGAAATATTGCCAGTACATGCAAATATAAAAAAGGTAAAGTAGCCTGGAAATGATGTATTTATTTATTTATTGAATCACTGTACCCATACTTATGGAGTCCTTTAAGACTTGGAACTTTGGGTTCATAAAACCTACAGCTTTTAATTTCTAAATATTACATTTTTATTTAGTTAGTAGATCATTTGTATCACATAATTTTAAACAACATATCCATACTGTTTAGATAGGCTTCTCACTAATTTGTAAGACAATATAGATACTTTCACTCTCTTGATAAAGCAAAGATACAAAATCACAGATTATATTGCTAGCGTAAAGTTTTTTGTTGTTTTTAAATTAAATTTGTTTTTTTCCTTTTTATTTTTTATTATTTTTCAAAATCATTTTATTGGGATAGCCTAAAGTTTTCTTTGGGGTAAGGAATTAGCTAGATTTAGAACTCACATGTTTGAACTACTAGAATTTCCATCGTTTTGCACTCTACCCATTCTAAAACACCAAACCCGAAAAGAAGTTAACAAAGCCCAGTGGCCCCAGTTAGACACTCGCTACCCTGGCTAGGCTCTGGGCTGGATACAAAAGGAATGAGCTGACACCCTGCATGTCCACTTTCCACTCGAGCCATCCCAGCTATCTCCTGCCTTTCATAACCAACTTTTTTTAAAGTTCTCCAGTCTTCATCACCCATCAGACAGCTTGGAGTTAGCATCGGTCTGTGACACTGGATTGCCACCACTAGTCTCCTCTCTATGCGCGCTCCTAACTCTAACCATATTTCTTTCATTTTTGTTTTCCCCTAAGTTTAAACTCTTCATGATAAATGGTCCCCTCCTCACAGCTTTGCGTCCACAGCACCCAGCTAAGTGCCTAGGACTATATATAGCTCAATAAATATTTGTTGAATGGAGGAATAAAAAGTTTTCAATCAAAACGAGATGAGGAGTGCATTATTCTCATAAGAAGGAAACTGTCTTTGATTTGCAAAGTATCTTAAACTGTTTGTGGTAAAAGGGCAGGCTTGAAGCGGATTAGAAAGCAGGAGCCAAAACAAAAGTGCCAGAAAAGATCTCATCTGGTTTGTGCAAGCAAGAAAAATCTGACTTTTTTTGGCAAGATACATTTCAAAAGAAAATATAAAGGAAAGAAGTATATAAAGATGGCAAAAGAGGAAACACTGAAATGAGTGAGCCCTTGATGGTGAGAAATTCCACACCCATATTTTATTATATGTAAGGATCCTTGAAAAATGTGAAAACATCTGAATATCAGATCTGTACTGATTTGACTCAGAGAAGAGACAGCACAAAAACCAAGCAGCAGGAGAGCAAGCTGACACACGGTCAACGAGTCGATTCTGACTCAGAGTAACCCAACAAATAAGAACAGAAGTGTCCAAAAGCATACTAGAAATACTAAGCTAGGTTCCAGTGAGCTACGAATTTTCAGAAATATGGAAATGTGAATGTAAGCCACTCTTGTGGAGCTCTTCAGGAGATATGAGACCGTAGATTTTGTAAAAATTTCATAATACAAAGAATGAATGGACCAAATAACACAATGAAAATAGATAAAACATGTATATGTCCAAACAAGCATGCATTCATCCAATGATTCATTCATTTCATTAAGCACCAATATATCCCATTTGCTAGAAATAAATGTGATATAAAATAGACATGAGTTGACCTTTACAAAGCTAAAAGTATAGATAAAATGCACACAAGCTCTGTTGGATGCTATAGTAGGTAAAAATATATGGAAGCACCTAAGAGTGGCAACTCATTCTTACTCAGAGAAGATTATTTTTATTAATAAATCTTTTTATTGGAGCTCATACATCTCTTATCACAATCCATACATACATCAATTGAGCAAAGCACCCTTATACATTCGTTGCACTCGTTATTCTCAAAATTCGCCTTCCACTTGGGTTCCTGGAATCAGCTCGGTTTCCTTTTTGTTTCCCCCTCCCTCTCCCTGCCTGCTCCCTGCTTCCCCCTGGTCCCTTAATAGTTTATAAATAATTATTTTATCTTATCTTACACTGTCCGGTGTCTCCCCTCACCCACCTTCCCATTGCCCATCTCCCAGAGAGGAGGTTACACATAGATCTCCAAGATCGGTTCTCCCTTTCTACACCCCCTTCCCTCCTGGTGTCGCCACTCCTACTGCAGGTGTTGAGGGGTTCATCCGTCCTTGATTCCTTGTGTTTCCAGATCCCTACTGCACCGTTGTACGCTCTCTGGTATAACCAGGTCCGCAAAGTAGAATTGGGGTCATGATAATTGGGAGGGAAGCAAGCATTCTGGAACTAGAGGAAGGTTTTGAGTTTCATTGTTGCTATACTGAACCCTGAGTGACTCATCTCCTCCCCACTACCCCTCTGGGAGGGATGTCCAGCTGTCTACAGATGGGCATTGGGTCCCCATCACGCACTCCCCCTCATTCATGGTGATGTGATTCCTCCCACGGACCCCCCCCCCCCGCCTTTGTTGTTTGATCTCCTCTGCCCTTCACGCTCACCTATGTTGGTGTGCTGCTTCCGTGTGGGCTTTGTTGCTTCTGGGCTAGATGGCTGCTTGTTTTCTTTCAAGCCTTTAAGTCCCCAGATGCTATATCTCTCAGTAGCCAGGCACCATCAGCCTTCTTCACCACACTTGCTTATGCACACATTCATCTTCAGCATTTATATGAGGAAGGTGATCACACAATGATTGTTTTAGAATTTTTGTAAGACAGTCTCTAATATGAAAACTGAGAACTTGGGTTGGGGGTTGGTAAAAATTATTCCAGGCAGAACTTAAAATTGTGTGAGAACTTCCAGAAAGGAGAGTGGGTTTAGCACACAGAGTACTTGGAATTAGTACTAGAAGGTTGGAGCCTCAAGATTAGACTGGCAAAGATGGGATGATAGACAGAGGACACTATAATGGACTTGTCAACCCGGTTAAGGGGCTTGTACTTTCTTCAGATGGTAACTTGGAGTCACTAAAGAGTGTGACCTGATTAGACCTTTGAGAAATATCATGATGGCTACAGTTGGAGATGGAATTTGAATTAGGTAGTCTAGAGGTGAAAAATCCACTTGGATTGATTTTTGATCAAGTAAACAGCTGCGGCAATGAAAGCTGGACGTGAGTGTGAGCAGAGGGAGCATTTTAGTGACTGAGGGATGTTTCAAGACAGTGTCCACTGAACATGGAGATGCGACTAGAGAGAAGTCACGAAATACATTTAGGCAACTGAGGGCTGCCAATCACTGTGAGAAAACACAGGAAAGTGTGCAGCTTGGGGAACAAAAAAATAGCTTCTTTGAAACATGGAGATCTTAACGTTTAAGTGGAAAATTCAACTGTAGGTCTCCAAATGACAGAGAAACAAATCTGAGATACATATTTTAGAGTTATACTCAAACAGATGGTATTTCAAAGCCAAAGAATGAATAAGACCATCCATGGAGCATGCCAACCTGACTAAGACACAAAACTAAGGAGCACCACCCATGAGGCTGCAAACCACTCTGAGATGCAGCATCCAAAGGGATCAGGGTAACATCTGGACAGGGAATTGTCAGAGCAGCTAGAGAACAGTTTTCAAGAATAAAGAAGCAATTAGCAATTCCAAATGTCACTCTGAGATCAATAAGGTAAATCCTGAAAAGTCCCCAGGAGATTTTTCTATAGAGAGGGCACTACTGACTTTCCTGGAAGCAACTTTAGTGACAGAGTTAAGCTGGAAAACATTTCAGCAGATTGAGCAGTGAAAGGCAGATGAAGACATGAAAAACAACAGTGAGACATAAAATTTTTAAAATGTGTACTTATGAGATAGAGTACACACGCCAATAAGAGATGTGAAGGTTTTTTAATATGAGCGAAATTTGAACCCTCCTCAAAGGCTGATACTACGGAGCCAATAGAGAAGAAATATTGAAGAGAGTGATGGTCAATAGTACAAATCAATTCCCGTGGAGCCACTTCTGACGCACTGTAACCCCATGTAAGAAGAGAACTGTGCTACGTGGAGTTTTCAATGGCTGATTTGGGGGGTAGTAAATTGCTAGGGTATTCTTATAAAATACCGCTAGACTGACTAAAACCTCACACTTTTCAGTTAGCAGCCGATTGCATGAACTGTCTGCAGCAGCCAGGGACTAGTGACAGCACAAAGAAAGGACCCAAAAAGTTGTTAGCTTTGACTCATAGTAACCTTATATACAACAGAATGAAGCACAGCTTGATCCTGGACAGGAGGAAGGCATGCACAGAGTAAAAGAAGGAGAGAGGAGATGCTGGAGGCATTTCTGTCTGGCGATTTCCATGTTTTCTCTGGCACAGGTACCAAGGGATCATCCGCTGAAATGAGAGATGGCAGGGAAAGGGAGAAATGGGGTTTGTTGGGGTTGAACATTTTGAAAGATTGGTGAAGCTTGAAATAACATTTATGGAAAGTGGGAGTAAATTGACTGGGGAAACCTAGGTATGCCAGAGAGTATGGAAGGCACAGGTGAGGTAGTGACTATAAATCTGGGGTTTAATCTACCCAATTTATTTTCTCCAGTGGCATTAAGCAGCTTAGGGGCAGATACTGAAAAGGCAGGTGCTTAAATTAATTCAGAGAGGTTATTTGCCAAATGAATGCAGTGGAAGAAAAACAGAGAAAAGAGTTATTTTAGCCAGAAACAAAAAATGCTGAAGGTGAAGGGCAGTAATGTCTCAGCTAAATCAGACAAACACCTGATCTAAAAAAAGTGCCAGGATCATGGGAAGGGCTGATGTTGACAACAACTCATTCGAAAGCAACTATCACCGGTGAGAGCTTCTATTCTGGAGGGGAAGATAGATTACCCTTTGAGACACATTAGCTAAATAAATGTTACCGCTAGGATGGTATAAAACTCAGTGCCTTTGCCTAGGAAGAGGAGCCCTGACAGTGCAGCGGTAAATGCGCTCACCTGTAACAGAAAGATTGTGGGGAACCCAACAGAAGGTCCCTGAGAGACAGGTCAGACACGCTCCTTCCATAGAGAGGGCATCGTTGAACGCTCCATGGGACGGCTCTCCTCTCTCCAGATGAGTTGCTCTGCCTCGTCACAGACTCAACAGCAATGCACTGAGTGTGGTTCGACATAGAATAAACAGACCCTGGACGTGTTCAAGTAAAGGCTGCATTTTAAAATAATTTTTAGACATCGCTAATGATGCCCGGTTAATACTGGAGAAATTGAGAATATCAATAACCATATATTCTATGGATCCCATGATTCTAACTTTATTTATTTGATTATTAACAAATACTTGTAAAGGGGCACAAATATGAAAACTATAGTTCAAGGTGTCAAAGACCTCCTAGAGTGGGCAAAAGTAAACCAACACCTACAATAACAGCAGTGAGGCAATGAAGAAAGTCAAAATCAGGTATCCCGACTGCTTCATGGAGGTGAAGAAAGCATCCAGAGTGGCTCTAAACGCACTCCAAAGTTGAAGCCACCTCTTTTAGTGATGCCCAGAGACATGGCCACAGGGCAAGGACAAGTTAGGATCATACTCTGAAATTCTTGCAATGTAAAGTCAGAAAAATCTAGGCCTATAATTGAAATATCCCAACATATATGTGTTCTATATTGTGATAAAACACATCAATGGCCTAAGCTTACACTGGAATTTGCTTTTGTTTTTTTTGCAAAAGCTTAACATCATATTAAGAAATCAGGATTAACTTTTCTCTGTTGCTTTATTGTTTGATTACAGTCAGCCATCTGGTATTTTTGAGTAATAATCCACCCCAGTATCACTGACCAAGGCGGAGGCCCTCACAGATCTCCCTGCCAAAACAGCACACACTAGGATTTCAGGGTGATGTGCATCCAAACAGTGCAAGCAGCGGAACTGGTCATCACCAAAGGAGAGATTATTTGGGGGGTTTTAGTTTTGCCATGTTTATTTGAAAACTTATGTTCCAATGTTGTATGTCAAGAAAGGTACTAGTTATACAATTCCCTGTCCATGATTACTTTTATTTTAAGCTCGAGTAGAACAAGTTTAATAACAAATTTCAAAAATTCTACTGCTGTATTAATTGTTCTAAAAGAGATATATGTTGTATATATAAAATATGTATAAAAATATGTGTTTTATATAAAATATATAATAAATTATATATTATATTTATATACATATATTTTATATAATAGATGAATAATAAATATATAGAGAAATATATAAATATATTTCTTTTAGAACAATTAATACAGGAGTAGTCCTCATGATGCAGAGTACAGTGTCTCAAATGGCCCTTTCCCAAAATGTTATAGCACCCCATTATCCTGGATAATAATCACCAGTCCCCCATCACCACCCCTTATTATAGAAACTCATATCTCAGAGTTCTGCAATTCACTGCAGCATCTCAACAGACTTAGCAAACGTTAAGGAAGCTGATCACATGGCTGTGGATACTGTTAAGTCCCAAATTCAAAAATCAGATGCCCATCTGGAAGATCCTCCTCATCCCCAAGGCTGTGGAAAGTGTTGACGTAAGAACAGGTAGTCCCGGGAACAAAAAGATACAAGGACAAGAATGTCAAGTCTGAGGCAGAATCCCAAGCAAGAAGCAAAACTTTTGAAAATCAAAGCAGTGACCCTCACACTCAGGGAAGAAAAAATAAACCCACAAACTCACCGCCATTGAGTGTTGCCAATTCATAGCTCCCCAAAAGTACTTGGAAATATGAAAGAGCTAATATTGTTGTTAAGTGCTCTTGAGTTGGTTATGATTCATAAAAAGCCTTATATAAAACAGAACACTATGCAAATTATGCCCATACATGCACTGTTCTCATATTGGCCCTATTGTTACAATTGATATGTCAATCCTATTCATTGAAGACATTTCCCCTTTTAATTGACTCTACCAAATATAATGTCCTTCTCCAATGATTGGGCCTTTCTGATAACATGTCCATGGTACATGAAATAAGTCTGGCCTTTTGCACTTCTAAAGGATAATCTGGCTATAATTTTTTTCAAAACAGTTTTGCTCTTTCTTCTGACAGGCCATGGTAGAGAAAATACTACATCGAAAAAACATTTATTAAATACAACATATTATCAGCATAGTTGAAAATACATTATCAGTCTGTGAAATGCCTAATTAGTGGTAGAAACTGACACTTGATTAGTATATTAACTCTCCCACAGTCACCTTTAGTGAATTGCTTCTTCAATCCTAGTGCATTAGTGAGTACACTACATGAAACGGATTTCCTCCAGAGAGATCTAAATGCTTCCAAACATTAGTAGATGCTGCTATTTGGACAGTGAAGTTCAACACCTGAGTAAGTAACTGTCCTTTGAAGGTTTAACTTTTTAAATTCTGTTTCTATTCCTCAACTTTTGACACCGATGAATAAAATTATTCATTTGTATCAATTTGCACAACACTAAATGCAGTCTTCGACCTCAATTGTTTTCTCAATCATTCTATCTTGTAATCAGCTTTCTTGAACTCTTGCCATCATAGCTATTTCTAATAGCTACAATTGACATACCATAGACTTTACATTTTCTGGAATATTATATAGAGAATACTTTTAGTGGAGGGGCTTAGTTAGATTTTGCCATCCCACTGGGTATAAAGTGAGCCATTTCAGAAGCAGAACAGAGAATCCCAGGACTACCAGAAAGTACATGGAGTATAGCATGTCCAGGATCCATGCATGGAAAGACAGCACCAGGGCCAAGACCACGAGACTGTTTCTGTTGTCCTTACCCCTGGGGTGGGGGTGGGGGGCTATACATTAATCATTGTGATCGGTTCCCTCTTCCTTTACTCTTCTCCCCACTTTCCCCCTACCGTCCTGGTACCACTACTCTAATTCCTGTTCCTGAAATCTGTGTGTTTTGAGCTCTCATCTCTTATCTGTACCTGTGCACATATGCCGGTCGGTCTAGCTCGAAGTGAAAGGCAGGATGGAGGTCATGATATTGGGGGTGAGGAAGCCTCAAGGAACCAGAGGAATAGGTGAGCAGCCTGCTATACTTGCTGCAGTATTCAACTGGGTCCACCTATTGATTAGAAATTGTGGGGGGAATTGCAGCAGTTTAAAGATTGGATTGTTCCTTTGCCACATGTTGGCATGAATGACTAAAGATAAAGATGAGAGAGGAGAGGTTTAAAGAGTATAAAGTGCTGGGTAGATCCGGAGCCAACAGATAGTCCTAGTCTATGGAGCAAGAACTGATGAAAATGGTTAAAGGTGTCAGATGGTCTGAATTATAAGGAAATATATAAAAACTTGCTTCTGTGACACTTTTTCGTGAGCTTGGATTGCTAGAGCTGAGTTGATCAGTAAATGCCATATGAAAAGAGAAAACTGTGTTATCACGAGATGCTGAAGGGATCAGTTATCTGGCATCAAAAAACAAAAATATCATATCATTGTGTGCTCACCTCCATGATACGATTATTGAAGACAAATGGGTGCATAAGCAAATGTGGCAAAGAAAGCTGATGGTGCCTGGCTATTAAAAATATAGCTTCTGGGGTCTTAAAGGCTTGAAGGTAAACAAGTGGCCATCTAACTCAGAAGCAACAAAGCCTACATGGAGGAAGCACACTAGCCTGTGGGATCACGAGGTGTTGAAGGGATCAGGCATCATCAGAACAAAAAATCTTCCCATAGTGAATCAGGGGCATACTGCGGAGTAGAGACCCACAGCCCATTTGTAAGCCACTGAGATCCCCTTACAGAAGGATCTCTGGGAGGAAATGAGCCAGGCAGGGTGCGATGTAGCAACGATGAAAAACACAACTTTCTTCTAGTTCCTAAATGCTTAGTCCCACCACCCCCACTATCATGATCCTAATTCCTGGTAAGTCTGGCTAGACTAGAGGATGTACACTGGCACAGATAGGAACTGGAAACACAGGGAATCCAGGGCAGATGATCCCTTCAGGACCAGTGGTGTGAGTGGCGATACCAGGAGGATGGAGGAAGGGTGGGTTGGAAAGGGGGAACCGATTACAAAAATCTACATGTGACCTCCTCCCTGGAAAGTGGACAACAAAAAGTGGGTGAAGGGAGACATCGGACAGGGCAAGATATGACAAAATAATAATTTAAAAATTATCAAATGTTTATGAGCGATGGGGGAGTGGGGAAGGAGAGAAAAAAATGAGGACCTGATGCCAGGAGCTTAAGTGGAGAACAAATGTTTTGAGAATAATGAGGGCAATGAATGTACAAATGTGTTTTACACAATTGATGTATGTATGGATTGTGATAAGAGTTGTATGAGCCCCTAATAAAACAATTAAAAAGAAAAGAGAAAGATACTCAACTTGGTGTTGTTAGCTTTGATTCATAGTAACCTTATGTATAACAGAATGAAGCACAGCTTGATCCTGCCCCATCATAACAATTGTTGTCTGTTTGAGACCAGTGTTGCAGCCACCTTGTCAATCCATCTTCTCTCTTTTACTACCCCTCCATTCACCAAGCATGATGTCCTTTTCCAGGGACTGTACTCCCAGATAGCACATCCAAAGTAGATGAGATGAAGTCTTATCATTTGGGCTTCTGAGCAACATTTTGGCTGTACTTCTTCCAAGATCAATTCGTTTGTTCATTTGTCAGTCCATGGTACTTTCAATATTCATCAGTAGTCCCACAATTCAAACCCAGCAATTCTTTCTCGGTTTTCCTTATTCAATATCCAAATTTCACATGCATATGAGATGATTAAAAAGGCCATCCTGGCTTGGGTCAGGTATACCTTAGTCCTCAAAGTAACATCCTTGCTTTTCAATACTTGTAAAGTGAAATTCTTGACAATTTTAATCCTTTCTCTCTTTACCATGATAGTACCTATTGGGCTAGTTATAATGATTTTACATTGGGTTACCATCCATATTGAAGACTGCAATCCTTGATCTTCATCAGCAAATGTTTCAAGTTTGCCTCACTCTCAAGGTTGTGTCATCTGCATATCACAGATTGTTAATGTCTTCCTCCAAACCTGATGTCACATCTTTCTTCATATAATCCACCTTCTCGGATGATTTCCTTAGCATACAGATTAAATAAACATAGTGAGAGGATACAACCTTGTCTCACCACTTTCCTTATTTTAAATGAGAGTATTCCCAAGTTTGGTTCGCCCAACTGCTTCTTGATCATGTACCAGTTATATCATGTCTCATGTACCGTTTCCACATGAGCACAATGTAGCGTTCTTGGACAAGCATTCTTAAGGTTATCCACAGTTTGAAATAGTACACACAGTCCAATATCTTGGTATAGCCAATCAAACACAAGGTAACATCTTTCTGGTATTTCCTGCTTTCTGCCAAGATCCATCTGACATCAGCAATGATATCCCTTGTTCTATGTTCTCTTCTGAATCTGGCCTGAACTTGTAGAAGCTCCCTGTCAATATACTGCTACAGTTGTTGCTGAATGAGCTTCAGAAAAAAATGTACTTGCTTGTGATAAGAATTATATTGTTCTATAATTTGAGCAGTCTATAGGTCACCTTTATTTGGAATGGGTACAAAAATGGGTCTCTTCTAGTTTGTTGGCCAATAGCTGTCTTGCAAATTTCCTCGCATAGAAGAATAAGTGCTTGCCGTGCTCCATCAGCTGGTTGAAACATGTCAATTACTAATTCCATTAGTTCCTGGAGCCTTGTTTTTGGATAATGCGTTCAGTGCATCTAGGATTTCTTTCCATTAGTTCCTGTTCATAGGCTATCACTTGAAATTATTAAATTTAGACTAGTTCCTGTGGGTACAGTGACCCTCTGCTTTCTTTCCATCTTCTTTGGATGCTTCCTGCATCATTCACTATTTTATCCAAATAATCTTTCCATATTACAACTTCAAGGATGATTTTTTTTGTCTTCAGTTCTTTCCATTTCATAAATGCTGAACAGAGTCTTCCTTTTTGGTTTTCTAATTCTAGGTCTTTGCATATTTCATTATAATATTTGACTTATTACGCAATATCTTCTCAAGCAGCCCTTTGAAATGATCTGTTCAGCTCTTTTGTTTCATCATTTCTTCCATTTGTCTTAGTCTTTCCATGGTCAAGAGCAAGTTTCAGAATTTCTTCTCACATCCACTTTTATCCTTTCTTTCTTTCTTTCCTGTCTTTTTAAATAACCTTTTGCTTTCTTGGTGAACGATGTTCTTGATGTCCTTCTACCATTCATCAGATCTTCTGTCATTAGTGTTCAATCGTTCAATCAGCCAAATCTGCTCTTGAGATTTTCTCAAAATTCAGATAGGATATACTCAAAGTTGTATTTTGGCTCTGCTGGGATTGTTTTAATTGTCTTCAGCTTCAACCTGAACTTATCTCTGAGAAATTGAGGATCATTTCCAAACTCAGCCCATGGCCTGGTTTTAGCTGCTAGTATTATGCTTCTTTATGGTCTCTTCCATAGAGTCACAGGTGTAGTCAATTGGATTTCTGTATATCCTACATGAAGAAGACCAGGTATATAGCCACTGTCTATGCTGTTGGGAAAATATATTTGCTATGAACAAGTCATTGGTCTTGCAAAATTACATTATGTGATCCCCAGCTTCATTGCTCTAAGACAGTGTTTATCATTACTGTTATTTCTTCTATGCTTCTAACTTTTGAATTCCAATTGCCAATAATTTTCAATTATGTCTTGACTTCATGTTTGATTGATTTGTGACTAGAGATGCTGGTACGGTTCTTCCATTTCTTCATCACTAGCTTTTGGGATAGGTACATACATTTGAATTATAGTTGTTTCAATTGATTTAATACAACTAAATTAAACTTTCTTAAAAAAAGATAGATATAATTCTATCACAGACCAGCATTGTATTTCAAGATAGATCTCGAGATGTCTGTTTGGATAATGAATAAAGCACCATTTTTTTCTTGAATCTATCCTTCCTGGTATAGTAAACCATATGATTTTCTCACTCAAAATGGCCAATATCAATACATTTCATCTCATTAATATCTTGGTTATCAATCTTTAAGCATTCCGTTTCATTTTTAAAGACTTCTAATTTTCCTAAATTCACATATCATGCATTTCAAGTCACAATTATTAGCACGTTTTTGCAGCCATTTCTTATCACCTTGAGTTGTGCCCCATCAGCCCATAGGATCCCAATGGCTGTCCTCCCACAGGCTCTACTCCATTCACATTAGTATGTCAGGTGCTACTGGGAGACAGCAACTCTTCCTCAGTCATATTTGAGTACCTTCTGACACCAAGTACCCATTGTCCACTACTATCTCCCACCATGTTCTGCTTCCAATCATTAGACATTCAGTATCTGATGATGTTTTTATGCTGTGCCTAAGGTTTTTAGTGGCTACTTCCTCAGAGTTGAGTAGCTGATTCCTTCTTCATGTCTGTTCTTAGTCTGGAAGTTCTGCTGAAACCTGTTCACTTTGGGTGACACTGCTGGCACTCGAAATACAAGTGACATAGCTTCCAGCATCACAGCAACACACACAAGCCACTGTATGACAAACTGACAGACAAGTGGTGGCTTGTGTGTTGCTGTGATGTTGGTGTCTCCGTTTGTGCCCTGCAATACAAATGCTGGTACATTGGTCTGAAACAGGGCACCATGAAAAATAAGGATGAGGCCACCAAATATACCAAACGTTTGGCCAAGAGAGTGAAAAAGCTAACAAAAAATGTCAGGAATAGATTTCCAAGAGATAGAGGCTGTCCTCTCTGGGAGATTCTACCTCTGAGTTCAGTAAAAAAAAAAAATAATAATAATAAAACAAAATTCTAAGAATGTTAAATAAATAAGTTCATCTATTAAAAAGAAAATTAAGGCCATCAATATGCTGTTTACAAGAAATACACCTCTGCCACAAAGATAATGATACACTAAACATTAAAGAATGGAAAAAATACCTATGAAGGCAAAGGCAATGAGCATAAGGCAGGAGTAGTTATTAATCTCTGAAAAAGTAGACATCAAGGCAATATCCATCATGAGATACAAATAAAGGCACTACATGACAATTAAAAAGACAATAGAACCTGAAGACTTAACCATAGTACACATATATAACCAATGAAAGACACTTGAAATATATTAATCAAACTCTTATAGAACTGAAGAGAAAAATAGACAATACAACCAAAATAGTAAGGGACTAATCAAACTCTTATAGAACTGAAGAGAAAAATAGACAATACAACCAAAATAGTAAGGGACTTCAATAGACCATTTTCAAGGGTGAACAGATCATCAGCCATCTAGCTCAGAAGCAACAAAGCGCACAGCCTAAGCAAATATGAGGTGTTCAATGGACCAGGTAGCAGACACCAAGGAACAAAAACAATTATTGTGTAATCACCTTCCTCACATAAGCGCTTAAGGTGAATGTGTACATAAGCAAGTGTGGTGAAGAAGGCTGATGGTGCCCGGCTACTGAGAGATATAGCATCTGGGGACTTAAAGACTTGAAAGCAAACAAGCGGCCATCTAGACCAGAAGCAACAAAGCCCACACGGAAGCAGCACACCAACATAGGTGAGCGTGAAGGGCAGAGGGGACCAGGTCTCAAACAACAAAGGCGGTGTGGGGGGGGGATAACATCACCATGAATGAGGGGGAGTGCGTGATGGGGACCCAATGCCCATCTGTAGACACCTGGACATCCCTTGCAGAGGGGTAGTGGGGAGGAGATGGGTCACTCAGGCTTCAGTATAGCAAAAATGAAATTCAAAACCTTCCTCTAGTTCCTGAACGCTTCCTTCTCTCCCAATTATCATGACCCCAATTCTACCTTGAGGACCTGGTTAGACCATAGGATGTACAACGGCGCAGTAGGGATCTGGAAACACAGGGAATCTAGGACGGACGAACCCCTCAACACCAGCGGTGGGAGTGGTACACCGGGAGGGAAGGGGGTGTAGAAAGGGAGAACCGATCTTGGAGATCTATGTGTAACCTCCTCTCTGGGAGATGGGCAATGGGAAGGTGGGTGAGGGGAGACACCGGACAGTGTAAGATAAGATAAAATAATTATTTATAAACTATTAAGGGTGCAACGGGAAGGGGGAAGCGGAGAGGGATGGGGGGGATTAAAAAAAAGGAAATTGAGCTGATTCCAGGAACCCAAGTGGAAGGCAAATTTTGAGAATGATGAGGGCAACGGATGTATAAGGGTGCTTTGCTCAATTGATGTATGTATGGATTGTGATGAGTTGTATGAGCCCCAATAAAAAGATTTATTAATAAAAAATAAAATGAAAAAATATATAAATTCATTAATAATAAAAAAGAAATAAATTTAGTAATATCACAGAAGAATTAAGCAACACAATTAATCAGCTAGATCTACTATATAGACATATAACACTGCACTCAACATTTACACTATATATATATTTTTAGTGAACATAGAATATTCTCTCAAACACACCACATATCAGGACACAAACCAAGTCTTCATAAAAGTTAAAGTACTGTTGACAATCTATTTTCTCAGACTAAAATACTATAAAATTAGAAATCAGCAATGTGAAGATTAAGTGGGGCAGGGAAGTGGGAATCAGATACGTGGAAACTGAACAAAACACTGCTTTAAAAGCTACTGGGTAACAGATGAACTAGGAGTGAGATTTTAACATTTCTTGAAACTATGAGAAAAACAAAGCATAACAAAACCTTTGGTACAAAGGAAAAGCAACACTCAAAGGGCAATTTATTGCAAAAACAACACATGAAGAGAGAATAGAGAACCCAAATCAAAACCTTAACCCATGATTGTCAAAACTAGAACAAGAACAGCAAAACAAACCTGAAATCACCAAGAAAAGCAAAATCAAAAAAATTACAGAATCAGAAAACAAAAATGATCTATAAAATAAATAAGGTGCGTAAGCAAATGTGGCGAAGAAAGCTGATGGTGCCCAGCTATCAAAAGAGATAGTGTCTGGGGTCTTAAAGGCTTGAAGGTGAACAAGTGGCCATCTAGCTCAGAAGCAAAAAAGCCCACATGGAAGAAGCACACCAGCTAGTGCGATCACGAGGTGCCAAAGGGACAAGGTATAAGGCATCATGCAAAAAAAAAAAAATATATATATATATATGTATATGTATATGTATATATGTGTGTGTGTACGTGTGTGTGTGTGTGTGTGTATGTACCATATTGAATGAAGGGGGAAGTGCAGAGTGGAGATCCAAGGCCCAATTGTTGGCCACTGGAGATCCCCTCATAGAGGGGTTTAGGAGAGGAGATGGGTCAGTCAGGGTGCGAGGTAGTACCAATGAAGAACACAGCTTTCCCCCAGATCCTGGATGCTTCCTCCCCCCAACTACCATGATCCGAATTCTACCTTGCAGGACTGGATAGGGCAGAGGTTGTACACTGGTGCATATGGGGGCTGGAGGCACAGGGAATCCAAGGTGGATGATACCTTCAGAACCAAGAGTGTGAGGGGCGATACTGGGAGAGTGGAGGGTGAGTGGATTAGAAAGGGGGAACAAGGATCCACATGTGACCTCCTCCCTGGGAGATGGGCAGCAGAGAAGGGGGGAAGGGAGACTCCGGATAGGGCAAGATAAGACAAAATAACAATGTATAAATTACCAAGGGCACATGAGGGAGGGGAGAGCGGGGAGGGAGGGGAAAAAATAAGAGGACCTGATGCAAAGGGCTTAAGTGGAGAGCAAATGCATTGAGAATGACTGGGGCAGGGAATGTGTGGATGTGCTTTATACAATTGATGTATGTATATGTATAGATTGTGATAAGAGTTGTATGAGCCCCTAATAAAATGTAAAAAAAGAAAATGATTAGGGCAAAGAATGTACAGATATGCTTTATACAATTGATGTATGTATATGTATGGACTGTGATAAGAGTTGTATGAGCCCCTAATAAAATGTTTAAAAAAAAGAAGTTGGTTCTTTGAAATTCATAACAATATTGACAAATCACTGGCACTTACAAATCACTTACAAAGGAAAGGAAAGAGGGGATATCAATATCATGAATAAAAGATAGAAGGGTAACATCACAATAGAACTAAATGAAAAATTTAAAAAACAATCTATTACGATGAAAGACTGTACTCCAACAAACTTTAAAACTTAGATGTAATGAACATATTTCTAAAAATGCACTATCTACCCATTAACAGACTGATGGAATTTCATAACAATACCCAAATAAAAGAATTAGATCAGGTACTTAAAAATCATCCAATGCAAAAAAAGTTCAGGTCCATATGACCTCACCAGAGAATCCAGCAAGCATTCCAAGAACAGCAGACACGGACACTACACAAAGCATTTCAGGATGTATCAAAGGACAGAAATCTCCCAAGCTCATCCCATGACTTAAGCATAACCCTAATACAAAACCAACAAAATACTACTGAGCTAGGAAAACCCACGCCCATATCCTTCATGACCATAGATGAAAACTTTTCAACAAAACCCTGGCCAATGGACCACAAGAATATATATATTTTTAATTAAAATACAATATCATCAAGTGTGATTCTCCACATTTGAAAAACAGCTATGTAATCAACCACATAAAGAAAACAAACAATAAGAACTCTATGACCATATCAGTTAATGCAGAAAAGTAACATGACAATACCCATTCCTGATTAAAAAGACACTCAGAAAATAGAAATAAAATGGGAACTTATCAACACAATAAAGACCAAATAGCCAACATCTTTGTAAGCATTGAAAAACAAAAAACATCCCCTTGGAAATAGGGAAACAGACAAGAACCCACTGCCATACAGTTGACACTGACTCATAACGCCTCTATCTGATTGGGTAGAAATGTTGCTGCGAGGTTCTGAGACTGTAACTCTTTAGAGGGGAAAGGTGTGGTACAGAAAGTTCCATCTTTCTCCTGGTTTTAAACTTCTGACTTTGAAGTTAGCAGCCCACAATGTAAACATTATACTACTATAGCTTCTATATCATGATGGAAATCTTAGCCAGAGATATCAGACAACAAAAGGAAATCAAATGAATCCAGATAGGCAAAGAAGAAATGAAACTCTCCCTATTAGCTGCTGATAATGATGTTTATACATAGAAAATCCCAAATATAGCAAAATAATTATTAGAAACAATGAAAAAATGGGCAACACAGCAGTATAAAAATTTAATGTACAAAAATCAGTTGGATTCCTGTACAGTAATAAAAAGTGCTCTAAAAATAAATTTAAAATAATATGTATAATAACCACACAAACAAAATGAAATACTTAGGGATAAGTCTAACCAGAGAAACAAAAGACTTTTACAAAGAAAATTACAGAACACTGCTATAAGCAACCAAAAGAGACCTGGATAAATGGAATAACATTCCATGTGTGTAGATAGGAAGAGTTAATATTGTAAAAATGTCAATAATACCCAAAGCAATCTATAAGTATAATGCAATTCCAATTCAGACTGCAATTTCATTCTTTAGAGAAATGGAAAATCTCATCATTAACTTTATATGGAATGGAAAGAGGTCCAGAATAAATAAAAAACAAATTTCTTAAGAAGAAGTACAATGCCTCTCCCTTCTCTACCTCAAAGCCCATTTCTCAGCCCCAACCGTTACAACATCCTGGTACTGCTACACTGACAGCTACATGGACCAATGGAACAGCATACAGGACCTCGCTAAAGCCTGTGTTAACTTCTCGTCTCTGTAGTCAATAATTTATCTAAACGCACAGCCAGTATTAATTCCTTCCTTTCCCTAAACCCCAATTTCCTCAGCTCCAGTCCCCAAAGCAAACCTGTGCCGCCACCAGGGCACCTTGCAAATCTAGAGATCTTTCTACTCCTGTTAACAGTTACAATCTCAGAAACTTACCGGGGCAATTCTACCCTGCCCTACAGGGTCTTAACAATGAGTGGTCAAAGAGTCAATGGCAGTGACAGCCTGACTGATGGGCTGACTGACTGACACATCAGTCATCCTCTTGTCTCCTTGCTTTCTCAGCATTGTCTTCTTCCTTGATTCTGTTTTCATGACTGCTTCTTCACGAGCATATTTCCTTTTTAAGAAACACAGTGCCATTCTCCACGGTTCCACCTTAAGTTATCTTTTCTTCCAACTACATAGATTTATCCTGAATTGCTTCACCCTTTCTCAACTACTTCCAATTTAAAATCCCCACCTATTTTAAGCTGGATTCTCTAGAAAGCCAAACCGTGTGTGTGTGTGTGTGTGTGTGTGTGTGTGTGTGTGTGTGTGTGTGTAGAGAAAGAGAGAGAGAGAGAGAAATATTGAGGAAGTTATACCATGAAAATAGCTCACATAACTGTAGCCAGGGAAGAGTCCATCCAATTTCAAGTCCATGGTTGTTCAAGCTGGAGGCTTTAGCTGGTGTAACTTAAAAGGCTGATGAACCCAGGTTTAGCAGGAACACCACCAGCTAGCTGAAGAAGCAGATGAATCCAAAATCAGCATAGTCAAGCTTATGACTGCAGAGGTGAATGAATCCTAGGTCAGCAGGTCAGATGGCAGGTCACAGCAAGCTCCCAGGTTTGGCAGGCATTATGGCAAGCCATTGGATTTGGCCGAAGTCCAAAGAAAGAGAGGTCAATAAGCCAGATGATCCAGACCCAGCAGAAAAACTAGCAAGCGTCCCCACAGCATTTACTTATATAGGAATTGAGTCACATCAATGAGGAAACTTTGCTATTGCATTGTAGCTATGGCCTGAATAATTTAACAGCTTATTGGTCACTCACAGCAGACCCCATGGAGTTGATTGCATTGTATTATGTCAAATCATAGGGGAATATTATGCCTTAATTGCTAAGGCACTAAGGATCCTGACTGAGCCAAGTTGACATACCCTATCACACCACCCCAAGCTTCCTCCTGAGCACTCATTCATATGTCTGACTTCCTATTGATCATTGTTCCTTGGATGTCATACCTGCACTTACCTCAATTTGTTCAAAATTCAACTTCATTGTCTATCGCCTGCACCCTTTTTCTTGTTTTCTCACTAGATGATAGCCCTTTTTTACTCACTGCCCCTACTAATGTGTGATTGCATAATCCCTTTTCCTCCTCTCTTGTTTACTTTCATTTTTCATTCATGTGTGATTAGAGCTTTTAGCAAATAATTGACATTAATCAGTGGTGTTTTTTTAAGCTTCATTACTTAACAAATAAGAGGAAATTTTTTCTCAGACTGACTCCATAAAGGTGTTCTCCATGGGAAAATGGATGGGCTGTTATCTTCGGCACATATATTGCTCCTTGATACACCATCAGTGAAGGAAATCATTGGGAAAGAGGGAAAACGATTTAAGTACCTTTGCTTTTAAGAGTCTACTTGCAGTGGAAAGGTGGGGGGAAAGGAGGTAAGTGGACGTTCACCTTGATGCGTCCTGGACTCAGGTTGCGTGGCAGTCAACTCTGAGGGCATCAAAAAGAACCGTGTTTCCATTAGATGATCTAAGATTAGATCTTGCCCAAACGCAACTGTATAGTTAATCATACATCTTACTACTGAGGCTCTAGGAGCAATTACAATTAGAGCGAGAGGAGAGGAAGTTTGCTTCCCCTAGCATCCATTATTTCACCACATGTTCTGTGTAAGACTCGTGAATGCAGTGAGGGATGAAAACAGTTTCTGCTTCGTCTATACTTGCACACTATATCCAGTTGTTTACCAAATCTTATTGAGTCTGTTTTCATAATGTTATAGGACTATGAATCTACTGCTTCCTCTCATTTCCATTGCTATTACCTTAGTTCCAAATCTCTTAACTCCTGGAAGGAATTGCAATACATCTAACCCTGAAAATAATCTCCCTCTAAACTGTACTGAACACTAATATTATGATCATATCTTTAAAACATAAACCTAAAAATATTACTTGTGTACACTTATCTAATTTTAGGGCACCTATTTTGCGACAAAACCCAAAGTTTGTACCAGACCCGCAAACACTGTTCCATATCCTCGTTAGGACTTGCCACTGGAGCTTTCTCTGCACTGTCTACTTTCCAGTTCTCCAGGTTACACCCTAACCTCTGTTCTGCTTTTGTATAAATAATTTGTCCAGTGCAGCTTGCCACATTACTGTATTCCTGTTGCTCTCTCTGGAATGTTCCACTCTTAGCTAATTATGATGTACTTCAAATCTCAAAGCGGAGGTAATTGCCTTCCTGGAGGTAGTTATTGAAGTGGAAGGAAGGATCCTTCCTGCTACTATTGTATTCCCTCATCTGTATTAGGGCTTCACTTCCAAACTTTCACTAAACTCTGTCATAAGTCTAATGCTATTTAGTTGACTACGTATTTTATCCCTCGGCAGACATAGTCTCTTGGAGAATATACATGTTGCCAGTTATTTCTCCATTCCCAGTGCAGTAGCTACCAGTCAGAATCCACTCAATGGCAGCATAGCTTTATTTTGAAATTTAGTAGTCATTGTAAATAAAATATGGATGATTTCCACCATCAAATTCTGAGTTCCCTGGGATAAATAAATAAATAGGTGAAATTAATCCCTTTGACCCACAGCTTTGCTCATTATAATTAGTCTAGGTATGTTTGCAGATATTATACAACAAACATCCATTTTGTATTTCTACATTAGAAACCTTTACATGAAAATGACATGATTGGCTAGACCTTGGATGGGGACAGGTACACTTTAGTCCTCAATGCGATATTGATATGTGTTATGCGCAAAAGTTGCATAATGAAAATGAAGACAGAAGAAGAGACAGTGCATTCAAACGGCTGTATTGGCTGAGAATACTGAATATGCCACTTATGAATTTAATTATGCCCCCCTACCCAAGTAGGTGTTGGAATCCAAAGTGATAAGCCTGTGGGTAAAATAATATTGGGAAACAGAGTTTTTACTAAAAAGGTTATTTATTTAAGTGTAGATGGTATCCTAAACCTACTCATAGGAGAGGACACATGCCCTGTGAAGATCACTTAGGAACCTTGGAATGCCAGAAATATGGAACCTAAAGTTGACCAAGCTCTTCTCCCAGACCTTGTAGAGTCTTCTACGAGAGCCAATGCCCTGAATTAGGTGCTCCAGCTCCTAGACCTGTGAGTAAGTAAATCAGCATATTTTAAGTCACGCATGTAAGAATATTTCAGGTAGGGGAATGATATTTCAGGTGGATGAAGGATAGGAAACCGAAGCAACTGCGGACTGCCAACCGAACAAGAAACGAGTCTTAAAAGAAGCAGAGTACAGCCAGGGGGATCCTGAGAACTGAAGATGGGCAGAAGATCGACGCACGTGCTTTGAAGACGGCATCAAGATGACCTGTCACCGGAATGGCACCTAGAGAATAACACCCTGTCTGACAAGGTAGAGAAAATGTGAACCCGAGGGAAATCCTCAATGAAATGGATTGATGTGAGAGCCGTAAAAAGCACGCTTGTTGTCAAACGCTGTAGAGTATGTTCCAACCTGGAGTGACGCGATGCCCAACAGATTCTTGCTGTGGCCTGTCTTACACCATCGCCACAATTGTTCCCACACCTGTGACCATTGCTGCAGCCACTGTGTCAATCTATCTGGTGGCAGAGCTTTCTCTTTTCCTTGCCCCACGACTTTCCCAAACTTGTTAGCCTTCTCCGGGGACTGGTCTCTCCTGACAATATGGCCAAAATACCCGACTAAGTCTCGCCATCCTTGCTTCTAAGGAGCACTCTGGGTATATTTCTTCCAAGACAGATCACTTTGTCCTTTTAGCAGTCCGTGTTATATTCAATATTCTTCACCAGCACCTTAATTCAAATGGATCAATTCTTCCTCAGTCTTCCTCACTCAAGGTGCAACTTTCACATGCACGTAAGACTATTGAAGATGCCATGGCTCGGGTCAGGTGCACTCATAACATCCTTGCTTTTCATCACTCTAAAGAAGTCCTATGAAACAGATTCACTAACTGCAATGCATCTTTGGATCTCTTGACTGCTGTTCCCAAGAACACTGATTATGGATCCAAGCAAGACAAAATCCTTGACAACGTCAACCTTTGCTCCACTTATCAGATTACCTATTGGTCTAGTTGTTAGGATTTGGATCTTCTTGACATTGAGTCATAATCCATCCTGAAGGCTGCAATCCTTGACCTTCAACAGCAAGTATTTTAAGTCATCCTCCCTTTCAACAAGCAAGGTTGTGTCATCTGAATATCACAGGTTAGGAATAATGCTTCCACTGACCCTGATGCCCCATTCTTCTTCATACAATCTTCATATAAGCATTTCTGACGACTTCTTTGGCATACAGATTAAATAAACATGGTGAGAAGATACAGCCCCGATGCACACTCTTTCCTAATGTTAAGCCAGGCCGGATTCACTTGTTCTCTTCCCACAGCTGCTGCTGCTTGTAGGACATGTTCACATAAGCACAACTGAGTACTCTGGAATTCCCATTTTTCTCTAGATTATCCAAAGGTCGTTATAATGCACACAGTCAAATACAGTTGCATAGTCTATAAAACACAACTAAACAGCTTTCTGGTATTCTCTGCTTTGAGCCAAGATCCATCTGATATCAGCAATGATACTCCTTTTTCTATGTCCTCTTCTGAATGTGGCCTGAACCACTGGCCGCTCCCTGTCAATCTACTGCTGCAACCACAGTTGAATGATCTTCAGTAGAATTTTACTTGTGCGTGAGATTACAGACACATACATAACTAGAATCATGAAAATGGCATAGCCTGGCAACATTTTTCTATTCTACATAATGTTGCCATGAAGCAGTCTACTCAGTGGCAATTAACAGAATGTTACAAAATATATTGCTAAAACACATTGATCAGATATTGAGAAAGATCACTCAGGCATCAATTAAATAAACATAACCTATTGTTGTTATTGACAGATGTCACCACGTGAGTTCCAACTCACAGCAGAAGGAAACACCACCCAGTCCTGTGCTGTCCCCCAAACTGTTCTTATAATGGACAACAACTTTGCACTCGATCATGTATTTGTTTGTTTCAAATTGCAGGTCAGAGAGTTATTTAAGAGAGATACCCACGTTGACTTGCATGCATATGACACAATAATCAAGCATTTAACAGACTATGCATCTAGTGTCCTTTTCAAGTGTCAGCTGATTCGTCATTTGATCCCAAATCCACAAATAATACTATTCCTTGTAAAGTCTCTACTCCCTTAGAATCTTAGTTTCAGCTTCAGATTTCTCTGTAACTTAGGGTAATTCGATTTGGGTAATGCTTTTCATGCTTCTCTGCCCCCAACCCCACCCCTCAGAACTCAACAGATTCTTAATTCCTGTTTCACAGCTTTCCAGTTTTCCACAGCCAACTGTGTATTACTTTTCCAATCTATGGTGTTGTGCTTGATTCCAGCATCCTCACTCCTTCGAGTCCGTGCCTTAAGCAACTGCTATCCTTTGCATTATCTGCCAGCTCTGACTGTAGTGTCTTCATTCCAGGTAAAATTCTCACTGTCACCTAGGGCGCCTGGCACAGGACTCCTACGTAGTGCATCCACTGAATTCTGAAATCAAAATTCTCAAAACCTCTGAAATTTTTACAGAGAGATATTTTTAAAGCACTCGACTTTGAAAGCATGAATCAGAGCAAAAATCCTCATGATGAAATTAAGACAACGCCTCCCCCAAACATGAGATTACTGCTGCCCCAGTCCCATTCCGTAATTCCTTCAGAATCATCGAGAAGTTATGCTGTCTGTTACATATCAAGCCTTATAGGTCTTCCCCGGCCTCAACAGGTAGTCTCTCAGTCACTCTTTGGACCTGTAGGAAAAAACCCTTCAACTTCAGTAAGAAGTTAATTTTGTTGCTTCTCTGACTTGGTCCCTCAGACCTAGCTCTGATGTTTGTCTGTTGTTGAGTCTGATACATGCCTTAAAAAGTCTAACTAAAGCTTTGTGCTATTTCTCCAGAACAGAGTCCATATCTTAGCAAATATGCTTTGTGCCCTATTGCTGTTTCAGTGGCTGTTCAATGGGTTCTAATTCTTAGTGACCCTGTGAAGAACCTCACAGCCATTGTAACAATGTGGACTCTAGCAAACCTAGAGGACAGGGTGGGAACTGCCCCCATGGGTTTCTGAGGCTGTAACTCTTTTTTTTTTTTTTAGTTGGGAGCTTTTACAGCTCTTATCACAATCCATGCATCCATCCATTGTCAAGCACATCTGTACATATGTTGCCATCATTTTCAAAACATTTTCATTTTACTTCAGCCCTTGGTATCAGCTCCTCCCTCCTCCAACCCCCTTCCCCCATGAACCCTTGATAATTTACCTATTTTTTTTCATGCCTTACACTGACCGCTGTCTCCCTTCGCCCACTTTTCTGCTGTTTGTCTCCCTAGGCAGGGATCACACATTGATCATGATGATCGGTTCTTCCTTACCCTCCCCCAGACTTTCCTTACCCTCCTAGTAATGCTACTCCCATTATTGGTCCTGAGGGGTTTATGTGTTGGGATTCCCTGTGTTGTGAGCTCTTACCTGTACTAGTAGTGTACATGCTCTGGTCTATCCAGATTTGTAAGGTAGAATTGGGGTCATGATAGTGGGGGAGGGGGAGGAAGCATTAAATAACTAAAGAAAGTTGTGTGTTTCATTGGTGCTATACTTCACTCTTACTAGCTCGTCTCTTCCTTGTGGCCCTTCTGACAGGATGTTCAACTGACTACGGATGGGCTTTGGGCCTCCACTCTGCCCTCCCCCTCTTTCACATAGACATGATTTTTTTTGTTTTGTTTGGGGTCTTTGATGCCTGATACCTGATCTCATCAACACCTCATGATCACACAGGTTGGTGTGTTTCATCCATGTGGGCTTTGTAGTTTTTCAGCTAGATGGCTGCTTGTTTATCTTCAAGCCTTTAAGACCCCAAGCACTATATCTTTCAATAGCCAGGCACCATCAGCTTTCTTCACTACATTTGCTTCTGCGCCCATTTTGTCTTCAGCAATCATGTCAGGGAAGGTGAGCATCACAGAGTGGCGGGTTAGTAAAACAAAGTGTTCTTGCATTGAGACAGTACTTAAGTGGAGGCCCAATGTCCATCTGCTGCTGTAATATTTTATAAATAAATATATGTACATAGATCTATTCTAACACTATATATTAATGTATTTACATACATGCATGCCTATATTTAGACCTCTATAATGCCCTATGCCTACCAGTTCTTTTCTCTATTTCCTTTGACTCTCCTTCCATCCCACTATCATGTTCAGCCTTCGTTTGGGTTTCGGTATTTCTCTCATCTACATTGCCCTTGATCAAGCCCCTCCAGGCATCCTATGCCCTCTGAGACTGTAACTCTTTAAGCGACGAGAAAGCCTCCCTTTTCTCACACAGAGCCACTTTGCTTTCAAATTGCTGTCCTGGTGGTTAGCCATCCAAAATGTGCCCAGTCCTGTGCCGCCCACACATTTGCTGCTGCTTGAGCCCAGTGTTGCTACCCTTGTCACCCCATCTCTTGTTCACAGATTCTCCACTATGCCTTGGAGACAGAAATGAAGCTGGAGACTGCATTATAGACCTTGGCAAGAACAATGGCTTCTTCATCACAAATAGTTCTTTGCAACAACATTAACAGCACCTGTACACATGGATTTCTAGGACGGAATACACGAAAATCAAACTGACTTCATCTGTGGGAGAAGACGGTCGAGCAGCTAAAGATCAGCAGCCAAAACTGGGCCAGAGAATGACTGTGGAAAGTCATCAATCACGCATCTGAAAGTTCAAGCTGAAGTTGAGGAATTTTATTTTTGAGTCTGGTAGAGTCCAAATATGGCTTTGAACATAACCCACCTGAATTTCAAGAATATCTCAAGAATAGATTTCACTCATTGAACATTGATGATCGAAGATCTGACAAACTGAAAATCAGGAGCATCACACATGATGATGCCAAAAGGTGATTGAAAAGACAGGAAAGTTCTCTTTAAAGTGTTGAAGAGCAAGGGTGTAAATTTAAAGACTAAGGTGTGTCTGACCCAGCTGCTTCATATGCCTGTGAAATAGGAAGAGCTGAGAAGAACAGGAGCGTGTGAGCTGTGCTGGCGGAGAATAGTGAACACACAAAGGGCAACCAAAAGAGCAAATGAATGTGCCTTGGAGGAAGTACAGCCTGAATGCTGCTTAGAAGTGAGGATGGAAAGTCTCCATCTCACGTACCTTGGATGTGTTAGAAGGAGAAATGAGTCCCTGGAAAAGGACGCCATGCTTGATGCCATGGAGTGAAATGTCATACTTTGACCCAAGTCTCTGTAAACTCAAAAAAAATAAAAGCCCAAACCCACTGTCATTGAGTCGATGCCAACTCACAGTGATTCTAGGACAAAGTAGAGGTACCCCTGTGAGTTTCCAAAACTGTAACGCTTTATGGGATTGAAATTCTAGTCTTTCTCCTGAGGCATAGCTGGTGGTTTCGAACTGTTGACCATGCAGTTAGCTGCCCAATGCATTACCACAGGCTACCAAGGCTCCCATCTGTAACTCCCACCAAACTCCCAACAAATGATTGGGTGGGCCTATACAAACAGGGGCATGTAAAACTAATAGAGGGGATTGGTGTTTTTATTACCCCCTCCATGGCTAACAGGATGAGACATCTGTGAAGCATCCAGAAAGAGAGAGAAACCCTGAAGACCATTGAAGACCAATTTCAATTGCTCTGTCTGAAGTGGTGAAGGCCACGAAGACCGGATTCATCAGGAACTAGGAGGAGCCATGCAGAGCGGTTGGGGTCTCCTCGCGCAGCCCTAGACTATGGAACTGAGAGACAAAACTATAGATGGGCTGGCTTCTAGGCCCATGGAGGCAAAGGCCAAGGGACCACGTGGATGAGACTGAGGATGAGAGACGTGGTCGCTAGCGGAGGAGAGGGGTAACAATATATATACTGTTTTATGATCCTGACCTATAGTAACCTACTGACTTCCCTAATTAAAAAACAATAAACTCCCTGCCACCAAGTCGATTATGACTCATCGGGACCCTATACATCCTTAAAGTTGTAAGTAGTAGCTGAGAGTACTGTGTGGCCAATGCAATTGATTATTAAACCCAGCATATATGCAGAGTGGCATGGGAGGAACTATGAATTTCAGAATAGGTAAAATGTTAAGAAGGGAGCATTTAGCCTTGTGCCTATCGAGAAGCCAGGGTCAGCGACATGGCTGACCTCTGCCTTGTACTGATCGAGAAGCCAGAAAGGTCACATATGGACCTCCGTTACCAGTCATTGCCCTTGCACTTGGTAAAATAGAAGAGCAGGTAAAAAGAGGAAGCCTCTCAACACAACGTATTGACATAGGGACTGCAAAATGGGTTCAAACATAACAATTGTGAGGATAACACAGGACCAGAAAGTGTTCTGTTTTGTTGTATGCCGGGTCGCTGTTAGTCAGAACCAACTTATCAGCAAACATTTGGCTAAGCATGATGTCCTTTCCCGAGGATTAGTCCCTCTCTCTCTTTTTTAAAAATCATTTTATTAGGGGCTCACACAACTCTTATCACAATCCATCCATCCATCCATTGGGCCAAGCACATTCGTACCTATTTTGCCATCATCGCTTTCAAAGTATTTTTTTTCTACTTGAGCCCTTGGTATCAGCTCCTCAGTTTTTTTCCCTTCCCTCTCCTTTCCCCCCTCCCTCATAAACCCTTGAGAATTTATAAATTATTATTTTTTTCATATCTTGCACTATCTGATGTCTCCCTTTTCCCCCTTGTCTGTTATCCATCTCCCTGGGAGGGGATTAAAATTAGGTCAATGTGATTGGTTTCCCCTTTCTCCCCTCACCCTCCCCTTCCCCTCCTGGTATGGCTACTCTCAATATTGGTCCTGAGGGGTTTATCTGTCCTGTATTCCCTGTATTTCCAGCTCTTATCTGTATCCATGTACATGCTCTGATCTAGCTAGATTTTTAAAGTAGAATTAGGGTCATGATAGTGGGGTGGTGGGGGTTTGGGGAGGGAGCATTAAAGAACCAGAGGAAAACGATATGTTTCTTCGGTGCTACTGCACTCTGAGACTAGTCTCTTTTCAGAACCTGTCTCAGCCAAGTGCTGTGAGTCTCCCATCTTTAGTTTGAATAGAATTCTGGCTGTTCTTCCAAGACAGACCTATTGCTAATTTTCTGAAAGTCCACAGTTTATTCAATATTCTTTACCAATGCCAATATTCTTTACAATACATACATAAATAAATTTTTATGGTCTTCTGTGTTCATTTACAGCTTTCACGTGCAGATGCCATATTGCATTGGGTCAATCTGATGCAAAATACCTCTTTAAAGCAATTTAAAGCTCTTTAAAGCTCTAACCTTGTTTTCTGTGATGGCTGATTTAAGAGGATAGCATGCAACTGTGATTTTTTTTTCCTGCTCAGGAAAAATGCTGCAGAAACTGTTGTGACATTGAACACAGCTTACAAGGACAGCACGATGGGAAAAAACTCAAGTGTACATATGTACTTTTCTCATTTCAAAAACGGTGAAATATTGATTGATGACAAGCCTCATCTGGAAGCTCTTCAACTTACCAAAGATAAAAATGTCAACACGTAGTGCATCGGAGTTTATTCCACCAGATGAGACTGTAATCAAACTTTCTATTTAGAAGTTCTGAAAAGATTGCAGAACAGTGTGTGACCAACATGGCCTGATTTGTGGCAGATGGGGAACTGGTTTTGCCACCACGACAGCGCACCTGCTCAATGCAGCCATCTCGATGCGCCAGATTTTGGCAAAATACAGCATGCCTCACTTACCCCACGCACATGACCTCACCTGACCTCACTCTGTGACCTCACCTGACCTCGCACTTTGCAACTTTTTTTTATTTCTACAAATGACGAGGGACATGAAAGAACAGCAATTTGAGGATGTTGAAGAGGTGAATTAAAAAACCAGGGATGTGCTGTCAGCCATCCAAACATTAAACATGTTTCCAGGAATGCACTCCCAGATTTGAGCAATGTATTAAGTGTAATTGATATTAGTTTGAAGGTGATGAGGTTGCTTTGTTAAAAAAATTTAAATACATAGTTTGGAAAAATAATCCTGGTTTTTTGGGAGGAACCCCCTACTATTACTTAGCAAAGAATTTTGCATCAAATCATATATTGGACTTCAGCTAAACTTCACTAACACAAACATCTTGATTAACTTAAATAAAAATGTTTAAACCTCAGAATAACATGTGTAGTGGAAAAATATATTTCAACAAATATTTTACTGCAAATTATTTTTCTATGTTTTCCAAGGAAAATTATGATTCACAGAGAGAATGAAATCCCAGCTTACTGGACTGGCTTTCTTTCCTCTGGCATTGGGACTCCTCCTTAAGCTCCAATGGCAGAGATGAGTAGTCACCTTCCACTTTTTAATATCTCTCCCAAAACAAGTTACAAATTTCAATAAACCCTGTGGCCAAGTTACCTTTATTACTTAAGTTCAGGGAGGACAAAATAACAGTGAGAATGTGAATGAAGAGGAGGAAAGGGATTACATGGCAAGAATTGCCATCTATTGAAAGCCTTCATTAACTCAGGCACTGTACTGACTCACAGTTGTTTTATTTAGCAGAAAAACAATATTCATTTTTTTAAAATATGGAAACCAAAACCTTGGCAAGTAAACAAACTCACCATAAATAACACATTAAGAAAGCAACAGAAGCTGATGTGTAAATCCAGCTCTCTCAGCATATTGTCCAGGCTCTTCCCATAAACTAAAATTACTATGGGATGCTTTCCAAAATGATATATGTCTTGTTTATTGAACACCTATGTATTCAACCCCTATTTGTTAGGCACTTGCTCCTCTGCAGTCCCTGAATGGAGACTATGGTTACTGTGCTCAGGCTCATGCAACGCAAATGGACAGAACAGCGGTGGCAGTTACTTAGTCAAACCAAAAGCAAGCCAAGCCACTGCTATTGTATTAGTTCTAACTCCTCGCTGCCAGCGAGTCAGTTCCGTTTCACAGACACCCAATAGATAGGTAGAACTGCCCCTCTGAGTGTCTGAGCAAGCACCTCTCAACAGGAGTAGAAAACCTGGTTTTTCTCCTGCAGAGTGACTAGTAATTTCAAACAGCTGATCTTGGGTCCATAGCCCAAGGTATAACCCTACGCCAAGAGGGGTCCCCCTATTCTGACTCAGTGAAACTATATGACAGAGAAGAATTTCACCATAGTGTTTTTGAGCCTGTAAACCTGTGGGACAGCTGACAGCCTCATCTTCCTCCTACAGAGCAGTGATAGGTTTAACCATGACCGTGTGGTTAGTAATCCAATGCTTAACCCACTGTGACACTTAGTAGGATCCTTGAGTATTTATTAAGATCTCACAAACATATGGAACAGTGAGTACTGTAGCGATTACAGAGGAATTTAGTGGTGGAACAAAGATTTGGGGACACATATGAGTATAGCTGTAGACTACCTCACTGTCATAGATTTGATACCGTCTCATAGAAACCCGATAGGGCAAGCTAGAACTGCCTCTGTGGGTTTCTAAGACTTTCACTCTTAAACAGGATAGAAAACCCCATCTTTCTCCCACTGTTCGGCTCCAGGTGTCCATCTGCTGACCTTGCAGCTCGCAACCGGGCTTTCTTTTCCATTTCACAGTTAAGAGCCTTGGAAACCCACAGGGGGTCATTATGAGTTGACATTGACTCAACGGCAGTGATTTTGTTTGGTTTGGTGGAATATCCATATGGAGATATTCAGAAAGAAATTTCTGGTTTTAGGTTTGGGTGATTTTTTTCCTTTCTGTTTTTATATTTAAGAAGAAACATAATTGAAATGGAATCAGTAAATAGAGAGTACTTAAAGATATGGAAATTGATTAATTAAGCCAAACAGAAGGATGGAAGGGGGAAAGGAAGATGCCATTATTTACAACAGCACTTAAGGGGTAGGTAGGAATCTGAGACCTAATAGACACAGCTAGAGAGAGAGAGAGAGAGAGAGAGAGAGAGAGAGAGAGAGAGAGAGAGAGAGAGAGAGAGAGAGAGAGAGAAGAAGAAGAAGAAGAAGAAGAAGAAGAAGAAGAAGAAGAAGAAGAAGAAGAAGAAGAAGAAGAAAGAAGAAGAAGAAAGAAGAAGAAGAAGGGAGGGGAGGGGAGGGGAGGGGAGGAGAGAGGCCTCTGGAATATGAAATCAAGAAAGATAAGAAAACTTTCCAATAATCAGTTATTTTTAATTATTTTTAATTGAAAGCAATTAACCCATAGAGGTTGAATATACAGTCTTAGATTTTGCCATTTGAAGACCACTGAAGACCTAAAAGAGCACTTTTGTGGTGCTATAAAGCAAAAGATCAGATTATATCAGTTCCCGTATGCCAGCACCATCCTTATGGAAGGTCTACTACTATCAGTGTTTACTGGTGGAGTTATAGCAATAAAAATATAGAACTGATCCTGCTTTTCATAAGGTTTAATATCCTGAGCCCAGGATATAATATGTTAGGACCTTATAAACCTAAATTTAACTTTGTTGAATACAAGCATTTCTATCTTCATTTTTTATGCCTATTGTCTTCATACATTTATGTTACCTGCCTGCCCCCTGAGGGTATAGATCACTGACCCCAAGAAGGATGGTGAAACAGCTCAGTAAGAGAGGCCAGCTCCATGTTCCAATCATGTCTACAGGAGAACTATCTCCATCATGGAAGATCTCCCCCAAACAGTCAAATGTGCTAGCAAACTTTGATCTCAGAGTTTAATATGCTTTTGTATATATTATTCTTCCCCACCGCTACTTCTATTCCCTGAATCATAAGGGAGGATTATAGACCCTGGTGGGGTAGTGGTTTCAAGTTCAAAACCACCAGCAGTTCAATAGGACTTTCTACTCCCACAAACAGAAAACCCCCGTGGTCACTATGAGTCAACATTGACTCCGTGGCTGTGGGTTTGTTTGTTTGTTTGTTTGTTTGTTTGTTTGTTGGGAGGACTGACATAGAACTGAGTGGACTTTTGTGAGAGCAGGTGTTCAACCAAAGTCATGGCTGCCCTTTGAAGAAGTGTGCAAAGGGAGTGGACCACTCAAGCTCTGCCCTGTAACTTCTCTGCTCTCTTCTAATATTTCTAAGTCCTTCCCTTAAGAGTCACAGAATGTGCAAATCAACTATCTCTCCCCATCAATGACTTTCAATTGTTGCTAGCTGGTCCATCTACAAAATAACTCATCCTCAAAAGTCCTTTCCAAAATCCAATATTTGGTAATATATCATGTTATATTTTACTCTTTCTTTATGAAATATGAAGTTGCTTTTCCTTATCATTCACCTTAATTTCTACATATTCTATAGAATTAAAAATAACTCTTTGGGAGGGTAAATCAAAATATGTATTTAGGGGATCCCATCTGGTGTCAAGTTGCTTGCCAACAGATAGGTGACAAACATAGTTATTTGACCATTTTGATTCAACAATTATTTATGGTATCTTTAATAGCCATTAAACAAAAGTGACTACTTTTACCCTGTCTTTAGCAATGGTTTAAACTTTAAAAATGAGAATGTGAAACATCAGGATGTTATGAATAGAATTTAGATTTTGTAGCTGATTATAGTTTAATAATATGAAAGATGGTACTATTTAGATTAGTAACAAGACATGTTATTAAGAAGAGAAGGGCATTAGAGGTAGGGGTAGGATCACAATAAAACACAAGGCCTGGCTTTCTTTTTGTCAAGTACAAGGAGCCTCATGAAATACTCAAAAGGTTAAATTCTGATTTTCATTTCAAAGTATTTGTTCTTTATGTTACCTTTCCTTTGTTGCCTTTATTCACCCTCTCAATGCATTTCCATATTCATTCTTACAACCTTGATTGTTTTCCTACTTTTCCTCTAAGATTCACAACAAGATAACTGATATAGCTAGAAAATGAAATTGTCAGGAAATAAAAAGAGTAAAAATTGTTTACATTTTATACATGCCTGTACTTATAGAGATTTCTTTTGCTTTGATATTTTTTTCCTCACATTTATTATTGGGGCTCAAAAAGACTTTTCTTTTCTTTCAGTATTCTTACCGGGGATCCAATGAACTCCAGAGAAAGTTAAGAGAATTTCCTAGGGAGAAACAGCATATGCTCTCTCTGTGAAAGGATGGAAGGAGAGGAGAGAGTTTTCGTTCTAAAAGTTTAGTTTAGCTTCCAGCAACTCACTCAGCCACATCGACAGGAACCGGAGAGCAGGGAACATATTATATTATTTTTTAAAATCATTTTATTGGGGCTCGTACAATTCTTATCACAATCCATACATACATCCATTGTGTCAAACACATATGTACATTTGTTGCCATCATCATTCTCAAAACATTTGCCTTCTAATTGAGCCCTTAATATCTGCTGCTCATTTCCCCCTCCCTCCCCACTACCCCCACCTCATGAACCCTTCATCATTCATATATTATTATTATTTTGTCATATATTACACTGTCTGACGTCTCCCTCTGGCCTCTTCTCTGCTGTCCTTCCCCCAGGGATGAGGCTATGTGTAGATTTCTGTAATCAATTCCCCCTTTCTACCCCATATTCTCCCCACCCTCCAGGCATCCCCACTCTCATCACTGGTTCTGGAGGAGTCATCTGTCCTGGATTCCCTGTGTTTCCAATTGCTATCTGTAGCAATGTACATCCTCTGGTCTAGCCAGATTTGCAAGGTAGTATTGGGATCATGATAGTGGGGACACGGGGTGGGGAGTATTTAAGAACTAGAGGAAAGTTATATGTTTCATCATTGCTACCCTGCACCCTGCCTGGCTCATTTCCTCCCCACAGCCACTCAGCAAAGGGTGTCCAGTTGGCTACCTTTGGGCTTTGAGTCTCCACTCTGCACTCACCCACCTTTTCAATGATAAGATTTTATGTTCCTTGATGGTTAATACCTGATCCCTTCGAGGCTGGTGTGTTTCTTCCATGTGGGCTTTGTTGCTTCTGAGCTATATGGACACTTGTTTATCTTTGAGCCTTTAAGACCCCAGATGCTTTATCTTTTGATAGCTGGGCAACTTCTGCTTTCTTCACCACATTTGCTTATGCACAATTTTGGCTTCATTGGTCGTATCAGGGAGGTGGGCACCCACTGATATGGTCTTTAGCTCTTTGCTGTCTGATAACTGGTCCCTTCTGCACCTTGTGGTCAGACAGGCTCGTTTGCTTCTTCCATGTGGGCTTTGATACTTCTCAGCTAGATGGCCACTTGTTTATCTTCAAGCTTTTAAGACCCTAGATGCTATGTCTTTTAATAGCTGGTCACCATTAGCTTTCTTCACCACATTTGCTTATGCACATGTTTGTCTTCAGTGGTTGTGTCAGGAAGGTGAGCACCCACTGATATGGTTTTTAGCTCTTTGATGTCTGACAACTGGTCTCTTCTACACCTCATGGTCAGCCAAGCTGGTGTGCTTCTTCCATGTGGGCTTTGGTGCGTCTCAGATAGATGGCCTCTTGTTTATCTTCAAGCCATTAAGACTCCAGATGCTATATCTTTTGGTAGCCAGGCACTGTCAGTTTTCTTCACCACATTTGCTTATGCACGCATTTTTCTTCAGCAATTGTGTCGGGAAGGTGTGCATCAAGGAATGCCAATGTATTCGAACAAAGTGTTCTTGCATTGAGTAAGTGCTTGAGTGGAGGCCCAATGTCCATCTACCGCCTTAATACTAAACCTCTAAATATATGTGCATAGATCTGTTTCCCCACACTCATATAAATATATTTACATATGCACATTCCAGTCTTTGGACCTCTATAAATACCCCTGGTCACCTAGTTCTTTCCTCTATTTCCTTTTACTTTCCTCTTGTCCCACTAGCATGCTCAGTCTTCATTTGGGTTTCAGTAATTCTCTCAGTTACTTAGCCCTTGCTGACTCCCTTCCATGCCACTCACATCCTCCTTACTACTACTTTTGGATCACTTATTGCTCCCCTGTCCCTGGGTTGGTCAGCACCACCTCTCTGCCCCCTTTCCCATGTGGGAACATACTTTATAATACCACCATAATGTCCTTTACCCTGACTATTTTCTAATTTATTTCCCAGAGGGCAATGTCTGAATTTCAGGGAGAACTGACTGTACATGACCAAAAAACCATTATTGCTGATTCTTACTCATAATGAAGTATGAAGTATACATTTCTCAAAAGATTTATGAACATAACTTTAATGTTTATTATATGTATGAATTTTTATGTAAATAGTAAGATTTATGCAGGCAAAGATGATGCCTTATTTGCAAAAGTTTTACATCATACACTGGAAAAAATTCTGTGATTACAGATACAACTACTATGTTCATAGACTTGTAAAAGTATATGGGGACAAACATTTAAATTGAGTCTGGGGTCTCAGGGAGTCCTACTGGCATAGTGGGTTACACATTAGACTGCGAACCTCCAGGTCATCCGTTGAAACCACCAGCTTCTCCTCTGGAGAAAGAGGAGGGTTTCTACTCCCCCACAGAGTAAGTCTTGGAGAAAGAGGAGGGTTTCTACTCCCCCACAGAGTTAGTCTTGGAGAAAGAGGAGGGTTTCTACTCCCCCACAGAGTTAGTCTTGGAGAAAGAGGAGGGTTTCTACTCCCCCACAGAGTTAGTCTTGGAAAACCACAGAGGCAGTTAGTCCTACCCTGTCCTAGAAGGTGCCCATGAAGCAGAATCAACCCAGTGGCTGAGTTTGGTTTGAGGTTCTAGCATCTCCTTGTTCATATTTAAAAATAAAAACAAAATCAAGAAGCAACAAAAGACATTTTTTTCAAACTTGTATATAATTATAGATGCCTGTAAATACAAGAGCATCCCTGGGTGGTACAAACAGTTCATGTATTTGGCTGCTGATCAAAAGATCAGAGATGCAAGTCTACACAGAAATGCCTCAGGAGAAAGGGCAGGTGATCTAATTCTAAAACATCAGCATGAGGCACAGTGCTACTCTGACACACATGGGTTTGCCATAAGTTGGAAATGACTCGACGGAAGCTGATAACTGGTTATGAACCCACAACAGCTGATGCATTGGGCTCAAACATAAAAATCATCATGAAGATAATGCAAGGCTAAGCAACGTTTTGTTCTACTGTAGAAATGCTGGCCACAAGTTGGAACTGAAGTTGACTAACAACAATAACAACAGAAAAAATATATGGGCATGCGCAATATTAATATATGGTGAGAGGATTTTTGTATTTTACTTTATTTCTTTTAAAAAATGTTTTATTAGGGGCTCATACAACTCTTATCACAATCCATACATATATCATCAATTGTATAAAGCACATCTGTACATTCATTGCCCTCATCATTCTCAAAACATTTGCTCTCCACTTAAGTGCCTGGAATCAGGTCCTCATTTCCCCTCCCTCCCCGCTCACCCCTCTCTCATGAACCCTTGATAATTTATAAATTATTATTTTGTCATATCTTGCCCTGTCTGACGTCTCCCTTCACCCCCTTTTCTGTTGTCCGACCCCCAGGGAGGAGATCACATGTAGATCCTTGTAATGGGTTCCCTCTTTCCAACCCACTCTCCCTCTACCCTTGCAGTATCGGCCCTCACACCCCTGGTCCTGAAGGGATCATCGCCCTGGTTTCCCTGTGCTTCCAGCTCCCATCTGCACCAGTGTACACCCTCTGCTCTATCCAGACCTGCAAGGTAGAATTCAGAGGACACTTTGCAGAGATGAACACTTTAGATGCTTCTGTTTCCCACAAAGAGCCCTGCCACACTATCGCCCTGGGGGCACTCAGTACCCATGGCGTTCAGTAGTTCTCTCTTCATAAGGCTCCTGAGCAAGAGAATTGAGTTTCGTAATTCCACAAAAAGAAAGTCCAACTGAGGTAATGTATCTGAATTTAGCATCTAAATTAAAAGTTTGAGACTCAGCTTTCCCAGAAGTAATTTCTTCTCTCATCAGGGAATGTATATGCTATAAATAAGATTATGTAGCTCAAAAGTTAATTGTTTGAGAACACCTAATTGAAAGGAATAGCTAATGAGAGGGCTGCATTAGTGACTTAATGTTAGTGGTCACATTAGAATCCTACATTTATACCAACCTAGTTTATTTTCTCTCCCATCGTTGGCATTAGTGGATACATGTATTGTTCTGGGGTAGCTGCAGCTGGATAGCTGATGGGTGCTGGACCTGGATTAAAGGACATTAACGAGCATAACAAAGAAGATGCTATTCCTAACTCAGGATTCGGAGAACTAGAGTGTGATTCTGCCGGAAACAAACAAATAAAGAGTCCCGACAGCATACAATAACCATTAAGCACAAATAGTAGAGACCATTGTTTTAAAGGTAAGGCTGAAGGCAATATGGACAATAAGAAAACTAGAAAGCAAATTCAAATAATACCTACTTGCTCCCACAGTTTTCTGAATTCTACAACTGTGTTCCAGGTAGGTTAGAATTCAGACTGGAAAGAGAGAAAGCGTTCCCCTCCGTCAGCAAACCTGTCCTGATAGAGAGACATACTGAACAGATTCACACACCACAGTCTGCCGAGATGTTCACTGATCATTTTCTCAGGTATGGAGGATTTATTGGTGTATGTTTCTCCCTTAGAAATTTTCCTGAATTCATGGGCAAAAAGAAACAAAGTAGAAAGCACAAATGAAAATGAACGTAGGTCTGAAGTAGAACACCTTATAGAGAGGTCAGGCAGTATGGTGAAGCTTCTAAACAATGTTGAGCAAATTTCTATGCAAACTTTTGGAAATTAATAAATGTAAATAAGCTACTTGTAATATGCTAACAACACATGGACCTTTAGTATTTTTTTAAATTACAGAATAAAATAACAATTGCTTCAATTTTAGGGATCTACTCAGCTGAGTTTCTTCTCCCAACTTGATGATAATTAACCAGAAAGGGAAGCCACTCGTGATTGTTTGATTTGGGACAGTGTTATTATTAATCACACACACACACGTGTCCTCAACAAACATTGATAGACAAGAGTGGTGCAGAAGGAAAGGGAGTACCTAAAAGGGATGATCAGAAATATTGCACTAGCAACAGTTTATGGATATTATATCCTATTACATCAAACTCTTGCCTTCTATTTTAATTATTTTTATTTTTCCCCCCAAAATTACAATGATTATATTGTTCCATTTTGGTCAAGAAAAGGAAAATGCTAGCCAAAATAATCTGAATGGGAGAATAAGTCAAGCAAAACTGAAATTGAATGCATTAATAAACTCAAATTGGAGTAGAAGATTGACAAGAACTCCTAGTCATTCAATCAACAAAAGTCTGCCATCACAAACACTCTATTTAAGGCACCAACATTAATTCCAGATCCCATTGGTGGGGATGAGACTTTCAACTGAACAGCAGAGATCTTAAGGACTGTGGAGCGAGTGGCCTTGAGGGAAAGTGAAGTCAAGAATAATGACTATCAAGTTTGTCCAATTAGAGTCTTAGAAATGACTTTTTCTTTGGCTACTACTTCAAGTGGTCTTGGAACTCACGCCTACCCCTCATTATCATTTTCCCAGTACTCATTTCAGAGGCTGAAAATAATAGTCTGAAAAATGTAAAGAGATACAACTCACCCTTCCCTTTGACATCTGAAAGATTGTTAGCAAAGTATTTTTGAATAAAGAAACACCTGCCCTCAATCACATTAAAGGGACTTTATTTATTTACCTTTATGTATTTATAACCCTAAAGAGCAAATGGGATTCCTTAGATATTTTTTACGTCTCTCAAAATTGTATATATTATAATATTAGGTCATTGATTTACCTGGTTCAAGTTGTGTTTTGTTTAACATATTAGACTGAATGAGGACAATGCAAATGACATTTTCTGTAGCACAGACTATTTATGTGTTAAAAAGATACTATTCTGAGGTAATTTTTAATTAAATAAATGTCCTCTATTTCATAGCAAAATGCCCTCATTTTTCTTAATGAAATGCTAAAAGTTACAAAAACTTGATATGCAAAAGAACAAGAAGAATCAAGGCTCTCAAAAAAATTCTTTTTAAGTAGAAGAATCTACGGTAGTTTCTAAGAGGGCTGCTTTGCTTAAGTAAATGCTCAACCCTGTCACAAAGTCTTCTCCAAAATACCAAGCCCCAGCTGGAAAAATAATTAGACCTCCATCATACAGGCCCATGCTTCTAAGTGCATCACATCCCAAGATAATGTTTAAATAAATTTCTTTTTTTAATCACTCCTATATTTTAGTGAAGAAAATGATTCTTAAAACAATGTATAGAACACAATATAAAACTAAGAAGTAGAGCACAACTATTTAGGTCAGCTATTTTACTATCTACTTCAGAATGAAAATTAGGTAACATGAACACAATTGTTTTACATAAAATCAAACCAACTGTTAATTGTAAACTAATGTTAAAACTGGTCCTGGCACAAACCTGAGAACTTTGGCACAGGCCATCAGAAATAGGGAAGGACACAAATACAGACGAGTCACAAGGTAATGAGAGCCCACGGACTGGGAAAACATCTTTAGCAATAACATGTCAGACAAAGGCCTTATTACTAAAATCTGCAATATTCTGCTTGTTCCAAAAAAAAAACCAAAACACTAATTTCCCACTGAGGAGGCAGGCAAAGGACCTGAACAGAAGTTTCACAAGGGCAGAAATCCGAATGAGCAATAAACATTTGAGAAAATGTTGCCAATCATTGACCATAAGAGAAATGCAAATTAAAACAACTATGAGATACCACCTAACACTCTCAAAGATATCCCTATTCAAAAAATTAGAAAGCAACAAGTGTTGGAGGGACTGTGGTGAGACAGGAATGCTCATCCACTGCTGGTGGACCTGTAGGTATGTACAGTCATTATGGAAATCGATTTACCGATATCTAAAACAGATGGAAATTGAGCTACCCTATGACCCAGCAATCACCCTACTGGGCATATACCCAGAAGAGGGAAGAAACAAACCAGGGCCAGACATCTGTGCTCAAATTTTCTTTGCGGCACAGTTCACAACAGCAACGAGTTGGAAACAACCCAAATTTCCATCAACAGACGAATGGATTAAAAACCTGTGGTACATACATACAATGGAGTACTACGCTTCACTAAAAAGCATTGATGAACACATGAAGCACATCACTGCATAGGAGGAATGGAGGAAATTATGCTAAATGAATTAAGTCAAGCACAAAAGGACAAGTACAACATGAGTCCACTGAGGTAAGCTTAAATATGCAAAAGGGATACAGGGAAAAAGCTACTGTATACAAACAATCCTGGAGTGAGTTCCAGGTAGTATGGTAGGGGCCAGACCCCAATCCAGGGATACATATTGTAGCCAACTAAAAAGGAGGGGGTAAAAAGGAAAAAAAACACATGGGTAGCGAGGGAACAGGGCACTAACCTACCCAAGGGGAGGGTATAGTTTATATCTCCACAGGGAAAGAGGGACCAGATTTCAACCCAGTGCTTCAAGACATGAATGCAACATACCAGCATGAAGCAAGGAACCAATAGAGAGGTCTGAGATGGCCACAATCCCAACTACAAGGACAGCACCCACACATCCCTCTTCCACCCGCTCCCCACAGAAGAATTCACTTCAGAGGACAGCACTGAAGCTGCAGCTCCGGGAGAGGGACATGTCTGATCAGAGCACACGGGAAGAAAGGAAGGGGGAGGAAGACAGAGTGGAGCACATCCTAACCCACCAATCCCTCAGGACGATATTCCTGCTCAGAGCTGTGAATGCATAAAGAGGACCCTGAGGCCGGCCCCACTACGAGACATGATGTTCCTCACTGACCCATAATGCTGCAGGGGACAACACTGGAGACACAGTGAGGGAATTGCACCTGATCTGACCCCACCACACTGAGGCAAAATACTAAGGGTGTGCAACGAACAGCAGGGGGAGCAGAGTAATGAAGTCCCCAGAGAACACCAAGAATAGATTTTGTAGCCAGGGCATGACACCCCATCAGACTCAACAGGAAAACCCTCCTAAAGGTTAACAAACAGATCGTGAACTATTTATAGGCTTTTCTTTCTTTTTTTGTTGTTGATATTATTGTTTTCTTTTGTTACTTTGTTTCACACTGTCTTGGGTTTTTTTTTTTTTGCATATTATGATCTCTGCAGGTCTGTCTAGATGAGATAGGCAGGATAAAAAATCTGGAGGAGAAAACAATGGGACTGGGGGCAGAGGCAATGGGAGAGGGAGAGGCAGGGGAAAGGAAGTGGGTGTCAAATCCAGGGACAAGAGAACATAAAGTGATCCAAAATCAATGACAAGGAAGATATATGAGGTCTTGATCAAGGGCAATGTAACCAAGAGGAATTGCTGAAACCCAAATGAAGGCTAAACATGATAGTGGGACAAGAGGAAAGCAAACGGAAATAGAAGAAAGAACTTGGAGGCAAATGGCATTTATAGACCTCCAAATACAGACATGTACATATGTAAAATATTTATTTATGATGATGGGGAAGTAGAGCTATGTTTATAGGTTGATATACATAGGTTTAGTATTAAGGTAGCAGATGGACTTGGGCCTCTACTCAAGTACTCCCTCAAGGGAAGAACACATTGTTCTATTATTCTGGCATTCCATGATGCTCACCTTCCCAACACAATTGCTGAAGACAAAGCAGGTGGAAAAGCAAATGTGGTGAAGAAAGCTGATGGTGCCAGCTTAAATCTTTGAAGATAGACAAGCAGTCATCTAGGTGAGAAGCAACAAAGCCCACATGGAAGAAGCACACCAGCCTGTATGATCACGAGATTTCGACAGGATCAGTATCAGGCATCGAAGAACAAAAAATCATATCACTGTGAATGAGGGGGAGTTCAGAGTGGAGACCCAGAGTCCATCTGTAGACAACTGGACATCCCCTTACAGAAGGGTCTTGGGGAGGAGACGAGCCAGTCAGGGTGCAGTATAGCACTGATAAAACATACAACTTTCCTCTAGTTCAGTAGTTCTCAACCTTCCTATTGCTGTGACCCTTTAATATGGTTCCTCATGTTGTGGTGACTCTCCCAACTATAAAATTATTTTCGTTGCTACTTCATAACTGTAATTTTGCTACTGTTATGAATTTAATGACCCCTGTGAAAGGATCATTCCACCCCCAAAGGTCACGACCCAAGGTTGAGGCCCATTTCTCTAGTTGTTTGATGCTTCCTCACTCCCATTATCATGATCCAAATTCTACCTTACAAATCTGGCTAGACCAGAGAATGTACACTGGTACAGATAAGAGCTCACAACACAGGGAATCATGGACAGATAAACCCCTCAGGACCAATAATGAGAGTAGTGATACCAGGAGGGTAAAGGAAAGGTGGAGGCAGAAAAGGAGGAGCTGATCATAGTGATCTATATATAACCCCTCCTTGGGGGATGGATGACAGAAAAGTGGGTGAAGGGAGACATGGGTCAGTGTAAGATATAAAAAAATAATAATTTGTAAATTATCAAGGGTTCGTGAGGGAGGGCAGGGAGGTAGGGGGAAATTGAGGAGCTGATACCAAGGAGTCAAGTAGAAAGAAAATGTTTTGAAAATCGTAATGGCATCAAATGTACAAATGTGCTTGACACAATGGATGGATGGATGAATGGATTGCGATAAGAGTTATATGAGCCCCCAACAAAATGATTAAAAATAAAATAAAAAATATAAAAAGTCAACTGGTAAGTAGTATTGATATACATCATTGTATAAGCCATGACCTTCTCCTATGCACATGATCTATTTTACTAAAACAGGTTAATGTTGAGAATATATTGAGAATATATTACTCTTCCCATTTTCCATAGTAGTCACAGAGACCCCCCTGTGTGTCAGAGCAGAACTGTGCTATTTGGCTGATTTTTCTGAAAATTGTTGGGTCTTTCCTTTCTCTGGGTGGACCCAAACTTCTTGTTTCTTGGATAGCAGCCAAGTGAGTTAATCATTTCCACCAGAAAACTTTCTACCAGAACTTTTTCCTCTAGAACACTGGGCAAATTCTATCAAAAGCTAGTCCTGCGGCAAGTGTCTCTCTAGATTCACAGAGTGATTAAGCTGCTCTGACAACAAGCTAACAACTTGAGAAAACAAGACAATTGTCAAATAAAAATAATAAAATCGACATTCAAAATTTATGGAGACAATAAACTTGTGAAAGGACAGCAAATTAAACTCACAGCCAGAAGGAAACTCAGTTACAAGTGCAGGTCCATAACTAACAATAATGATACCCTGATTAAGAATTTTTCTTGAACTTTTATGAATATGATCAAAATCTTAAAGAAATATACCAGCATAAAGAGAATAGAAATGAAAGTGATTTTAATTGGATTTCCAAACTCTGAAAAGCACAGTATGTAAATTGAAAATTTCAGTAGATGGGCAAATTAAATACTGCATTATTTAAAAATAGTAAATTCGATAGCAGCACATTAGAAATCATGCCCCTTAAAATAGAGAGCAACGAAAGACTGAGAAACAAAGAATGAAGTCCAAGTACCCTACATGACAAAAACAGAACGTCTAACGCGCATATTTGACGATTAAGACAAAGGACAGTGACTAAATGCAATGAGTACAAGAAAAAGGAAATGCTCTACACTTGATTGTGGTGGGGATTGCACACCTCTACGTAATATGACTGAGCTATTGAATTGAATGATATGTGGATATATGCCATTAAAAACATCGAAGTGGTGTAATTTTATTTAAAAAGGGAAGAGCAGAAAAAAATTGGTGAGATTTAGCTAATCCTTTTTTTTCCATGTGGATGATGAAAATGGATGACACAATCAAAAGGCAGTCGGGAAAGTATAGACACTATGCAGAGGGGAACTAACAAAAGAGCAATGGCCATTTTTAAGCAATGCAAATAGGAAGACAATAGAATGATATCGTTATGGTGCTGAAAGAGGAGTATCACGCTAGAATTTTATATCAAGACAAATGTTTTGTTTTTCTTTTAAATAGAAAATTTAATGGAAGCAAACAAAACATTTTCAAACAAAGAAAAACTATAGAGCTTGATACTAACCTAACCGCACTACAACAATAATAAAGAAAAGTATTTGAATTGAAGGAAAATAGCAGATGGAGACTGGCATCTACAGAAATAAACAAAGAATGTAAGATTAGGAGGTAACTTGTGGAAATATGAAAGGCGGACTTTTCTGATTTTTGTTTACTTTTAAATTTTTGCATATAGCCACAAAAAGAAGAGTTATTACATACATAAAAATAATAGTGTCTTAACATACAAAAATATATAAGCAATGCAATCATATACCTACATAATGCTAACAGAGTTAATGGAAATATTTTGATATAATAGTCTCATACATTAAGTGATAAAATATTTGATAGATGTAGAGTGATAGGTTACTCACATATTGTAAACTGTAAAGCAATTACTAAAAGAATAAGTGGTATTGGTATTAAATCAATAGTAGAGATAAAACGTATTCAAAGACCAATTCAATAAATTTTAAAGCATCAAAGAAGGAAGAAAGGGAGGCAGTGCAGGCAAAAAACATAAAATGAATAGCAAAATAATACAAAGCATAACTATATTAATAACATCATTCAATTATTAATTAAAATAGATTGTCAATGGGATAAAAAGACTCAAGTGTAGGTTGGCATACTTATAAATTATAAATTATAAAGACAGATAAACTTCAAGGAAACGACTGGAGAAAAATGCACAATGTAAACACTAACTAGAAGGCTAGAGTAGTTGTACTGATAGAAAATTACACTTCAGCCAAGGAAAGTTACCAATAACGAAAAAGAATCCTTCATGATGGTTAAAAAGTGAACTAATCCAGAATACACAGGAATCCTGTATACACAGATTGTTGCTGTTGATGGTTTTAACTCATAGCAAGCCTATCTGTGCACAAGAGAATAGACCCCTGCCCAGCCCTTTGCCATCTCACAGCTTTCACACTGGAGCCCATTGCTGCGGACACATGTCAACTCGTATCCCTGAAGTCTTCCTCTCTTTTGCGACCCTCTACTGCACCCAGCATGGTGTCTTGTTCCAGGAACCGATCTCTTCTGATAGCATATTCCAAGTAGTTGAGGCCAAGTCTCGCCAGGCTCACTTCCCACGAGCACTTGCTGTACTTCTTCCAAGATAGGTTTGTTTGTCCTTCTGATAGTCAACGGTATTTTCAATATTCTTTGCCAACTTGAAAAGTCAAATGCATCGGTGCTTCTGCAGTTTTCCTGATCCATTGTCCAGCTTCCACATCCGTACGAGGTGATTAAAAACAACATGCTTTGGATGAGGCATAGCTTATTCCTCCAAGTGACATCACCTCTTCAACACTTTCCAGAGGCCTTAGGGAACACGTGCCCAATTAAACGTATTAGTTGTTCTATTGATGGCTGTGTTCATGAGCATTAATTCTAGATCCGACTCGAATGAAATCTTTTATCCGTTGATCTTGATGATGTCTATGAATTCATTTGTCAGGATCGGGGTTTCCTTTTACCCTGGGCTGCAATCCACACTGAAGGATGCAGTTTTCTACAGTCATCAACAAGTGCCTCAAATCCTCGCTCTCGCCAAGCAAGACTGCACATCTGTAAATGGCAGCGATTAACGGGCCTTCCGCTGATCCTAAGTCTGTCTTCCTCTGCATGGAGTCCTGCGTCTTGGAGTATTTGCTCGCCCTTCACACTGAGCAAGTGTTGTGATAGAATATGACCTTGACATCCATAGTACTCATTTTAAACTTATCAGAAGTAAGTTTAACTTCACTTCCTTATCAGACGTAAGTTAAATGTTAAATTTCTGGTAACTCCCTTACTATTTCCACTTCTTTCAATACGAGGAAATAACTAGGGCATAGAGGAGTGAAGGGATTCTTTTTCTGAACATCGGGCTCAATGAATCATTCAGATGGGCTTAAAACACAAAGATGACTGTGGAACGATCTAGCTGCTTCTGTGAAAGGTTGAAGGTAAATATAAGAATGGGAAGAGAGGAGTGCTATAGAAATCAGTCAGAAAGAAAACCACCTTTGCGGGCTAGATAGCCTCAGCGTGCAGTACCCTAAAATCGTGTGCAAAAGAAAATCATGCTTGTGACACAAAGTGTGAATGGAAGCAAATGCCAGTGGTTATTAGGTGGCAAAAGTCAGGAAAAGGGGAGGCAACAGCAAGGGGGGCAAATAATAGAGTGGTTGTCTTGAGGAATTCAAGAACAGAATAGCTTCTGAGTGCCCGCATATTAGAAACAAACACACTGTCCATATTTTTACACCTATTTACCTGGGAAGGATAATCTGCCCATGACGAAATCATCTGAGATAATGCTTAGAAATTACTATGGGATTTAACAATGACTGACCTGGAGAACATTTGAAATAAGAGTCATAACAAAAAAGCTGCCTAAATAAGTACGCCACTCTTCCGTGCTCTCAAATAGCTTGCTTCTACATATCCTTCTGACTCTGATGGTTTCCCTCTTTCCTTTCACATCACTTTCAATATATTATAAAAATATACATATTGTTCCATCCAGAGATTTTCATCACTGCTCCCAACAGGTGTTTTCTGCTTGAGTAGTATTTTCTGCCTTCTTGTTCCAGGAGAAGAGATAAGAGGTCTGTGAAGTTGATAAATGTGAAAATCTAGAGTGCTCTACTCTATAATCATAGGATAGTCTCTTCTAAAGATTAGCTAAAAATTTCCCCTTGCATATCCAGGCATTTATAACATCAGACTTTTCTTCGAACCTGTACCACTGGTTTGCTTTTTACTGTGATGTGAATGAGTGAGTCCCCTAAGAAAGCTCTAATTTGTGTCTTCAGTGTGTCATGTACAAAAAAGAAATCCTATAAGGTTTCCACCAAGATTAGACACTTCTCTTAAGCATAATACCAAGTATGGTGCAATGTTAATAGCTGAAAATGATATTTAATTTTGTATTGGACAAAAAGACAACAAGAAGCAATATTTCTGCTCAAATGCTGAACTTCCCAATACAATATTCATCTTCAACTTTGATTCATTTTGTTTTTCCATTACTTAATCATTTCACACTGATATCCCATCAAAGAGATTTAACACCCCAAAACTGAAATCTAGCCACTCAAATGTTATAGCAGAGTATTGATAGTCTCAACCAGAAAACCAACACTTTTGTTTTTAACTGAAGAAATTAAACTTGTTTTTCTCTGAAACATTGATGAGATCAACTTGCAAAGATGACAAACTTACTTTAGATTATTTATTACCCTGTGTTGGAACTCATGTAAAAATGATGAAGCAAGTTATATAACTGAAAATGTAAACTTAATAATAAGGCATTTCAGATAGCAATATTTCTCTTGCCTTAAACTATATTTTCCTAAGGAATATAATACCAGCTATATTGAAACAGCTTGACTTAATAAAATAATAATACAAATGAATAATCTAAGTAGTTATCCCCTTAGTTGTCCCCTAAATTCTTACAAATCACAGTGGTCTGTGTGTTCCTACTAGCAGAGTTTATAGAAATAAAGAAGACAGGACTTACCCCTGACCTGCAAATCAAAATCTACAAACTAACAAGATCCCAAAATGGTTTCTACTCATATATTAAAGTCTAAAAGCTTTATCTGAAAGTGAAGTTTATCTAACTTAATTGCAATTGTGGAATCAACTCAAAATATCAAAATATTAATACCACCAAGATTCATAAAGCTCTCAAATACTGTAACTTGCTCATATGAAAAATCAAGTTTTGTTTAATGCTGAATAAATACTGCTTTGCTGTTGAAATGTCACCAGGAATCTGTAACCTCTCTAGCTCCCATAACTTTTCATCACTTTACATGCCAATCTGTTCTGTTTCACCATGTTGATTTCTGTTTCCTGTTTAGGTTAGGGAGGAAATAAACACTAGATTAGATAGAGTCTCTCGTTTATCATTTCTATCATTTCTGTTCTTTTTGCAATAAAATTCTAACTTTGAGATTTATCTCCATAACACAAACAAATACGTAAATACTGGGTTTTAGGAAGCAAATAACTTTTATTTGTTTACTTATTATGCATCCAGCATCTGAAATCAATACCCAGAATCTTAAAATAGGAGATCCCCCTGGGATGTTCATGGGCAGCACAAAGCTTTCAGAATGCTGAGCGTCGTCTTCCTCATCATAGTATGAACTAAAGCCTTGCATTGAATTTGGACAATGAAAGGGTTTGGGCAAGCATAGTTTTCCAGACCTACTTCTGTCTTGAAGTACCCTCCAAATAGGTGTTTATTATACCAGCCCGTATGATCCAAGGATTGTAAACAATGAAATTCAAGGACAGAGGAGGAAATTATATTGGAGCTTAAACTCTGATCTCTTGGTTGTCAGAAAACTATAGATGACAGTGAAAGCCCAAATTCCATTTGCAGAATCCCCATGTGGATTAAGTCACCAATAAATTCCTCCAGATAATTGGCCAGGAATGTCAATAATCTTGTCCTCAGACAGAGTGCATTGGCAGGTAGATTACTGCAGATGTAGCTGGGTTAAAATTTTACATATTATCATTTGTTTTTCATTTTGATCCATTTTTTCTAATTTCTATTATCTTCTGCTTTATCTTTGATTTATATTTCTCTGTGTTTTATGCTGTTGTCAGTGTTTGAATTTATAATATAATTTTCTTTGTTGAACTCCAGGATAAATAAATCTATAGAGATAGTGCTAGATTAATACTTCTTTGAGGTTATGGCAGAATAAGTTAGGATATAAATAAAAGATGCTAATAATGAGTACAAGAATGAAGAAAATGTTCTTTAATCAATTGTGTTTATAATTTCACAAATTTTGTATATATGAAAATCATTGAATAAATGAATTTTTAAAATCATTTTAGTGGGGGCTCATACAACACTTATCACAATCGCTACATTCATCCATTGTGTCAAGCACATCTGTACATCTGCTGCCATCATCATTCTCAAAACATTTGCTGTCTACTTGAGCCTTTGGTATCAGCTCCTCATTTTTCCCCTCTCTCCCCTCTTCCCTCTCCCTCATTTATCCCTGATAATTTATAAATTATTATTATTTTGTCATATCTTACACTGCCTGATGTCTCCCTTCACCCACTTCTCTGTTGTCCATCCCCCAGGGAGGAGGTTATGTCGATCCTTGTAATTGGTACCCTCTTTCCACCCCACCTTAGCTCCACCCTCCCTGTATCACAACTCTTGCCACTGGTCCTCAGGGATTTATCTGTACTAGATTCCTGTGTTTCCAGTTCCTATCTTTACCAGTGTACATCCTTTGGTCCAGCCTTACTTGTAAGGTAGAATTGGGAGCATGATAGTGGGAGGGGGAAAAAGGTAGGGTCGGCGAGAGAGGAAGCATTTAAGAACTAGAGGAAAGTTGTATGCTTCATCATTGCTATGCTACACCCTGAATGGCTCAACCCCACCCCGCAACCCTTCTGCCCAGTTGCCCACAGAAGGGCTTTGGGTCCCCAATGTGCACTCCCCTTGTTCACAATGATATGATATTTTTCCCTTGATGTCTGATACCTGGTCCCCTCGACAGCTTGTGATCACACAGTCTGGTGTGTTTCTTCCATGGGGCTTTGTTACTTCTCAGCAAGATGGCTGCTTGTTTACCTTCAAGCCTTTAAGACCCCAGATGCTATATCTTTTCATAACTGGGCACCATCAGCTTTCTTCACCACATTTACTTATGCACACATTTGTTTTCAACGATCGTATAAATAAGTGAATTTTATATCAATAAAATTATTTTTTTAATTGATTCATCTTTTCCCCTGATGTGTAAAACTAATACCTCTGAGAAATATTCTAATTGAGAGTTAGAAAGCAAGACATATAGATATAATTATTTTTATATATGAATATAAACATACAAATACATAGCCATGTATTGTATATATTATATGCTATATATAAACATATTTTAATGACTTTGACAATCAGATATTTGTTTTACTGATAGGATTCCATGTAATATGATTCTAAAAGTGAGGAAACTAAATTTTAGATGACCATTTCGTCAAAACTGACCTTTCAAGTTTTGTGATTGATTAGTTCTGTGGAGCCTCAGCATTATTTGCTCTTACCTTTGTGAGCTGACGGGGCTTTACCTTCTGCTGTATAATTTTATTTAATTGCTGTTGCTCAGTGTCCAAAAGTAATCAGCATGTTTCCATGTCTAGCAAATTATATTTATATAATAACAGCACTTAATTAAGAAAATGAACAACCAGCTAAGTACAGTATTATTATGGGAATGGAGCTATTATTTTAAACATAATTAACAACATACTTTCATCTACATTTTCTTCAAATGTGTCACCTACTCCTAAACTGTTTTCTTTACATCCTTACTCATTCTTCTGACTTTGATCCAACTTTGTACAAATAAATCTTATATGGTTGATCTGCAATCCCTTTTCATTACTACCGGAACCCACAGATCTCATTGGTATGCCGAACTCATTGGCCCAAACAGAACTCATTTACTCACTCATTTTCTATTTGAGCAACATATTTTGAAGGTTTACTTTTCTAGTAATTATTCTAGCCACTTGGAAATAGTAGTGAATAAAAACGATAAACATCCCTGATCTCTTATAGCTTTGAATGCAAAGAGAGAATTTGGTGACAATATGAAATCACCATGTATGTACGACGTGAGATGGTACTATAGGGGAAAAGCTAATCATGAAAGAGGAATAAATATGTGGAGGTTGTGAAAAGTTGTAATGGGAGGAAGAAATTTTAAAGAGGGCTGTCCGAGAGGACTTTAGAAAGAACGGGACATTGGAGCAAAGAGCTGAGTAGAGAAAAAGTGAAGACTCTAGTGCATGGGTTGGCTTTAGTTTGGAGCAGAGATATTTCAATTACTGTAATAAGTTTAAAGGCAGACTGTGTTAACACGACCTGTGTGCGGCGGAGGGAGAGAGATGGTGGTTTGTGGACATTTTCTTCTGTTTGTTGCTATGAGGGTCAATCAAAAAGTATTGCTACTAGGTTTCAGCCCATAGATGCATTTTTTTTAAGTTTTAAAACATATCTCTCTGAAGAAATGTATCACAGCAGTGCACTTGTGTTAGTTTCATTGTGGTGCCTTCAAAATATAGGTCTAATCAAAACAGCTGCTTCCGAGAAGGATTACTGGGTCGGTTCAATTCGAAGCAGAGAAGTCAGCTCAGAAGATGATGCAGACTGAGTTTGGAGACTCTACAGAGGAAGTCGTGAGACCTTTCCTGGAAAGACACACAGTGATCATGAGGCTAGATTATGACATTTTTTTAGAAAAATTGCTAGGAAAGCTGCACCTAGAATTGTTGATTTTTTGTTCCCCATAACAACAACATACCTGCTCATTCATCAAGAATAAGGAGGGCTGTATTATGAGAATTTGGTTTAGCATCAGCCTTGCCCCTTCAGACTTCCTTTTGTTCCCAGGAATCAAGCAGCATCGAAAAAGAGGACGATTTGATTCTCTCAAGGATGAAAAGGTGCCGGTTTGCTAAGTGCACATCATAGAGCACAGAGCCCTTCAGGCAAGGGTTCGAGAGGCAGGAACACCACCTTCCGAAGTACACAGATCTAGATGGAAGATCTGTCAAGAAACAATCACTTCACATTTTTATGTTTTTGTTTAATAAAGGTTTCTATGGTTTTTGTCTTAGAAATATTGCTAAAATGATTTTGTAACAATAATTTGGTGCCTTCCCTTGTGTTTTCTCAGTCTACTGAAAGGTCACTGTTGAGAGTGGGAATAGATAGAAAAGACTGTTTGAAGAGTAAGTACGAAGGGGAAGAAATAACAGTGTCCCCTAGGATTAGAGGTTGGAGAATGGACGAGAAACTTGTGTCAAAATGGCAAAGCTAGATGACTGGGATCGCATTTGATATTTTGAGAACAAACTCAAACTGAAATAACATTTCCTACTTGTATATTTCCCTTAGCCCATTCAATTGTGCATAGAGTCATGGCATGGACAGATATAAACATATACTGGAATTTGAGGTGTTGCCAGGCAAGCATAAGAGTGATTGCAATTGATGGATCTTGGAGGTTATGGAGTGTAAGACAAAGACTGAAGATGTCAACTAAGGGATGAACAATGAAAGAGGGCAGGGGAAGCAATGGATTAGCAATTCTGAATGATATGATACTTAATGAAGACAGATCTCTAAAAGAACTGGAAAGGTAAGAACTAGGTATTGGAAAGCAGAATGCTGGAAATTGACATTACAAAGGATAGGACATGACCATGAGAGCAATAGACTGAGATATGGTAAAGGGCAAAGATCATCAGAAAGGAGACGTTAACTCAAAATTTGGACTTTTATCAAAATATTTTAAAGGTATTGTTATTACCAGAAATAACTTTGAAAATAGTGACGTAGGAGCTAAACTCTTCAGAAGTTGAGGAAAACTACAAGAAGGTTTTGCAAAACACAGCATCAAAAAGAATTGATTGTGGTCTCATGACCTAAAATTTAAAACCAGGGAGATTTAAAATACAGAGAGAGAAAATAAGCAGACTATCACATTGAAAAGAAAGAAAGGATCATGATAGTGGGGGCAGGGAGAAGAATTTAGTAACTAGAAGAAAGTTGTATATTTCATTGTTGCTACACTGCACCCTGACTGGCTCATCTCCTCCCTGATACCGTTCCATACGAGGATGTCCAATTGCCTGCAGATGGGTCTTGGGTCCCTACTCTGCACTCCCCCTAATTCACAATGAATGATTTTTTGTTTTGATGATGCCTGATATCTCATTCCTTTGACACCTGATGATTGCACAGACTGGCGTGCTTCTTCCATGTGGGCTTTGTTGCTTCTGAACTAGATGGCCACTTGTTAACTTTTAAGCCTTTAAGACCCCAGGTACTATATCTTTTGATAGCCAGCACCATCAGCTTTCTTCACTACATTTGCTTATACATACATTTGTCTTCAGCAATTGTGTCAAGAAGGGGAGCATTACGGAATGCCAGTTTAATAGAACAAAGTGTTCTTGCATTGAGGGAGTACTTGAGTGGAGGAACCAATGTCCATTTGCTACCTTAATACTCAATCTATACATATATGCACATAGATCTATTTCCCCATCCTTATATATAAATATATTTACATTTGTACATGCTTTTATTTAGACCTCTATAAATTCCCTTTGTCTCATAGTTCTTTCCTCTGATTTTCCTCTTGTCCCACTATCATGGCCAGTCTTCATTTGCATTTCAGTAATTCCTCTTGGTTACAGAACCCTTGGTCATACTCTACCAGGCCTCCTATACCCTCCTCACCACCAATTTGGATTGCTAGTTGTTCCCTTATCCCTTGGTTTGTTAGTATAACTTCCTTTTCCCCCACTTTCCCCTCTCTCACGTCCCCCCAGAACTGTCGGTCCTATCGTTTTCTCCTCCAGATTGCTCATCCAGCCTATCTTATTTAGACCAGAACTGAAGAGATAATAACATGCATAAAAACAAGACAGAGCAAAACCAAGCAACAAAATAAAACAAAACAACAACAAGCCAATGACAGAAAACAAAACACAAAAACAAGAAAGAAAAGCTTGTAGTTATTTCAAGGACTGGTTATTGGCCTTTAGGGGTGTTTTCTGGTGGAGTGATGGGGCACCAAGCCTTGGTCCCAAAGTCTATTTTTGGTATTCACCAGGGACTTCATTGCTTTGTTCCCCTTGCTGTTCTGATCCATGCCCTTAGATTGGGCAGAATACCCACACTACCCTTAGATTGGGCAGAATACCCACACTGTGTCTCCAGTGTTGTCCCCTGCCAGGCTATGGCTCAGTGAGGGATGTCATGTCTCGTAGTGGGGCAGGCCATATGGTCTTCTCTGTGGATTGGCTGTTCTTAGTAGAAATATCATCCTCAAGGATTGGTGGGCCAGGATGAGCTCCACTCTCTCTTCCTCCCCCTTCATTTGTTCCAGTGTGCTCTGATTCCAATTCTACTTTACAAATCTAGCCAGACCAGAGGATGCATACTGGTATAGATAGGAACTGGAAACACGGGGAATACATGTGCTTGACACAATTGATGTATGTATGGATGTGATAAGAATTGTATGAGCCCCAAAAATGATTTTTAAAATTAAATAAAAAAGATGCACTCCTTACCTCTACATCCGTTGGTAAAAGTTTATGGGTGAAACGAATGACCAAAGCTTGAGAGGGCTTGTAAAGAAGCAATGTTCTCAGAGAGTCATGTGCTGTCAAAGGAAGTAGTAAAGAAAAGAAGTGGTCATATCTGTGAGTTCCAGCAAAAAGGGCTTGTGAATTGGTGTACCTAAGGAATGTGTTCTGAAAAGATCTACAAAGACATCGAAGGAGGAGAACCTGTGGGTGAAATTGGAATACTGTTGTTCCTATAGTGTCCAACTTAAGTAAAATGGAATGTTATAATAAAGTGTATCCTCACCCCCTCAAATTGGGCGTTAGGTGGTGACTAAAGTAGAGTGGAAAGGAATAGGGGAGAGTGAGTGATGGGGAGGGCTCATTCACAGAACCAAACATAAATCTAGTCTCTTCTTCCCTCTGATAGTAGATGTTCAGAAGCCAGAGAGGAAATGCTTTCATACAGAGAACCCTAGTTCTCGCTTTTCATTTCCAAAACAGAGTTGTTCGATGGCTACTGTTCATTCCTGTGTAGGAAAGCAAGAAGTGAAAGTTGGAGAACGTGGAGTTCATCAGTATTGGACATTCGTCCCACACCTACTCTTCCTCCTATGTTCCTACTGACTCTACTTCTCAATTCAAGCAGGTCGGGATGTCAAGGATTTAATCAGCCACCAGGGCTGGTTGATTCTATTCCTGTAATATCTCTTTGGTTGCTGTTTTGCTTTAATTTATTAAGGCTTGCTTTTTGGCCTCTGTGCAAAGGAAACAATGTATTTTGCTGCTTTATATGTTGTTTATGTCTATGAAATCAAGTCAGATGGTTATGTTATTTAGTTCTTCTGTCTCTTTAATAGGAGTGCTGGTGGCCTAGTGGTTATGTATTGGGCTGTTATTGGTATGGCTGGCAGTTGGAAACCACCAGCAGCTGTGAGGGAGAATGACTGGGCTTTCTACTGCCGGAAGCAGCTACAGTCTCAGAAACGCACAGGGGATCACTATGAGTCAGCATTGACTCAGTGGAAGTGAGCTTGGTTTGAGTGTCTTCAACGTGTTTCTATGTATTCAGTCCTTCAAAAAAGTGGTATATATTAAATTCTCCTATGATGAGTTGCCTATTTTATCATTAATTCTGTTTGAGCTTGATTAATATATTTTGAGGCTTTTTTGTTTGGTAGAAAAATATTTATTATGACTATGCCCTTAATCCATTGATATTTTAATTATATAATGTTCTTTCCTACATATTATGCTGGATGATGCCTTTATGTCTTTTTTCAGAAATTAATATTGCCACTCCTAATTTTTTTAATTGCCATTATTTTGAAAATCCCCCACTTTTTAATTTTTAGTCCATTTTTGTCTTTGTGTCTAAAGTATTTCTCCTATAGACATCATATTGATAGCTTGTTTCTTGTATTTCTTTCAAGCCACTGGTCTATTTAATCCATTTACATTAAAAGTAATTATCAGTAGGTATGAAGTGGTTACTGCCAGTTTTTCTGTCATTTTTGTGCATTACTCATTTTCTTAAATTCACATAATTTTATGAACTGAGTTAATCTTGTTTGTGCATATTCCTGTCATTTCCTTCATTATTTTTGTTTAGCGTTTACTAAAGTTTTATGATTCTCTGATATTTTTAATTTTTTAAATTTTATTTAAAAGGTTTATTCGTCATATTTCAGGTTATCCTGAAATTTATTAATTTTTTCCAAAGTTTTAAACAATCTATTCTATCTTGAATTCTACTAAACTTAATCTCCACTTGGAAATTAGAATATTATTTACTCCTCCTTTTTACTTTATAATTGTCTCCGTTTGTAAATTGATATCTCTGGTTCTCTATTGTCAACCTTGTGAGCTTGTTTCATTTTGGATCCTTCTGTATTCAATTGACTTCTGAGTGGTAGCATCTTGTTTATTCATCTCAGGCTGTTGCTTGTTCAAAGAACTTACTTTACTATTTCATGTAAGCTTGGTATGGTTTTTCAAATTCCTTTATTTTCTGTTTATCTGAAAGTGTCCTTATGTCACCATCATATTTTAGAGATAATTTTGCTAAGTATATCATTCTTAGTTTTTTTTTTCTTTTAAATGTTTATATATGCCATCTCATTACTTATGACATCCCATTACCTTTGTATTTTCGTGCTTTCTGCTGAAAACTCAGGGTTTAATATGATTGATTCTCCTTTGCAGGTAACTTTGAATATTATGTAAACCTATATCAGGACCCTTTCCTTGTCTTGAGTTCTGGAAAGTTTGATTGTGATATTCTTGTTGATTTTCCTTTCAGGTTTACCTTCTTTGGAATTCATTGAGTTTCTTGAATGCTATTCTTCCAACAACTTTTCAACACTTTTCTCTGGTTGGTTGTTGAATTTTTCTTTTTTTGTCTCATCCTTATCTGGAATTCCAAACTTATATAAGATTTTTTTCCTTATGCTGTCCCACATAATTTTAGGCTTTTTATGTTTTTTCTTTTATCCCTCTTTTTTCTGATTGTTCATCTAACAGATAAAGAATGATAGATTTGTCCAAAAACTCGCTGAATCAGTTTCCCATTGATTCAATTCTATTCAGTTGTCCTTTGAATGTAGTCTCTATTTCTTCAATCCTATTATTGGTCTTCTTGGCTTCTACTTTTTGTTTTTGTGTGCTTTAAATTTTTCATTTATTTTGTCAGTTGTTTTTTGTAGAGTTCTTCTAAATTCTTTCAAAATTTTCTTTGTATTTTTAATGAATCTGGCTGTAGCTTTCTCAATCTTTCTCTTCCTTCTCAGGTCATTCTAATGCCATTTTTCTCCTCAGAAAGGTTTTCTAGATCTGAATTCTGCTCACCAGTTTAAGCCATCTTTATTTATTCCTTATTCGTGTGGACTAAAATTGTCTCTTGTCTCCAAGACATTGTAGTGCTGTTGTGTTGAACTTACTTGGTGATTATATGTTGGTGGGCTCTCTGGTACTCATCACCCACCTCCTAGGGTATGTGACAGAGAATTTCCAGCAGAGTGTGTGTTCAGCTCTCTGGTCACTATGGTGCAGCACAGTTGAGGGCAGATTTGACTGGTGGTTAATAGTTCCTGCAATTGACAAGGTATTAAAGGAGCAAGTAGTGGCTATTTTTCATTGGGTGATGGTTCAGGAACAACTGTGCCTGGGTGTCTGTGGAGTCAAGTTTGCAGCCCCCTGTTGGGTGGAACAAAATAAATTGGGGAAAGAGAGGGCAAAATGAAAATAATCAGTTAATTGGAGGAAATAGAAAACAAGTGAGGCAAACAAACCACAAAAATGAAAAAGAAGTCAACAGCTAAAAAATAAATATATAAGCAACAGAAGAGGAAAAGGAAGAAATAAACACAGTAAACAAAAAGGAAGAATGGAAAAGAAAAATAAAGAGATGAAAGAGTAGTAAAGAAAACTAAGACTAAAAAGGAAAGAAAGAAGAGGAACTGGGAAAAGAAGAAAGATAGAAAACAAAGAGAGAATGGAAAAATCAAGGGAAAGAAAAGAAAAATTAAATAAAGAAATGAGAAAACTGTAAAGTATAGGGTCCAGTGAGTAGAAAGTTATGGGAGAAGTTGTATGTGATTCCAGTTGGTGTCTTCTGCCAGTCAAGGAGGCCATAGGGGATTGGGGGCAGAAGAACATAGAGGGGGAGGGGGAGGGGACAGGATAACTGGTCCTAAATGGAGTTCCAAGGTTCCATGCCTGATCCAGAATGAAACCTTTCGGCACAGAAGACAGCTGGTTATGAAAAGAATTCCTGCCTGCTCAGGGGTAGCCAGGGGCAGAACGCCTTTCCAATACTGTGAATGTTACTCATCTGCTGAGGTGGAGATTACATGCTTCCAGAGGCAAAGGTGGTATGCATCCAGCAGCTGATTCATGAAGGCTCACACCAGTTTCAGGTGAAGCCAGGACTGTACCGGGGGTGGAGAAGTGTCACTGTCTGCTGGACCAGTAACTAGTAGGGCTGGTCACAGGTGTGGTCACCAGGCGGTTGTGGGGAACAAGGTGAAGCGTTTACTTTCCGGTTGCCAGCCACGAATGTTTCCAATCATACTGTCCGATCTGGGTAATATGTCTGTTTCATTCACCATATTCCTGGAAACCCTTCTCTAATAGCTCTTCTACTCTCTATTATAGTATTATGAGTGCCAACTTGTATCTCAAGGAAGAAAAATCTCCTTTCAGTAAAAAGAGGCCATTTTGGATTTTAGTGCTACCACTTAGTAGTTATGAAATCTTGGGCAAATCACTTAATTTCTCTGTGACTCAATCTTTAAATGTGAGCCAATAACATTCTATTTTACACATTTGTGCTGAGCATCAGTAATGCCATACATAAACCCTAACACACGTGGCAGACATGCGCCACTAAGTCACTTCTTGAACAGTAAAATACTGCCAGCAATCTAAATGTTTATCATCAGATTAGGTTAAAATTATGGTATATCCATGTAATTAAAAACTATGTAGCTGGTTGTTTTGTTTTGTTCGGGTGGGAGGATGTTTCATTTTTTGTTTTTGTTTTTTGTGGTAACTTTTATTTTAAAAATAATTCTTTAATACACAGATACAGTGCACAGAGAAACTAGCCTAAACCACTCTCCCAGGCCTCAAGAAAACCATATTGTTAGCAAGTTGATCTTAGCTCATAGGAACCCTGTAGGACAGAGTATAACTCTCATATAGTTTTCCAAGACAGCCATCAACAGAATCAGACTGTCACAGCTTTCTCTTGCTTACTAGCTGATGAGTTCAAGGTGCCGATGTTTTGGTTAGCTATTGAGCACTTGACTCACTATACCTACAGGACTTTCTGAAGCCATCTCATTTCTGTTCAAAACATCACCACTTACTAGCTGAATTAATTGGTGTTGCGAATTAAAATATGCCCCCCGAATATATAGGTTAAACACTTATCTGAGTACTTGTAAATAGACCTCCTTGGGAAATTGTGGCTTACTTTTGTTATACTGAAGTCATATACCAGATTGTTGCAGGGGTGAGGGTGTAATGAGTTCTGAGTCATAAAAACAGCAGATCAAAAACAGAGACACTAAGGAACACCAAAGAATGGCAGGGAACTTCAGGGGTTAACCATAAGAAAGATCCAGTGCCCTAGATCCCGTACCCTGATTTAGACTTCGAGCCTCCAAAGGTATGAGGTAATGCATTTCTGTTCTTTAAAACCACCCAAAAAAAAGTGGTATGGGAGTGCTAGATAAAATAAGGTGCTATGGGGAAAACATTTTACTTCTCTTTATCTGTTTGCTTAGTTGTAAAATGGCAATAATATTATTTATTTATGTTAACACATAATGACTTGCTCTGCAATATGCAAGGTTGGCAGTTCAAAAACACCAGCCACCCTGAAGGAGAAACATTGGCTTTCTACTCTCTCAAACAGATACAGAGCTCCCCTCCACCACCACCCACCCCAGAAGAATGCACTTCAGAGGATGGCACTGAAGCTACAGCTCAGGGAGAGAGGCACATCTGATTAGCACACACATGAGCAATGAAGAGGGACGGAGAGTGAGGGGAACATATCCTGGCCCACCAAGCTCCAAGGATGATATTCCTGCTCAGAGCAGACAATGCACAGAGAGGACGATAGGGCCGGCCCCACCACAGGACACAACGTCCCTCACTGGACCATAGTGCTGTGGAGGCCAATACTAGGGACACAGTGCTGGATTTGTGCCCCATTTGGCCTCATCACACTTGGGCAAAACACTAAGGGCATGCCACAGACCAGCAAGGAGAGTAAAGCAGTGAAATCCCTAGGGAATACCAAAACTAGACTGAGGACAGAGTGTGGCACCCCATCAGACTCAACTAGAAAACACTCCTAAAGGTAAAAAAAATAGACCTGGAACTACTTACAGGTCTTTCCTATTTTTGTCATTGATTTACTTTGTGTTGTTATTTTGTTCGGGTTTTTTGTTGTTGTTGTTTTGTTAGTTTTGTCTTCCTTTGTTGTTTTGTTTGGCTCTGCCTGGTTTTTGTGCTTATTAATGTTTCTGAATGTCTATCTAGATAAGATAGGTGGGACAAACAATTTGGAGATGAAATCAATGGGATCTACTGTTCCAGGGGTACACAGGAGAAGGGGAGGTGGGAGAAAGGAAGGGGAGGGAGTCAATCAATCCAGGGACAAAGGAACAACAAGTCAACTAAAATCAATGGAGAGAAAGGCATAGGTGAAGGGCTTAATCAAGGGGAATGTAACAGTGAGGAATTACTAAACCCACATGAAAATTGAACATGATAGTAGGAGAGGAAAGTAAAAGGAAGTAGAGGAAAGAACTAGGATGCAAAGTACATTTAAAGTGGTCTAAATACAGGCATGTACATATGTAAATATATTTAAATATAATGGTAGGGAAATATATCTATGTACTTACAGTTATATGTTAAGAATTAAGGATGCAGATGGACATTGAGCCTCTACTCAAGTACTCCCTCAACATAAGAACATTTTGTACTAATAATCTGGCATTCTGTGATGCTCACCTTCCCGACACAATCACTGAAGACAAAATGGGTGCATAAGCAAATGTGGTAAAGAAAGCTGATGGTGCCTGGCTATTAAATGATACAGCATCTGGGGTCGTAAAAGCTTGAAGATAGACAAGATACGCAAGCAGCCATCTAGCTCAGAAGCAACAAAGCTCACATGGAAGAAGCACACTAGCCTGTGTGACCATGAAGTATTGATGGGATCAGGTATCAGGCATCTAAGACCCAGAACAAAATCAGACCAATGTGAATGGGGCAGGGGGCAAGGGGGTACTGACTGGAGATCCAAAGCTCATCTGCAGACGAGGTCACACGGAAGAGACAAGCCAGTCAGGGTGAAGTATAGAACTGATGAAACATACAACTTTCCTCTAGTTCTTGAATGCTTCCTCCCTCCACTATCATGTCCTCAATTCTTCCTTGTAAATCGGACTAAACCAGAACATGTACACTGCTAGAGATAGGAGCCCACAACATAGGGAATCCAGGATATATAAACCCCTCAGGACCAACAATGCAAATAGAAATACCAAGAGGATAAGGAAAAGGTGGGAGGAGAAGGGGAAATGGAGCAAAAGGGTAGACATATATCCCCTCTCAGGGGGCCAAATAACAAAAAAGTGGGTGAAAGGTGAGAGAGGTTGATGTAAGATATGAAAATAACAATATTTTTTAAGTGGGGGTGTAAACGCAGTCCCCCACTACCACAAATTATGCAGTTGAGTTTCCCACATTTGGGGAAATCTCAGGGGTCAGCACATCTGGAGTACAATGGATAAGCCTCGCCCTGGGAAAACCACCTTCATGATCATGGTCTCTCCCCTGCCAGGTAGGTATGAAAATAACAATCTATAATTTTTCAAAGGTTCATGAGGAAGGGAGGGCTGGGTAAGGGGGTGAGGAATGAGGAGCCCATATCAAGGGCTCAAGTAGAAAGAAAATGCTTTGAAAATGATGATGACAACATATTTACAAATTTGCTTGACACAATGGATGAATGTATGGATTCTGATAAGAGATGTAAGAACCCCCCAAAAAAGTATTTTATAAAAAATATGTATTAACTGTTCTGTGTTCTTCCTTATTCATTTTTTAGTTTTCCCAGGCATGGGAGGCGATTTGAAATCCTATCACTTTTCATAGGTGTACCTTGTGCTCAAGGTGACGTCTTTGTTTTTTAACCCTTTAGAGAGGGCTTTGTAGCAGATTTGTTAAGTTCCATGTCACATTTGATTTATTGACTAATTCCATGTGTATTGATTCAAATTGAATTGAGTCCAGGTAAAATGAAATCCTTGACAGCGTCAATATTTTCCCCAGTTGCTAATTAGTCCAAATGGAAAGATTTTTGTTCTATTTACACTGAGGTGCAGTCCAGACTAAAAGTTGTAGTCTTCTTTTCACTGTCAACAAACAAGACTGTGTGATCTGAATATTATAGGTTCTTAATGAATCATCCTTCAGTCCTCAAATCGTTCGCTCAGTTTACAGGTTGAATAATCATGGTGAAAAAATATAATCTTAGTGGACACCTCTCTGATTTTACAACAAGCAGTATCCTTTTGTTCTGTGAACAGCTCCCTCTTATTCTGTGTATAGATTCCAAAGAAGTACAGTTCCCTGTAATTTGGAGTTTCTTAGCAAACATAAATTTATGTAGTTATGCTGATGATTACTTGTAAATGATCATATTTTCCACTTCCTCAGCCACTCCCTATTTCCCAATAGGTTATTTGGAGTAATTGCATATTAATACTGTGTCTCTTAAGGAGTGCTGGTGGCACAGTAGGTTATGCGTTAGGCTGCGAAACACAAAGTCAGCAGTTCCAGACCACCAACCATTCCACAGGGGAAAGATGAGTCTGTATATGCCATGAAAATTTACAGCCACAAACTCACTGACACAGTTTTACTCAGTCCTACAGCATTGGTATTAGTCACAATTCCACTTCATTTCATTGAGTAAGTGTCCTTTTAATAATACCTAATCCAATATGTATCAAATTCAAAGTTCACTGTTTGGTCTCTGGTCTTTCGATTTAAAATGTTCAATGATAAAAATAACTTACCATGTTTTAAAATAGTTTAAGGGATTAAGTATATCCAGTTCTTTGAAGACAATCTATTGGGCAGATAAGGCATTGATATAATCTAGCACTATTCATGGAGACTACCTTAAAAAGCTGTTACAAAAATGGATGCATAAGCAACTGTGGTGACGAAAGCTAATGATACCCAGCTATTAGAAGATATACTGTCTGGGGTCTTGAAATTAAACAAGCGGCCATCTAGCAGGGAAGCAACAAAGCCCACATGGAAGAAGCACAGCAACCTCTTTGAGCATAGGTGTAGACAGTATCAGGTAACAGGCATCAGAAGACCCAAGACAAGCAATCATATCGACGCAAACAAGGGGATTCAGAGTGGAGACCTGAAGCCCATCTGTAGACAATTGGACATCCCCTCACAGAAGGGTTGCAAAGAAGGGATAAGCCAGCCAGGTGCAGTATAGCACTGACTAAGCATACAACACTCTTCTAATTCTTTGATGCTTCTGCCACCCCCTCCTCACACACACACTATCATAACCCCAATTCTATCTTACAATTCCGGCTAGACTTGAGCATGTACACTGGTACAGATAAGAGCTCTCATCTCCTGGAATCCAGGACAGATAAATATCTCAGGAACAAGAATGGGAGTAGCAATACCATGAGGATAGAGGGAAGGTAGGAGGAGAAAGCGAGAACCAATCATAAGGATTGACGTATACTTTCTGTATAACCACAGAACATGGATGAAGGGAAACAGCAGATGGTGTATGATATGACAAATAATAATCATTTATCATTTATCAAGGGGTCTCAAGGGTGGATGGGGGAGGGAGGGAGGGAGGGAGGGAGGGAGGGAGGGAAAAAAGAGAAGCTGATCCCAAGGGTTCAAGTAGAAAGAAATGGTTTGAAAATGATGACAACATATGTACAAATGTGCTTGATTCAATTGATATATGGATCGTTATAAGAACTGTAAGAACCCCAAATAAAATGATTTATACATTTTAAGAAAAAGTTTTTGCAAAACAAAGAATCCTATATTATGCTGACACTGGAAAAGTCTTTCAAGTCCAATACCTTAATTAAAAGATATGAACATTAGGGTGGAGAGAGAGTTAGTGATTTGGTTAAAATTACAAAGATAAGTGGCATCTTGGAAAAGCTCAGTCTTCTTAATCTGTATCTGACTGAAACTACACTTAGTACCAAAAGGTTCTAGATATCATGAGGGGTGTCCCTTTTTTTTTCAGAAAAAAACACATAAACAAAATATAATATCCATAGTTTCACACACCCTGAGCTAACCAATGTAAACATTTTGGTGTATAGCTTTTTTTGACCTTTTATTATGGGCTCATACAACTCTTATCACAATCCATACATACACATACATCAATTGTATAAAGCCCATCTGTACATTCTTTGCCCTAATCATTCTCGAAGCATCCGTTCTCCACTTAAACCCTTTGCATCAAGTCCCCTTCTTTTTTCCCCCCCTCCCCACTCCCCCTTCCCTCATGAGCCCCCAATAATTCATAAATTATTATTTTGTCATATCTTGCCCTATCCGGCGTCTCCCTTCAACCCCTCTCCTTCTGCTGTCCATCCCCCAGGGAGGAGGTCACATGCAGATCCTTGTAATCAGTTCCCCCTTTCCAACCCACTCACCCTCTAACCTCCCAGTATCGCCCCTCACACCCCTGGTCCTGAAGGTATCATCCACCCTGGATTCCCTGTGCCTCCAGCTCCCATATGCACCAGTGTACATCCTCTGCTCTGTCCCTTTAATAGGAAGATAACATTGCCAAGACAAAATAAGGAACTTTTGTAAGGGCATCAATTTGTTTAGACACAATTAGCACTAGGATTTGATGGTCTTATTCTTTTTTAAAAAAGGGGTTCATACATCTCTTATCACAATCCACACATACATCAATTGTGTAAACCACATTTGTACATCCATTTCCCGTCATCATTCTCAAAACATTTACTCTCCACTTAAGCTCCTGGCATCAGCTTCTCATTTTTCTCCTCCCTCCCAACTTGCCCCTCCCTGAGGAAACCTTGATAATTTAAAAATTATTATTTTGTCACATCTTTGTCTCCCTTCACCCACTTCTCTGTTGTCCGTCCCACAGGGAGGAGGTTATATGTAGATCCTTATAATTGGCTCCCCCTTTTCAACCCACCCTCCCTCCACCCTTGCGTTATCGCCACTCTCACCACTGGTCCTGAAGGGATCACCCGCTCTGGATTCCCTGTGTTTCCAGTTCCTATCTGTCACAGTGTACATCCGCTGGTCTAGCCAGATTTGGAAGGTAGAATTGGGATCAGGATAGTGCGGAGAGGGAGGAAGCATTTAGGAACTAAAGGAAAGTTGTATTTTTCATCATTGCTACATCTCACCCTGACTGACTCTTCTCCTCCCCAAGATCCTTCTGTAAGGGGATGTCCAGTGGCCTACAAATGGGCTTTGGGTCTCTACTCCACACTTCCCCCCTTATTCACAATGATATGATTTTTTGTTCTTTGATGCCTGATACCTGATCCCTTCGACACCTCGTGATCACACAGGCTGGTGTGCTTCTTCCATGTGGGTTTTGTTTCTGAGCTAGATGGCCGCTTGTTCACCTTCAAGCCTTTAAGACCCCAGACGCTATATCTTTTGATAGCTGGGAACTATCAGCTTTCTTTGCGACATTTGAATATGCACCTACTTGTCTTCAGCAATCGTATCAGGGAAGTAAGCAAACAATGATATGATTTTTTGTTCTTTGATACCTGATAACTGATTCCTTCAACACTTCATGATCACACCAGCTCCTGTGCGCTTTGTTGCTTCTGAGCTAGATGGCCGCTTGTTTACTTCACGCCTTTAAAGCCCCAGACACCATATATTTTAATAGCTTGGCACTATCAGCTTTCTTCACCACATTTCCTTATCCACCCGCTTTGTCTTCATGATTGTGTTGGGAAGGTGAGCATCATAGAATGCCAGTTTAATAGAACAATGTATTCTTGCATTGAGGGAGTACTTGAGTGGAGGCCCAATGTCCTTCTGATTCCTTAATAATATACCTATAAATAAATGCACATAGATCTATTTCCCCATCATCATATATAAATATATTTACATATGTACATGCCTTTATTTAGACCTCTGTATATGACCTTTGCCTCCTAGCCCTTTCCTCTATTTCCTTTGACTTTCCTCTTGTCCGACTATCATGCCCAGCCTTCATTTGGGTTTCCGTAATTTCTCTTGGTTACATTACCCTTGATCATGCCCTACCAGGCCTCCTACACCCTCCTCACCACCAATTTGGGTCATTTGTTGTTCCCTTGTCCCTGGGTTTGTTAACACCACTCACTACCTTTCCCCCCCACCTCCCCCTCTCCCATGTCCCCCCGGAACTGTCAGTTCCATTGTGTTCTCTTGATCTAATGTGTTGAACACAATATTTTGAATTATACCTAAAATAACTTTATATAGTTTTCTAAAAGGATGAGTTTTCTCTTTTTATTGACATCATCATATAATATTAGCATTCATAAGTGTTTTTGAACAACCTATGAAGTTTTTGGTATGTGCAAATTTTTACACACATCTTTCGTTAATGTAGGAATGTCCTTTTGTAACTATAAAAAATGAGGCACAAAACTAGTCTCTTTTCTTGCCTCTCTAAACCACTTTACTGTCCACTGACTTTGTGGACCTAACTGGATGGATTGTTTGTTTGCTTCTGAGACCTCTCCTGTATCTGCTGACCATGTATAACCTTTAGGTTGTCCTCCACCAATCTTCCATCTCACTCTGTTGCTTCTAGGTTCCTACTCAGGGTTGCTCAACTGACACTGTTTAGTGAACTCCTGAGTATCCAGACATCTAGTTCAAGCCCTTCTGGAGAGTCAGAGATGAGTCATCCCTCTTCCAAATACAGTACCCCTTGGCAATAGCCCTGCAAACCCAGTATCACTGGTTCAAAAGCAACTGTCTTCTTCTTTTTTTTTTTTTTTTTTGCAACTCTGTCTTCTATCATGAGTTCCTGCATTTTCTATTTCTGTTTCTGATGCCACATCTTCCAGAACTTCACATTTGTGATAATTTTAAATCTCTTCAATTTATTTTTAGTTCCCCAATTAAAAGTTTTAGGGAAATCTGTGAGCGCCAGAATTTGGGAGCCTAATTTTAGTAGGCCGTGCAGGTGTTCCACCTTTAACAGAGCACAATCTTAGAACTTCTCCATCACCCTCCACCAGTATAAAATATTAACTTTGTCTTTATTGGCCAATCTGATTTCTGTCATACAGAGTTTCTAGTTTTCAAACGCTTTACTGTACACAGAACCCTACATCCTTCACCTCTTTTCCATTGCAAATTCTCTCAGTTATCTGGTCAGCATTGTCCTCAGACTGTGCTTTCTTTCTTCTATCTTTTTTCCTCTTCTCTTCATTGGGGTGATAGTAATATAACACAAAAGTAAATATTTAAAATTGTACAACTTAGTGGTATTTAGTTCATTCACAATGTTTTACTATGACTACCTCTTTCTAGTTCCAAAACATCTTCACCACTCCAAAATAAATTTTCTACTCACGCAGCCAGTTCCAATATCCCCCTCCTGCTAGCGTGTAGGAAGCACCAATTTCCTTCTCTTTAAGGATTTACCAGTTCAACATATTTCATAGAGACAAAATAATACAATATGTACCCTTTTATGTCTGGATTCTTTCATTCAGCATATTGTTTTTGAGATTGTCCTCATTGAAGCTTACATCAGCACTTTATTCTCTATCATAGCTGAAAAATACTCCATTGTATGACCGCTCCACATTGTGTTTTTCCATTCATTGATTGAAGAACACTTAAGATATTATCATAATATATTTTCATAATTATAGTTTTGATTACAGTCAATAGTGCTGCTTTGAACATCCGCATGTAAGTACATTTTCGTACATGTCAATTCTTTGGGGTACAGTGGTGAAACTTCTGAGTCATATGGTATTTCTGTGTTTAATGTCTCTAAAAATCTCCAAACTGATGCACCATTTTACATTTGAACAAGAATTCCAATCTCACCACATCCCTATTCCCTAACGACACGTTTTGTGCAAATGCCAAATAATTTCCTGACCTCCCATGTCATCATATTTGAAGCTGTACTGCTAGTTCTGCCGTGAACTTAACTTCCCAAAGCTCTGATTGAAACATCACCCCTCCTACTTGTGAAATCTCCAATGCATCTCTGCTTGCAAACCAGGCTTTTTATTATACCTCCCGCACAGTCACCTTACATACTTAATTGTCGCACTGAGCAAATAATCAGAGAAGCGACAGTATACGAAGAAGAACGTGGTATCAGAATTGGAGGAAGGCTTATTAACAACCACTTGGATCCACAATCAATGCTCTTGAAAATAGCAGTCAAGAGTGCAAATAATGTGGGTGAAGGGAGACAATGGACATTGTAAATATGAAATAACAATAACGATATATAACTGATCAAGGGTTCCCAAGGGTGGGAGGCATGGGGGTGCAAGGGGAAAGAAGAGGAGCTGATATCAAGGGCTCAAGAAAATGTTTTGAAAATGATTATGGCAACAAAGGCACAAATATGCTTGATACAGATGATGTATAGAATGTTGAAAGAGCCCTCAATAAAATGATTTTTAAAAGAGCAAACAAAGCATTGCATTTAGTAAGCCTGCTGTACAAGACCTTGATAATGTGTTGAAAAATGAGAGTATTATTTTGAGGACTAAGGTGTGCATGAACCAAGCCATGGCATTTTCAATTTGCTCATGTGCATTTGAAAGTTGAAAATTGAATAAGATAGATCAAAGAAAAATCAATTCATTGAATAATGGGGCTGGCAAAGTATATTGAAGGTACTGTGGACTGCAAAAAGAACAAGCAAATCTGTCTTCGAAGAAACACAGCCAGAATGCTCCTTAGGGACAAGAATGATGAGACTTGGTCTCATATATTTTGGACATGTTGTCAGCAGAGAGCAGTCCCTGGAGGCCATCATTCTGGGTAGAGAGACCATGAATACAAGGCAGACCCTGGAAAAGCTGGCTTACCACACGGGCCTTGAACAGAAGAACCATTTGAGTCTGGCACAAGACCGGGCTGTTGTACAAAGGGTGGCTAGCAGTCACAGCCAACCCAACACGCCTACCAACAACCACCTTCATTTCTACATGGTCCCATTTATCCTGGTGAAGCGGCCAACTGAAGTGCTTCGTGGCCATCTATGCCATATGTGTATGCCCTAGCTTTCACAGTCTACCCCTTGGAAAATGAACCGATCTAAATCCTTCAAAATACATACGTTTATGTATTCATGACAGTCCATTTTAATTGTTAGATTCTCTCGAGTCCTTAGTCTGATTTGTGATAGACCCATTTTGAACCCACCATGGCTATATCACAATCTGGCCTTTCCTCTGTGCCTTGCACTGTAGTTACTTTCTCACTAGCTGGCTTCAAATATTTCAATCCTGCAATGTGGAAAAGAAGTTATATGTGTTCCACAAAGCTCTGAGAGCAAAACCAAGAATAATGACTAAAAGATCCAAGGAAACAGATTTTAATTCAATAGAGAAAATACTTTTCCATCATTCAGAGTTATCAAAATAGTGTACTGCCTCTCAAGGTAATGTATTTTTGTCATTGGAATATACAAGGATAGGCTCAAAAATTTCTGTTACTGGATACGGTAGAAAGCATAGATAAAGTATACTAAATAGTCACAATAGCTTCTAGGCCTTTTTTGTTTGTTCGTTTTATTTTTGATTAATTAACCTGCTTAAAAGGATTTTAGGAACCCAACTGAAATGTGTTTTCATATATATTTGATACTGAATCTGCTGGTGGCAAGGGTAAGGGACTTTTTAAAAAGTATATCCCTTGTGAAACACATATGAATATCATTTTGTAAAGTCATTCAGAAAAATAATAATAACTATAAAACTTGAGAATGTAAAAATAGGGGACTATATGCAGCTTCATTTTTGCAAAATATTAATTGTTATAACTCATATGTCATCAATTATACAATTCCCTTTGAATATATAAATAATATAAATTTTTAAATGATGCAATATTCTTTAACTAAACATTTAAAAAATAAAGTTTAAATGTTTTATTAAATATAAGAAGTGTTCTCCCTTTTACTATATTATTACTCTTATAATATTAAAATGTAATACTGAGATCCCAGCTCACCTTACGAAAGGTAAAGTGAATTTACCTCATTTGACTCTAATCATACCAGACAATTAAGAGCTTGAATTACCATGCATATGCATATTTTGTCATGTGATGAGATTCTCTAGTATATCATTTTATATATGAGTTGATTTGGCAAA